>NC_089492.1:93826883-94133311 GCF_036850765.1 Saccopteryx bilineata
GATCAATAAGACCACCCTCAGATGCCGATAAGAAAGAGGAAATCGAATATTATGGATACAAAAGAAAGAGAGGTAACACAAATAGATGTGGAAAAATCTATGGAGAAAAGACTTAACATATTGGAAGCCTTGGAGCTAAATGACAGAGAATTTAAAATAGAAATCTTAAAAATACTCAGAGATATACAAGAAAACACAGAAAGGCAATATAGGGAGATCAGAAAACAACTCAATGAACACAAAGAATATATTACCAAGGAAATTGAAACTATAAAAACAAATCAAACAGAAATGAAAAACTCAATTCACGAGCTGAAAAACGAGGGTAACAAGCTTAGCTAACAGAACAGCCCAGATTGAAGATAGGATTAGTGAAATAGAAGACAAACAACTAGAGGCACAACAGAGAGAAGAAGAAAGAGACTCAAAAATAATAAAAAATGAGAAAGCCCTACAGGAATTGTCTGACTCCATCAGAAAGAATAACATAAGAATAATAGGTATATCAGAGGGAGAAGAGAAAGAAAATGGAATGGAGAATATACTCAAACAAATAATAGACAAGAACTTCCCAAGCCTGTGGAAGGAACTAAAGCCTCAATTCAAGAAGCAAACAGAACACCAAGTTTTCTTAACCCCAACAAACCCACTCCAAGGCACATCATAATAAAGATGACACAAACCAATGACAAAGAAAAAATTCTCAAGGCAGCCAGGGAAAAGAAGAGTACAACATATAAAGGAAGGCCTATTAGATTATCATCAGATTTCTCAGCAGAAACTCTACAAGCTAGAAGAGAGTGGACCCCAATATTTAAAGCCCTGAAAGAGAGGAACTTTCAGCCAAGAATACTATACCCATCAAAGCTATCCTTCAAGTATGAAGGAGATATAAAAACATTCACAAATACAGAAAAGATGAGAGAATTTATCAACAGAAAGCCCCCACTCCAGGAAATACTAAAGGGGGTTTTCCAACCAGATTCAAAGAACAAAAGAAAACAACACCACAAGTAACAGCTCCACCAAGAACACAATAAAACCAAACTTAAACTGTGACAACAAAGGAAAAAAAGGGGGGAGAGGATGGAGATTAACAGTAGCAAAGGATGATGAAGTGCAGAAATACTTATAAGATAGGGTACTACAATGAATATGGTAGGTACCCTTTTCATTACTTAATGGTAACCACCCTTAAAAAAACCACCACAAAAACACTTGACTTAAAAAAGGTAGCAACAGAGGAAAGAAGTATGGAACACAAACAAACAAAAACAAATGATAGAAAAACAAAAGAGAAGAATCAAACTAGATACAAAACTAACAGAAAGCAATTTATAAAATGACAGTAGGGAACCCACAAGTGTCAATAATTACACTAAATGTAAATGGATTAAATTTACCAATAAAAAGACACAGAGTAGCAGAATGGATTAAAAAAGAAAATCCAACTATATGCTGCCTACAAGAAACACATCTAAGCAACAAGGATAAAAACAAATTCAAAGTGAAAGGCTGGAAAACAATACTCCAAGCAAACAACACCCAAAAAAAAGCAGGTGTAGCAATACTCATATCTAATAATGCTGACTACAAGACAGAAAAAGTACTCAGAGACAAAAATGGTCATTTCATAATGATTAAGGGGAAATTGAATCAAGAAGACATAACAATCCTTAATATATATGCACCAAACCAAGGAGCACCAAAATATATAAGACAGCTACTTATTGACCTTAAAACAAAAACTAACAAAAATACAATCATACTTGGAGACCTCAATACACCGCTGACGGCTCTAGATCAGTCATCCAAACAGAGAATCAATAAAGATATAGTGGCCTTAAACGAAATACTAGAACACCTGGATATGATAGACATCTACAGGACACTTCATCCCAAAGCGACAGAGTATACATTTTTCTCTAGTGTACATGGAACATTCTCAAGAATTGACCATATGTTGGGCCACAAAGACAATATCAGCAAATTTAGAAAAATTGAAATTGTACCAAGCATATTTTCTGATCATAAAGCCTTGAAACTAGAATTCAACTGCAAAAAAGAGGGGGAAAAACCCACAAAAATGTGGAAACTAAACAACATACTTCTAAAAAATGAATGGGTCAAAAAAGAAATAAGCGCAGAAATCAAAAGATATATACAGACTAATGAAAATGAAAATACGACATATCAGAATCTCTGGGATGCAGCAAAAGCAGTAATAAGAGGAAAGTTCATATCACTTCAGGCCTATATGAACAAACAAGAGAGAGCCGAAGTAAACCACTTAACTTCACACCTTAAGGAACTAGAAAAAGAAGAACAAAGACAACCCAAAACCAGCCGAAGAAAGGAGATAATAAAAATCAGAGCAGAAATAAATGAAATAGAGAACAGAAAAACTATAGAAAAAATCAATAAAACAAGGAGCTGGTTCTTTGAAAAGATCAACAAAATTGACAAACCCTTGGCAAGACTCACCAAGGAAAAAAGACACAGGACTCAAATAAATAAAATCCAAAATGAAAGAGGAGAGATCACCACAGACATCATAGAAATACAAAGAATTATTGTAGAATACTATGAAAAATTATATGCCACCAAATACAACAATCTAGAAGAAATGGATAAATTCCTAGAACAATACAACCTTCCTAGACTGAGTCATGAAGAAGCAGAAAGCCTAAACAGACCAATCAGCAGGGAGGAAATAGAAAAAACTATTAAAAATCTCCCCAAAAATAAAAGTCCAGGCCCAGACGGTTATACTAGTGAATTCTATCAAACATTCAAAGAAGACTTGGTTCCTATTCTACTCAAAGTCTTCCAAAAAATTGAAGAAGAAGCAATACTTCCAAACACATTTTATGAGGCCAACATAACCCTCATACCAAAACCTGGCAAGGATGGCACAAAGAAAGAAAACTACAGACCAATATCTCTAATGAATACAGATGCTAAAATACTAAACAAAATACTGGCAAACCGAATACAACAACATATTAAAAAAATAATACATCATGATCAAGTGGGATTCATCCCAGAATCTCAAGGATGGTTCAACATACGCAAAACGGTTAACGTAATACACCATATCAACAAAACAAAGAACAAAAACCACATGATCTTATCAATAGATGCAGAAAAGGCTTTTGATAAAATACAACACAATTTTATGTTTAAGACTCTCAACAAAATGGGTATAGAAGGAAAATATCTCAACATGATAAAGGCCATATATGATAAACCATCAGCCAACATCCTATTAAACGGCATAAAACTGAGGACTTTCTACCTTAAATCAGGAACAAGACAGGGTTGTCCACTCTCTCCACTCTTATTCAACGTGGTGCTAGAAGTTCTGGCCAGAGCAATCAGACAAGACAAAGAAATAAAAGGCATCCATATCGGAAAAGAAGAAGTAAAGCTATCAATTTTTGCTGATGATATGATCCTATACATCGAAAACCCGAAGGACTCCACAAAAAGATTATTAGAAACAATAAACCAATACAGTAAGGTCGCAGGATACAAAATTAACATACAAAAGTCCATAGCCTTTCTATATGCCAACAATGAAATATTAGAAAACGAACTCAAAAAAATAATCCCCTTCACGATTGCAACAAAAAAAATAAAATACCTAGGAATAAACATAACAAAGAACGTAAAGGACCTATATAATGAAAATTACAAAGCATTGTTAAGGGAAATAGAAAAAGATACAATGAGATGGAAAAATATTCCTTGTTCTTGGATAGGAAGAATAAATATAATCAAAATGGCCATATTACCCAAAGCAATATACAAATTTAATGCAATTCCCATCAAAATCCCTATGAGATTTTTTAAAGAAATGGAACAAAAAATCATCAGATTTATATGGAACTATAAAAAACCCCGAATAGCCAAAACAATCCTAAGGAAAAAGAATGAAGCTGGGGGCATTACAATACCTGACTTTAAACTATATTATAGGGCCACGATAATCAAAACAGCATGGTATTGGCAAAAAAATAGACACTCAGACCAATGGAACAGAATAGAAAGCCCAGAAATAAAACCACATATATATGGTCAAATAATCTTTGATAAAGGGGCCAACAACACACAATGGAGAAAAGAAAGCCTCTTCAACAAATGGTGTTGGGAAAACTGGAAAGCCACATGCAAAAGAATGAAACTCGACTACAGCCTGTCCCCGTGTACTAAAATTAATTCAAAATGGATCAAAGACCTAAATATAAGACCTGAAACAATAAAGTACATAGAAGAAGACATAGGTACTAAAATCATGGATCTGGGTTTTAAAGAACATTTTATGAACTTGACTCCAATGGCAAGAGAAGTGAAGGCAAAGATAAATGAATGGGACTACATCAGAATTAAAAGTTTTTGCTCAGCAAGAGAAACTGATATCAAAATAAACAGACAGCCAACTATATGGGAACTGATATTTTCAAACGACAGCTCAGATAAGGGCCTAATATCCAAAATTTACAAAGAACTCATAAAACTCAACAACAAACAAACAAACAATCCAATAAAAAAATGGGAAGAGGACATGAACAGACACTTCTCCCAGGAAGAGATACAAATGGCCAACAGATATATGAAAAGATGCTCAGCTTCATTAGTTATTAGAGAAATGCAAATCAAAACTACAATGAGATACCACCTCACTCCTGTTAGATTAGCTATTATCAACAAGACGGGTAATAGCAAATGTTGGAGAGGCTGTGGAGAAAAAGGAACCCTCATTCACTGTTGGTGGGACTGTAAAGTAGTACAACCATTATGGAGGAAAGTATGGTGGTTCCTCAAAAAACTGCAAATAGAACTACCTTATGACCCAGCAATCCCTCTACTGGGTATATACCCCAAAACCTCAGAAACATTGATACGTGAAGACACATGTAGCCCCATGTTCATTGCAGCACTGTTCACAGTGGCCAAGACATGGAAACAACCAAAAAGCCCTTCAATAGAAGACTGGATAAAGAAGATGTGGCACATATACACTATGGAATACTACTCAGCCATAAGAAATGATGACATCAGATCATTTACAGCAAAATGGTGGGATCTTGATAACATTATAAGGAGTGAAATAAGCAAATCAGAAAAAAACAAGAACTACATGATTCCATACATTGGTGGAACATAAAAATGAGACTAAGAGACATGGACAAGAGTGTGGTGGTTACCAAGGGTGGGGGGGGAGGGAGGACATGGGAGGGAGGGAGGGAGAGAGTTAGGGGGAGGGGGAGGGGCACAGAGAACTAGATAGAGGGTGGCGGAGGACAATCTGACTTTGGGCGAGGGGTTTGCAACATAATTTGATGACAAAATAACCTAGACATGTTTTCTTTGAATATTTGTACCCTGATTTATTAATGTCATCCCATTACCATTAATAAAAATTTATTAAAAAAAAAAAGGAAAAAAAAAAAAACTATGTTAGAAAATGTAATTCCAAATGTTATTGTGCATTAGAAATTAAAGAGAAGTTTGCTGTTTTTAAAAAAAAAAAAAAAAAAGACTCCAGGTTGAAAGGACTTTAGGGCCTGGAATACTTAAAAATAACTCAATAACTGAAATAATTCTTTCCATGTTCACAAATGGAGAGCCTAAAAGATAATTTTTAATACAGCATACCACTTGCATATTTTACATTTTCTCTATGCTTATTCATAATCTCCAAAGAATTCAGGCCCAGTCAATACCATTCAAGAGGAGGTTGCAGCCCTTTTGAAGTGAGATTATACTGTTATATACCCAGCAATTCAGTGAGGGCATGTTGTCTTCACTCAAGAAAACACACATTACATAATTCATTTATGAGAAACCAAAGCATTGCCTTAGGTGATCATTTGTATCAAGGTTTCCTTTCTGCCCATTGAGAAGGCAAGTTACAAAATTCAATAGCGCCCCATTGTGGAATTGTGGGACAGTTGACAGCTAATCAGGGTTTTGTTATTTTTCTTTCTGCTTTGTTTTGTTTTGTGATAAAGGTTTCTCTGTATAAGAGAAACTTTCCTGGTTTAGAGGCTGTAACTAAATTCTTTAGGAGTTAACAAAATCAAAGAACAGATCATTTCCACAAGTCCATATATAGATATGAGATGAATTTATATTTCTTATAAACAAAACATCCTTCACATTCCCTAACTTATATAACCGTGACTGTTTCAAAGAGTAAAGAGAAAATAAAAGCTACTTGTCCAAAGTGCAGTCTTATTTTTCCACTTGATGTCCTCAAGGTAAGGATATTTAAATCATAAAAAGAACATTAGCAACATCACAGAATTCTCTTACCCTAAAGGGAAGAGACAAAAATGAACATAAAACATAATGGCACACTATTTCCAAGCTCCATCTCATAATTAAATCAATTAAATTTTATGAGAGCTATATATATAATTCAGACACTTACTTTTTCTTTCTATTACAGGATGTATATTGTGCAGGTCTAAAAGAGAGCAAAGCCTGCGGTCTGGGCTTGAAATTCGTGCCTGTTCCTTTAAGCCCCACTGACAAAAAGCACCTCATGTGTAATGCTGTCCGCCTGGTTGTTGCATGTTTCTAAATAACATTTGTTTTCTGTATATCAAAGCTAGAACTTCTTCCCTGGGGATTCCTCCTTTCCTCCACTATCCCAATATTTGGGGACAGCCCTTATGGCTTACTGGGTGTTCTGCTTCTTAGGTGAATTGGCCCATTGATCTTTAATACTCTCTCTTGAGACATCGCTTCCCTGCTTCTCACATCCCCTCTGGCCATACCTAGAGGACTCCTGATATGGAGGACATCACCTAGCTTACACTAAAATGTAAGAGTAAAATTATCTAAAGGAACAAAAACAACACCAGCCAGCTGGGTGAGTTTCTCAAGCAATGACTGTATATTCAAAATAACTGAGTGTCCACTAGAGAAGTACAAGTCAGCAGAAACCTAGAGCAAAAAAAAAATTTCAACAATGGTCTCCTCACAACAGCAATGTAAACAAACATACATTCCCCCTCAAGTCCTGAATGTAATAGCCCTGACTCCTTTAAAAGAATAAATAATCATGGTTAAAGCCGGAGGTGCTAAGACACCTGAAGAACGTGCAACATTCGTAAACACGTAGGAGGAACTGAAAGTGTAGGTTGAGAGGAAGCCGCCAAGCAAGGAATTAGATACAAGGATGGGCTTTTACCAAACCAATGTGCCAGGCAATACTCCCATAGAGGACAACAGTTCAAAGAAGCTGATAAAAAACAGGAGTATCTGTGACTACAAATAATGGGGTAATCAGAAAACGCCAACAATGAAGAAAACCTTAGCAGGAGATTTTAAAAACCAAACAAAAACTATGTTCTGATCTGAAGGATAATTCCAGCATGTTATTATTCAGTAAATACAAAGCACCCTTTTAGTTCTACTCAGAACTCATCTTCAAAGACATATACTTGTCACGAGTTTGCACTCTAACCAAGGCAACATTTCAAGACCACCAGGAAGAAACACTGAAAGATGAAAATGGTAAGAATGAATTCGGATCTTATTTAGGCTTTTGAGAAATAAAGAATCTTATAGGGGGAAAAAAAATCTATGAAGTGGAAGAAACAGGCTTTGAATTGTGGATTATGTGCTCATCTTCCTTGACCTTGATTGCGCAGCGACCTGTGCAAGCCACATGGCAACCCAGTGTCCCAAAGCAGACTCCTCTTCTTCTGATCAGTGCCCTGGAGCCCCTGGCTAGGAGAAAATATTTTAAAATTTCCTCTTGAGGCCCTGGCCAGTTGGCTCAGCGGTAGAGCGTCGGCCTGGCGTGCGGGGGACCCCGGTTCGATTGCCGGCCAGGGCACATAGGAGAGGCGCCCATTTGCTTCTCCACCCCCCTCCCTCCTTCCTCTCTGTCTCTCTCTTCCCCTCCCGCAGCCAGGGCTCCATTGGAGCAAGGATGGCCCAGGCGCTGGGGATGGCTCCTTGGCCTCTGCCCCAGGCGCTAGAGTGGCTCTGGTCGAGGCAGAGCGACGCCCCAGAGGGGCAGAGCATCGCCCCCTGGTGGGCAGAGCGTTGCCCCTGGTGGGCGTGCCGGGTTGATCCCGGTCGGGCACACGAGGGAGTCTGTCTGACTGTCTCTCCCCGTTTCCAGCTTCAGAAAAAAAAATTTTTTTTCCTCTTGAACTCGGGCAATATAATTTGGGCCTATGCTTACATGAGTTAGAAGTCCATGATTACAAATTCTCCAAAAAAAAATTTTTTTGTACCCACAAACAAACCAAGACTGCCAATTCCATGTCACTTCTGCTGCTGAGCAACAGATTCCTGAATCTACTCCCGTCCCAAGGTTGCAGTTCTTCAAGGAGTCTGGCCACCCACTGGGCAATCAGGTACCTTCAGTAGAACCTAACCCCTGGCTCCTGTCCCCATGTAAATGTCAAAACCTTACTCCCTAGATGACTGAAACAGCCCCAATCCGAGACCTTCTCCCCAGACCAACCGTAGCATCAGCTCGCCTGTTTACCAGATTTTCGTTTCTTTTTCTGGCCCTTGGATGTTTCCCATGCTTTCTACATGTTGCATGATAAACATATTTATAAATCATTTCAAATATATGTTAAAGATTATTTTATGAATGTTCCATAATATACTTACCTACCTATTGAACTATTTCAGATTTCACAATTAGAAATGACGCTTGGGTAGGCATTAAAGTTAATGCCTGCACCTAAAGTTTTATGGAAATATGCAATTATTTCCCTAGGGTAGATTTCTAGTAGTGTATTGCTGAGTCAAAGAGTAAATATAGCCTCACCTGTGGTGGCACAGTGAATAGAGCCTCAACCTGGAATGCTGAGGTCATGGGTTCAAAGCCCTGGGCTTGCCCAGTCAAGGCACATACAACAAGCAAGCAATGAACAACTAAAGTGAGGCAATTATGAGCTGATACCTCTCACTCCCCCCACCCTCCTCTCTCTGTAAATCAATAAATAAAATCTTTAAAAAAAAAAAGAGTAAGTATATTTTGCCTGACCTGTGGTGACACAGTGAACAAAGGGACAACCTGGAATGCTGAGGTCAGTGGTTCGAAACCCTGGGCTTGCCTGGTCAAGACACATACAGGAAGCAACTTACTGCAAATTGATGCTTCCCCCTCCTCCCTAGAGCCTCTCTCTCTCTCTCCTCTCTATAATATCATAATAATCTTTAAAAAGTATATTTTGAATGTTTCACTTCAACCACACATAGTACACTTTTGTTCTTGTGATATTTACTTAATTCTTCCTTGTTTTATACTTATTGATGAATTTCAAGCCTGATAGTCAGTAAATCCATAATATTCCACTCGTTTGAGCAGAAATACTTCCAAAGAATGTAATAAAACTCTATTAGCTTGAATTAAAGCAAAATTAATCATTTTAATGGTTCAGAGTCGATAGTAATGAACTTGTCCTTGCGCTTCGTTGAGATAACTTCAGCACAGAAAATGGCCTCTCAGTGCAGGCCCCCTGTCTGTCCCAGGTTTTGTGCTAGATGTCCAGAGCAGAGGGTGGAAGATTGGGGAATTCAACCGTAACCTGGCTGGGGAACCCATAGTCCAGTATCCACGGCACCAGAGAAGGTATCCAAGATCAGCGTTTGGGTGCCTTTAAAAATGACCTGTGGGAAAGATGTGGGTGACCTAAAAGCTGTCAACTTTGTTTCATAATTAGGTAATCAATATTTGGCATCAACTTGGCTAGTTCTTATCCTGTGATTTGTTAGTTACCTGGGAATCTGGCTTTCTGGAGTGTTTCTTAAAAGTTCCGTGTATCTGTATAGTGATACTTGCAGAATGTAGTATGGCTAACCCCTGCTGGGGAGTGGCTATCACCGCGGTCATTGCTATAGCTGAACAAGTATTTCCCATTGCAGCGTGTGTGTGTGTGTGTGTGTGTGTGTGTGTGTGTGTGTGTGTGTGTGTGAGAGAGAGAGAGAGAGAGAGAGAGTGTTTGTGTATTGTAGGCAGAAACATGCATAAGTTATCAGTGAGATCTGGTGAGGAGCTGATTAATTACTTACTGCCCTTACATATATAGTGTTATGGACTGCATTTTTGCTCTCTGCCCAATTTTATATGTTGAAACTATCATCTCCAATGTGTTAGTATTAGAAGGTCGGGCCATTGGGAGGCGATTAGGTCATGAGGGTGGGGTACCCATGATGGGATTGGTGCCCTTATCACAGACACAGGAGAGCTCCCTCTCTGTTCTCCACCACATGAGGACAGTGAGAAGGCAGCCATCTGTGCTCCAGAAGAGGGCCCTCATCAGGACCCGAGCAGGATGCCACCTGATCTCAGATCTGCAGCTTCTGGAACTGAGAAACCGTCTGCAGCTTAAGCCCCAGGGCCTGTGGGAAGTGTTCTGATAGCAGCCAAGCTGCCTGAGACAGTGTCCAGGAGATACATGTGAATTCTCACCAGGACAAGACCATTTCCACCTTTTGCCCTTGGCTTTCATGGTCAGTGCGTAGCCTCTTCTTCAGTTTGCCTGTGAAAACAGGCCACCAAGAGAACTTTGATCCTCTTGCTTTAGAGAGAAGGGAACCCTCCTGCACTGCTGGTGGGAATGCAGACTGGTACAGCCACTGTGGAAAACAGTATGGAGTTTCCTCAAAAAGTTAAAAACAGACCTGCCTTTTGACCAGTGATCCTACTTCTGGAAATATAGCCGAAGAAACCCGAAACATTAATTCTAAAGAATATATACACCCCTGTGTTCCCTGCAGTTATTTACAATAGCTAAGAACTAGAAACAGCCCAAGTGTCCATCAGTAGATGAGCGGATAAAAGGGCTGTGGTACAGTTACATAGGCTTCCCCTGAACTTGCCAATGAGACCTCCTTTGGGGCTTCTGTGTTTGTCTCTGCACTGTTCAGTTTCAGCAAGAATCCTGCTGAGTTGGTTTAGCTGGGCTCCTCCAGCCTCCATATCCAACCACCTTCCATATCTAATTGAGTTCCTCACCTCCACCCTCCCCGGGTGATGTCTGATACCCCAGGCCAGCCTTCAGCAGCAGCCGGATGGGCTGCTGTACCCCAGTCTTCACCGACCCGATTTTTCCTTAGAGATTTCTGCATCCACTGACCCCTACCTGCTCCCTCCTGTAAGCTCCCTCTTGCCCACACTGTGCTCAGAGTGCAGCTTGGTTCTCTTCTGATGTCTCTTTTCTCCTGTTTTACTCCTGAATAAAATATGTTGTTATCACTTTACTATCCAGCTCTGGTTTTTCTTGGGCACTAGATGAGGCAGACTGATGAATAGCTGGTTTAATCCCAAGCCGAATTAAAATAGGGGTAAAATATGAAAGGTTTCAAAAGAGTGAACAATGTTGATTGACAAAGAGGCAAATGATGACATTTGGGGAAAGTATGGAGCAAGACAGCACGAAGGCAGGTGTCGGGCAGGCAATAAGGGTTTTGCTGAGGGGTGTCTCGAGATGCAGCCAGAGGGGCTTAGGAAGCTGATGGGTCTCGAACTTGGTGACATAGATAAGCGGAGGTGTGTCTGTGACAGCCAAGGAGGCACAAGACGGTCTGTGTGTGCACGCCACGCAGGAGCAGCATAGGTGAGAGGCACACTGCTACCTGTTCAGGTTGCTGGGGAGAATAGGGACCAGCCAGGGGGCTGCTGTGGTACTTACGGAAATGGTTTAGTCTGTGTGGACTTTGTGGGATAAAAGGAAATCAGAAAGGGATGGAGCGGAAGAGGAAAGGACGGATGGGGAGATGGAGAGAGAGCCAACAGAGACGAGACCCATCTAAGCAACCGTGGGCCTTCTCTCCCAAGAAAACACTCAATCCAACTACTTGTGTGATAATAATAATATATCAGAATTCAACCTTCCTTAGTCAGAATTTCACCCTAGCACCTCCTGCTCCCATCTGTAGACATTGATAATTGATGCTGATGATTATGGCCAAGACTGAGAAAAAGCAAGTAAGTTACTTAGGTTCAATAAAATGTTGGCTTTGCCTGACCAGGTGGTGGCGCAGTGGATAGAGCGTCAGACTGGGATGCAGAGGACCCAGGTTCGAGACCCCAAAAAGCTCACCAGCTTCAACTCAAGGTCGCTGGCTTGAGCAAGGGGTTACTCAGCCTGCTGAAGGCCCGCAGTCAAGGCACATATGAGAAAGCAATCAATGAACAACTAAGGTGTTGCAACGCGCAACGAAAAACTAATGATTGATGCTTCTCATCTCTCTGTTCCTGTCTGTCTGTTCCTATCTATCCCTCTCTCTGACTCTCTGTCTCTGTAAATAAATAAAAACATTTTAAAAAAATGTTGGCTTTAGGTATGTTCATCTGCTTTCAAATTTACTGAAATCACTTGACTTGTGCAGGGCAGCGGAGTGAACTCTCCACAGATTTCCCATCCCACAACCAGTGCCACCCACAGCCATCCAGTTGTAAAGGGTTTCCTTACTCACTTTTAAAATTATAATACAGCCTGACCAGGAGATGGCGCAGATGATAGAGTGTCGGATTGGGATGAAGAGGACCCAGGTTCAAAACTGTGAGGTTGCTGGCTTGAGCATGGGGTCATCCGGCTTGAGCACAGGCTCACCAGCTTGAGTGCGGGGTCACGGGCTTAAGCATGGGATCATACATGTGACCCCATGGTCACTGGCTTGAGCCCAAGGTCACTGGCTGGGCTGGAGCCCCCTGGTCAAGCCATATATGAGAAAGCAATCACCAAACAACTAAGGTACTGCAATGAAGAATTGATGCTTCTCATCTCTCTTCCTTCCTGCCTATCTGTCCCTATCTGTCTGTCTCTCTGTCTCTCTCTCTCTCTGTCTCTGTCTCTCGCAAAAAATAAAAATAGAATAAAATTATAATATATAACCAGCACCTTGTATAACCTAAACTGTTCTTGAGTATAAATTAATACCTTCCCCATTGTCCTTCCTCCTTTCTAAAAGATAGAATTCTAATTTATTTCTCTCTTTCCTTCTGTGGATATACTTTTTTTTTTTCTTTTCTTGTTATAAAAGGAAGAATTCTAATAGGCTGCCTTGGAACCAGCCAAATAGTAGACTTGAATCTGCAGAGCAGAGTGGAGATTACAGAGTGATGTTTGGCTGACATCACACCACCAATTAAGCTACAGTCCACTTAAACTGCCAGCAACGATAAATTAAGCTTCTGTGCTTAAAGGACATCAGAAGAGCATTGGGCAGAATGGAGGGTCTATTAATGAAAAGCACTCAGTCCCTCACTCCCACCACTGTTCTGTGCAAGGAGGCTGCCACCTCCTTGCCCATGAGATTTATCATATTCCAGCTCTCCAGTATATCAGAGAGGTGCCCCAAGGCGGTGACAGTTTATATATCTCTAGTTGTTTGACAGAGGGCGGCGTAAGGGTGACAAAGTCCAAGGAATTACTATTAAGAAATAACTTAAAATGTTCTCAGCTAAGACCCACGTGTAGTCAGAGGTGGGCTGACTGCCAGCACTCATTTGTGAGGGTGGATATTATTTTTCTTTTAATTTAAGGGTCCTTTTGTCTGGCACTTCCTATATCCGTAGACGAATAATGGTTTTACTCACAAAGTGACCCAGTGCATAGAAGAGGGATCGTGGGGGGGTGGGGATTGCAGGGGGAGTGGAGGGGGGTGCAGAGGCAAGCAAACCCCCGAGGAGTGGAAGGATTTCGTGAGCTGGTTGCATATGCCAGGCTCTATAAAGGCCTCAAACACAGTGGAAAATGCCTCAGCCTGGTGGGAGGTTCTGGGCTCCCCCTCAGCAACTCCTCAGTTATTCTGAGCAGCTGGAGAAGGCAGAGACCTCCCCACTTCTCTCTCACTCTCTTCTATTCCTGCCCACCTCCAGGCGAGTGATGTGGCCGGTTGAACAAGTCACAGCATGAGGTAGGGTCACTGGGAATGAAGGCAGAAAAGGGACCCTCCGGATGCGCAGGCATTAGTTCCTACATCCCAGCCAGGAGTGCGATTGGGGGCCAAGCCTTCCCACAGGTCATGCAGGATGAGGCGTTTGGGGAGACGTGTGGGGCAATTCCCTGTGGAGGCCTGTCATCCATACCTGTCCCTCCCCCGATGACAAACGGAACAGAATATCTACCTTTAGTCATCAGAATGTTGGATACATTAAGTGAATCCCACATGACTAAGAGCAGTCTGACACAGCTTGATTGTGTCACGGGGGCAAGGATGTGGTCATGGTGGCATCTCCACATTCACCAGCTGAACTGGGAGGACTGGTGGGCCACCGCAGGCTCAGGCCCACCCAGCCCAGCACACTCAGGGAATGGCAGAAGACCAAGCCTGGTCCCGGGGGCACAGGGGCCAGCCAGGTCTGGGCACTCACTGGAGGTGACATGCACACACCACTTCAGAGTACACTATCTTTGGGCTGGGTGGGGGGCAGGGAAGTCTCCTAGAAGAACAGACCTCTTTTATGAGTTTTAGCTCCACTGTCAGCTGGGTGCCCTAGTTGTCTGTCTGCCCCATGGCCTTTCTTCCCTTGCCGCACTCACACGGGCAGCCTGTGGAGAGCAGGTCTGCCATCAGGGAGAGGAATCAAGGCTGGTTCTTAGGAAAGAAGGAGGTACCCACTCCCCAAAATATAAATGTTACTCAACAGACCCCACAGGTCCTTAGGCTGAAAACTGGGTGGCTTGGCTCAGCGGAGTAACCATGGAGGTGGAGAGGAGAGAAAACATTTGAGGACAATGGTGGTGGTGGAACCAGGACACAATGGTCGAATATTGGGGTGAAATGGAAGTGGTTGGAGGGGACACCAGGTTCCTGCCTCAGAGGCTCAGTGGGAGGTGGCGCCATTGTTGAACTGAGTTGGGAAGAGGATCACGTGCGCTGAAGGTGCCTCTGGGACATCGCAGTGGGGACTCAGAGGTGACTGCCGGGTCAGGGTGTGACGCAGGCCTGGTTAGCAGTGTGTGGAGTGAAGGAGGAGTCGTGGGGAGTTGGCTGAAAGGACGTCCAGAATGAGGGGGAAAAAGAAGAACAGGCGGGGGCTGGGGAGGACCCTGGGGCACCCAGACAGGCGTAGAAAGAGGCTACTGTGCTTCAGGATGGTGTGTCTGAGTAGAATCATAAGGGAGATACAACTGGATGCCATGGGCAAGCAGACTGCAGGCCTAAGAAGGACAGGAAAATATTCAGGTAGGAAGAAAAATAGGTTGAAACCGTCCAGGAGGATGTGACGGACCAGGAGAGAGAGCTCACGGCGTCTGCATGTGCTCCTGTTCCCCGGCTTAGGCCAGTTTTAGTCCATGAGTTACACTTTTTC
Organism: Saccopteryx bilineata; assembly: GCF_036850765.1. Taxonomy (NCBI): domain Eukaryota; kingdom Metazoa; phylum Chordata; class Mammalia; order Chiroptera; family Emballonuridae; genus Saccopteryx; species Saccopteryx bilineata. The sequence goes on from NC_089492.1 coordinate 93,842,191, forward strand.
CAAAAGTGCCATTTTAATACATGTTTAAAAAATCCTTGGGCCCTTTGTGCAATACCTGGTTCTCCATTAGGCCATGGGGTCTCATGTCATGAGAATCCCTTTTTTACCTGAAAGAAAAAAAAAAAGCAAGGTCAAAGTCAGCAGGCAGAGATGCAACATCTTTCATGAGTTCAAAAGTGTTCAAGGTAACATGTTCTGTCTTCTACATGGTATAATACCCGAGGTTTATCAGGCTGTATTAGGAGTTAAACTAATCACCCAAAGAGATGATGAAGAAGAGTCAACAGCAACTTGGATTCTGTACATGCTGGGAAGGTTGATGGAGAAAGCCCACTTTTTATTCTCACCAACCTATTCTTAGATACACTAAAAGTTCAGCTGGCATGAGAACAAAATAGATTAGCTTACTTTTTTTTTTTTTTCCGGTAAGCTCTCACACAGCCCTCTCTCCTATTTTTATGATTTTTATGCATGTGCTTTGATATTTTTCTATTTCTTCTCCCCATTTTCTCTCAAGATCCTACTTTTAACCATGAAGTATAATGATAGGAAATATACATTTGTTCAAGATAGCGTAAGAAGCGGTTTACATTTTCTCTTCACGTTGCCCAAGGGGAGTTTTTCTTCCTTTTAAGGTGTTTCCAACTATAAAATTAGGGAAAGAGGGAGGGCAGGCCACCCACAGAGAATCTGAACTCTAGCTGGCTCGAGTTCACTTTTAAATTTAGAGCCAGAGAGCTTGAAACTAAAACAAACTGCAATGCATTTAGCTACGTGTGGCAGGAAATGAGCTTTCCTATGCTGAAATCATAAAATAATTTATCATAAGTATCATAAGAAATCTCCTTTAATGATAAATAATAGCTTTTTCAACTCATAAATTGTACTTTATTATTATTATTATTATTATTATTATTTGTCTCAAAACAGATCTTAATGTGCTAACTACGTAGAACAGCTATTGTCATGGTAAAGGGGAAGAGACCTCAGTCCAGGAGTATCAGCTGCCCTGACTGGCATCAGAAGTCTAGTGCTTGGAGTTAGGGGCCCAGTGTATCACCTGCCCTGAGACTGGCATCAGAAGTCTAGTGCTTGGAGTTAGGGGCCCTCACATGCAGAACTGAGGTCATCGGCATACAGAGAAGGCAGAGTCAAGGGAACCTAGGAGGAGAGTTAAATAGAGAGAAGGGCCTAGGACTGAATCTTGGGGATACCAACAAACAGGGCAGAAGCAAAGGATGCCCCTGATAGGTGGTAGCACAGTGGACAGTGTCAATCTGGGATGCTGAGGACCCAGGTTCAAAACCCCAAGGTCACTAGCTTGAGCTCAAGGTCACCGACTTGAGCACAGAAACATCAACATGATCCCAAGGTCGCTGACTTGAACCAAAAGGTCACTGGCTTGAAGCCCAAAGTCGCTGGCTTGAGCAAGGGGTCACTGACTCTACTGGAGCCCCCGGTCAAGGCACATGTGAGAAAGCAATCAATGAACAACTAAAGTGCTGCAACTACGAGTTGATGCTTTTCATCTCTCTCTCTGTCTCTATCTTTCTCTCTCTCTCTCTCTCCCTCCCTCTGAAGGAAACTTTTTAAAAACTGGAAATGCCAGCAAAGGAAATGGAGAAGGAGTCAGTGAGCTGGGCTCAATCAGAAAGGGTGCACATAAAGGCTATGATCTGCCTTTGAATATCACATACCTGTGAACCTGTTTGCCAAGTCCACTAGCTTTACAATTCCATCTTCATCTGAGAATTCCAAAAGAACATTCTCATCATTAAAGAGAGCAGGAACTCTATAAAACTGAAATCATTTTTAAATCCTCAAAAATATCAAATGCAAACCATAAAATTAACTTTAGTATCAGAACAACATGTAGATTGCTGATCAATTCAGTGAGAGGGGGCCACTCATTTCCTAAGAAGAAGGAATTTTCTCTTGGCTTCTTAGATTTAGTGTGTGGCAACAGAGCCCTTTGGTACCCGTATTTAATGATCATGCCTTCAGGTACTACAAAAATTTCATGATCAAAGTCCATGGTGTCTGGGTGAAAGGCACTTTGCACATTGAAATTCAAAAGCAGATTATTTCTACAAACTAGTTGTTTACAGAGATCCTTGAACTATTATTGTCAGAGTAAAATAGTGGTCAGCAATTGTCTAGTAAATTTTTGATCAATTAAACCATTCCTACAAAGTAAAATTTCTATGCTTTTTAATGGTAGCTTTGCATTTAAATTTTTCCAGAACAATCTGATATTTAAAAACCCCAGTGACTACACATGTGCTCAGACAAAAATGTTCATACTGTTTATGATTCTATAAGCTACTAACAGGAATATTAAAAATACTATATTTCGCCCTGGCTGGTTGGCTCAGCGGTAGAGCGTCGGCCTGGTGTGCGGGGGACCCGGGTTCGATTCCTGGCCAGGGCACATAGGAGAAGCGCCCATTTGCTTCTCCACCCCCTCCCCCTCCTTCCTCTCTGTCTCTCTCTTCCCCTCCCACAGCCAAGGCTCCATTGGAGCAACGATGGCCCGGGCGCTGGGGATGGCTCCTTGGCCTCTGACCCAGGCGCTAGAGTGGCTCTGGTCGTGGCAGAGCAACGCCCTGGAGGGGCAGAGCATCGCCCCCTGGTGGGCAGAGCATTGCCCCTGGTGGGCGTGCCGGGTGGATCCTGGTCGGGCGCATGCGGGAGTCTGTCTGACTGTCTCTCCTCGTTTCCAGCTTCAGAAAAATACAAAAAAAAAATACTACATTTCTCTGTCTAAGCGTGTATTTATTTAACAAACATCTGTCAATTTCTGCCTGTGTTCCAGGCTCTGTACCTGGCCCCAAGGACAGAGAGAGGAGCAAAACTTAGGACCTGATCCACATTCACAGATATTCACAGGTAATTATAGCAAATGATACACAACTTGAATTGCCTTTAAGATCATAGAGAAGGATGAGCGGGAGTGTGCTGGGCGGAGTCTGGGAGGAAGGACCTTCCTGGTTGAAGAGCTGCACCTGCAAAGGCAAGAATGGGTCAGCCCACACTGAATACACAGGGTAGAGGATTCCCTCTGGCTGTGCCCAGGGTACCCAAAGAGGGGGGTGGGAAATAGACCGGGTGCGTCAGCAGAAGAACCATGGAACTGCCATTCCAGGCCTAGGAATTTAAATTTTCTCCTGCAAAGAATGGGGAGCAACCAAAAGATTTTAAGCAGAACATCATCAGAGGTATGTTTACAGATCCCTCTGGATGCAGATCAGAGAATGGGCCAAAGGTGATAAGACTGGAAGCAAAGAAACAAATACTAATATACACAACTGTCCAGTCAAAAAGCGATGAGCACAGTGGAATATTATTTAACACTAAAAAGGATTAAAATACTGGTATATGCTACTGCACGGATGAACCTCAAACACATTATGCTAAGTGGCAGGAGCCAGTCACACAAAGCCACATATTATATGTTCCATTCACATCAAATGTGCAGAATTGACAAAGCTATAGAGACAGACAGGAGATTCATGGTTGCCTGGGCGTGGGAGGAGGGACTGGGAGAACAGCTAAGGGGTGCTCCGTGTGGGGTCATGAAAATGTTTTAGAATCGACTGTGGTAGAAGATGCACAACTTAGAAGATACTAGAAGCCAATGAATTGTATATTCTAAAGGGAAACACTGTATATGTAAATTACATCTCAATAAAATATTTTTTAAAGAAAAACAATGAGGCTGGAACAAGAGTGGGGACCATGTATTTCTCTGATTCCGACCTGTAGAACTGGTTGAATGAGGTCACCATGAGTCAGGATGGGGAATTCAGAAAGATGACAAGCCCCTTTCTGGACGTTTCTAGACATCTGGTTTGAGGCATCCATGCAGTGGCACGATGATGACGATCAGTAGCTAGGGGTACTTATGAGAGTCCAGAGCTAAGGATTTGAAAGAATTCAGCATATACTTGATACGTAAATCTATGGAACTGACTTCAACAAACTAAAAGGACATGTGGGTGAAAAGAGGCCAGGGCTAGACCCCTAAGGAAAGTATTTTTAAGGAACAGACAGAAGAAGTAGTGCCCTCATAGGAAGGTGAAAAGAAGCTGTCAGAAAGCAAAGAGGTAAATAAATACCCCAACCCACTCGCTGGGTCCGGGCCAGTCACGAACTTAGCGCCTCAAAATACTAGGGAGCATCTCTAAACCCAGTTTTGCTAAATGAGGGAATCTGGTGGTCGAGTGCACTCCTCCGGGCCTCTGAAAGATGGCCACTGCCTCGTGACTCGGCCCATTAACTGGACAGCGACGACTAGGCTTGTGTGCTTTCATGAAACAGAGTGTACCTGCCTTTGCCCACCTGTCACCTGGTTGAGAACTTCACATTCTCTTCACAGAGCTGTTTCCATTTTCCTGTTCTGCTAATGAAGTGGTTATGTTCAGCTTTCATCATAATTAGCGTTCATTGAATCCAAGTGCTTTGTCATTAATCTTTTATACTAATTAATCTTTTATACATTAATAGATTGCAAAACATGTGAAAGCAAACCATTTTTTCTTATTAGAAAATTAAATTAAGCCTCTCCAACATAAGAGCAGAGTGGAAGTAAATCTAGCTAGACAAATCAGGCCAATGAAAACCTCCCTTTGCTGGAAAACTGACTCTCCAGTCTGCATTAAACTTTGCATTCAGAACATTGGAAAAATAAGCTCACCCAAACCATTTCTTTTCCCACTTTTTTTCTCAGTTAGCAAGGCATCCCTTCTCTACTAGCTAGTGGTTTAAAAAGAAAGATTTTTCAGTCATTTTTATATCTAGTCAGGATTTCATCATTCAAATTTCAAATGCGGAATTATCAGCAAATGCTGCCAAGACAGGTGCTCTGATTATGTCCTTTATTGTCACCTTTCAAGCAATACATAGGCCTCATGTGTAAATCTCGCTATATTATTTTAAACAGTCTTCTTTCACGCGTCTTTTCTGTCCTCATCTTCACAGCAAGCGGGGGTGGAGACAGCACAGTCAAGAGAGAGACCACTTGGATTTAAATCCAGGGCCTCGGTGATCACCCCAGGATGATGCTTAATCACAGAGGGACTCGGAGACCAGAGTGCTGGAAAGCCCCGCCCACATGCCTACCCGGGTGAGAGTCAAACTCTCGGCCAGGGATGCTGCATAAACGAGCTGTCTGCAGTCAGACCTCTGTGTTCACTGGTTTCATATCTCAAGATTCAACCAACTGTTGATCAAAAAAAAATTGTTTTTGAAGACACATCACATTGTCGCTGCTGTGTACAATGATGGTTGTGCTTGTACAAAACATGTACAGCCCCCCCATGTCATTATTCCCTAAACCATATGGTATAACAACTATTTACATACCATAGGTATTTTTAGTAACCTAAAGATAACTTAAAGTATACAGGACGGAAAGCTGTGTGGAAAGTTACCTGCAAATACTACACCATTCTGTACAAGGAACTTGAGCGTCTGTTTGGGTATCCGTGGGGGATGTAGAACCATCCGAGGGATGACAATATTTGTCCTGCGCCTACATATTAACAAGTGTATCTCTGGTGTTCTCTTTACAGGTGATTCCCAGAAGGCAAATTATTAGGTCAAAGATTACAAACTAGGTACTTTGTTTTATCTCATGGTATGGCTTGCCAAATTGCTTTCCAAAATTTTACAACAAATTTGGTTGTACAAATTTCTACTACTTGCTATCAGTAGTACATGAAAATGCTGTAAAATTAGTATGAAGAAGTTCTGTGGCCTGGCCAGGCAGTGGTACAGAGGATAGAGCGTCAGACTGAGATGTGGAGGACCCAGGTTTGAAACCCTAAGGTTACCAGCCTGAGCACAGGCTCACAAGCTTGAGTGTGGGATCACTGGCTTGACGTGGGATCATAGGCATGATCCCATAGTTGCTGGCTTGAGCCCAAAAGTCGCTGGCTTGAAGCCCAAGGTCACTGGCTTGAGCCCAAGGTTGCTGGCTTGAGTAAGGGGTCACTTGCTCTGCTGTAGCCCCCAGTCAAGGCACATACAAGAAAGCAGTCAATGAACAACTAAGGAGCCACAATGAAGAACTGATGTTTCTCATCTTTCTCCCTCCCTCTCTGTCCCTATCTGTCCTTCTCTCTGACTCTCTGTCTCTGTCCAAAATAAAAAATAAAAAAATCTGTACTTTTCACTCAGTTTCCCCAAATACTAACATTTTATATAATTATAAGCCCATTATCAAGATCAGAACAGTAACATTGATACAACTTCATTATCTAATCTTTAGACTTCATTTAAATTTCACCAATGTTCCCATTAGCATCTTTTTTTTCTGGTTCAACTTTGAATCTAAGAGCACATACTGCATTAATTGTCACATCTCCTTAGTCTCCTTTAATCTGTAACAATTCCTCCGTCTTTGCCTTTCATGACCTTGGCGCTTTTGAAAAGTATTAGCTTACTACATCTGTAGACTGTTCCTCTATTGGGTTTGTCTGATGTGTCCACATAATTAAAGTTCAGTGATGCATTTTTTTTAGCAAGAATACCTTAGAAGTAAGTGATGTATCTTTCTCGGTACATCACATTAGGAGGCACAGGATGGCAATTTGTCTAATTACTAATTAAGTAAATGGCGTTCACTAGGCTAAGTGGTGTCTTCCAGATTTCTCCACTGTAAAGATATTATTTTCCCTTATTTAATTAATAAGTATCTTCAGGGTAAATACTTTGAGAATACATAACTATCCTGTTTCTTATCTTTTCATCAACTCTTGTGTTATTGGCTGAAGAGTGATTTTCTATTTCATCATTCTTTTTTCATTTATTAGTTGAAATTCTTTTGTAAAGAAAAGCTGTTCCTCTCCCCAATTATTTATTAAATTATTTATCTATATCAGTACAAACCCCCAAATTATTATGTTTTAATTCATTAATATCATTATTTGGTTTGTTATTCAAACTGTCCCAGATTTGGCTATTGAGAGCTCCTTTAAATTGCCCCTGCATCCTTTTGACATGTTACCATCATCTTTCTTACTTATGGGCTCCAAGATATTCCAGGCACACATTGTACTTTCTTATCCCCAGCCCTAGAATCAGGCATTTTCTAAGGATATGTGATGTTGTTTATTAAAGAATGATATTTAGAAATCAAGTTTTTGCTTATTGGGAGTGGGGTTTCATTGTTTCCAGACATTCTCAGCAAACAGAGCTAAGAAATACATGTATGTACACGCATACGTCTACATCAATTTCTATACTGGTAAATAGTAGTAATGTTACTTGCTTTTTATTAATTTTTTCTTTTTCTAATATTTTAAAAATGATTTGTGAGAGAGAGAGAAACATCAATTTATTGTTGTATTTATTATTTATGCATTCACTGGTTCATTCTTGTATGTGTCCTAACCAGGGATAGAACCCACAACCTTGGCGTATCAATGCAATGTTCTAACCCAGTGGTCCCCAACCCACGGGCCGCAGACCGGTACCGGTCCGTGGGCCATTTGGTACCGATTCGCAGAGAAAGAATAAATAACTTACATTATTTCTGTTTTATTTATATTTAAGTCTGAACAATGTTTTATTTTTAAAAAATGACCAGATTCCCTCTGTTACATCCATCTAAGACTCACTCTTGACGCTTATCTCAGTCACATGATATATTTATCCGTCTCACCCTAAAGGCTGGTCCGTGAAAATATTTTCTGACATTAAATTGGTCAGTGGGCCCTGGCCAGTTGGCTCAGCAGTAGAGTGTCGGCCTGGCGTGCGGGGGACCTGGGTTCGATTCCCGGCCAGGGCACATAGGAGAAGCGCCCATTTGCTTTTCCACCCCCACCCCCTTCTTCCTCTCTCTCTCTTCCCCTCCCGCAGCCAAGGCTCCATTGGAGCAAAGATGGCCCAGGCGCTGGGGATGGCTCCTTGGCCTCTGACCCAGGCACTAGAGTGGATCTAGTCGCAAAAGAGCAATGCCCCGGAGGGGCAGAGCATCGCCCCCTGGTGGGCAGAGCGTCGCCCCTGGTGGGCGAGCCGGGTGGATCTCGGTCGGGCGCATGCGGGAGTCTGTCTGACTGTCTCTCTCCATTTCCAGCTTCAGAAAAATACAAAAACAAACAAACAAAAAATAAATAAATCGGTCAGTGGCCCAAAAAAGGTTGGGGACCACCGAGCTACCCAGCCAGGGTTTTAATTTTTTTTTCCTTTAATATTGTTCTCTTGCTGAATTGAATTGGCTAACATGGTTACTACAATGTGAATAATAGTAGAGATAGTAAGTTTCTTTGCTGAGTGTCTGATCTTAGTATAAATGCCTCTAGATTTCCCCATTGAGTAAGATAATGTATTTTAGAACAAAGGCATATTTATTTTATTGTGTTAAATGATCTACCAATTCTTATTTTCTTGAATAGTTTTATAAAATTTTATTTAAAAAATTAACTTTAACGCAGTGACATTGATCAATAAGAGTACATACATAGGTTTCAGGTGAACATTTCTATGGCATTTGAACTGTTGATTATGTTGTATACCCATCACCCAATGTCAAATCATTTTCCATCACCCTATATTTGTCTCTGCAATGAACACGGGGATGCATGTGTCTTTATGTAGCAATGTTTTTGAGTTTTATGGGCAGATACTCAGTAGAGGGATTGCTCGGTCATACGGTAATTTGATTCTTAAGTTTTTGAGGAACCACTATACTTTCTTCCATAGTGGTTGTACTAATTTGCATTCCCAACAGTAGTGTGAATGAGGGTTCCTTTTTCTCCACAGCTTCTCCAATACTTGTTATTATCTGTCTTGTTGAATAGCCAGTCTACCAGGTGTGAGATGATATCTCATTGTAGTTTTGATTTACATTTCTTGAATATTTAGTGAAGATGAGCATCTTTTCATATACCTGTTGGCCACCTACATATGTCCTCTTGGGAGAAGTGTCTGTTCAGGTCTTCTCCCCATTTTTTAATTGGATTGTTTGCTTGTTTGTTGCTGAGCTTTGTGAGTTCTTTATATATTTTGGATATTAACTCATTTTTTAAAAATTTTTTTATTTTTATTTTTTGTATTTTTCTGAAGTTGGAAACGGGGACACAGTCAGACAGACTCCCGCATGCGCCCAACCAGGATCCACCCAGCATGCCCACCAGGGGGTGATGCTCTGCCCATCTGGGGCATTGCTCTGTTGCAACCAGAGCCACTCTAGTACCTGAGGCAGAGGCCATGGAGCCATCCTCAGCGCCCGGGCCAACTTTTTGCTCCAATGGAGCCTTGGCTGCAGGAGGGGAAGAGAGAGACAGAGAAGAAGGAGAGGGGGAGGGGTGGAGAAGCAGATGGGCTCTTCTCCTGTGTGCCCTGGCTGGGAATCAAACCTGGGACTCCTGCACACCAGGCTGATGCTCTACCACTGAGCCAACCAGCCAGGGCCTATTAACTCATTATTGGAGCTGTTGTTTGCAAATATCACCTCACATTTAGTTGGCTGCCTATTTGGTTTTTTTTGTCAGTTTCCTTTGCTGTGCAGAAGCTTTTTAGTTTGATACAGTCCCATTCATTTATTTTTGCCTTTACTTCCCTTGCCTTTGGGGTCAAATTCATAAATTGTTCTCTACAGCCAAGGTCCATGAGCTTAGTACCTATGTTTTTTTATGTAACTTATAGTTTCAGGCCTTATATTTAGGTCTTTGATCCATTTTAAATTAACTTTTGTGCAGGAGGACAAACTGTAGTCATTTCATTTTTTGCATGTGCTTTTCCAATTTTCCCAGCACCATTTATTGAAGAGACTTTCTTTTCTCCATTGTGTGTTTTTGGCTCCTTTGTTGAAGATGATTTGCTCATCTATATGTGGTTTTATTTCTAAGCTCTCAATTCTGTTCCATTGGTCTGTATGTCAGTTTTTCTGCCAATATCATGCTGTTTTGATTATCACGACCCTGTAGTATAATTTGAAGTCAGGTGGTGTGGCGTCATGCTTTTTCTTTGGATTGCTTTGGCTATTTGGGGTTTTTTATGGTTCCATACAAACCTATTTCTTTAAAAAATGACATTGGGATTTTGATGGAGATTGCATTAAATTTGTATATTGCTTTGGGTAAAATGGCCATTTTAACTATGTTGATTCTTCTAATCCATGAACATGGAATATTTTTCCCTTTCATTGTGTTTTTTTTTTCCATAATGTTTTGTAGTTTTCAGTATATAGGTCCTTCACATCCTTTGTTAAGTTTATTCCTAGGTACTTTTATTTTTGTTGCAATTGTAAAAGGCATTTTTTTTTTCTTTCTTTTTTTTTTTTTTTTTTTTTTTATAATTTTATTTTTTTAATGGGGTGACATCAATAAATCAGGATACATATATTCAAAGATAACAAGTCCAGGTTATCTTGTCGTTCAATTATGTTGCATACCCACCACCCAAAGTCAGATTATCCTCTGTCACCTTCTATCTTGTTTTCTTTGTGCCCCTCCCACCCCCTATCCCTCTCCCATTCCCCCCTCCCCCCCGTAACCACCACACTCTTATCAATGTCTCTTAGTTTCACTATTATGTCCCACCTATGTATGGAATAATACAGTTCCTGTTTTTTTCTGATTTACTTATTTCGCTTCGTATCATGTTATCAAGATCCCACCATTTTGCTGTAAATGTTCCGAAGTCATCATTTCTTATGGCTGAGTAGTATTCCATAGTGTATATGTGCCACATCTTCTTTATCCAGTCATCTATTGATGGGCTTTTTGGTTGTTTCCATGTCCTGGCCACTGTGAACAATGCTGCAATAAACATGGGGCTGCATGTGTCTTTACGTATCAATGTTTCTGAGTTTTGGGGATATATACCCAGTAGAGGGATTGCTGGGTCATAAGGTAGTTCTATTTTCAGTTTTTTGAGGAACCACCATACTTTCTTCCATAATGGTTGTACTACTTTACATTCCCACCAACAGTGTATGAGGGTTCCTTTTTCTCCACAGCCTCTCCAACATTTGCTATTACCTGACTTGCTAATAACAGCTAATCGAACAGGTGTGAGGTGGTATCTCATTGCCGTTTTGATTTGCATTTCTCTAATAGCTAAAGAAGATGAGCATCTTTTCATATATCTGTTGGCCATTTGTATTTCTTCCTGGGAGAAGTGTCTATTCATATCCTCTTCCCATTTTTTTATTGGATTGTTTGTTTGTTTGTTGTTGAGTTTTATGAGTTCTTTGTATATTTTGGATATTAGGCCCTTATCTGAGCTGTTGTTTGAAAATATCATTTCCCATTTAGTTGGCTTTCTGTTTATTTTGTTATCAGTTTCCCTTGCTGAGCAAAAACTTCTTAGTCTGATGTAGTCCCATTCATTAATTTTTGCCTTCACTTCTCTTGCCATTGGAGTCAAATTCATAAAATGCTCTTTAAAACCCAGGTCCATGAGTTGAGTACCTATGTCTTCTTCTATGTACTTAATTGTTTCAGGTCTTATGTTTAGATCTTTGATCCATTTTGAGTTAATTTTTGTACAGGGGGAGAGACTGTAGTCCAGTTTCATTCTTTTGCATGTGGCTTTCCAGTTTTCCCAGCACCATTTATTGAAGAGGCTTTCTTTTCTCCATTGTGTGTTGTTGGCCCCTTTATCAAAAATTATTTGACTATATATATGTGGTTTTATTTCTGGACTTTCTATTCTGTTCCATTGGTCTGAGTGTCTATTTTTCTGCCAATACCATGCTGTTTTGATTGTCGTGGCCCTATAATAGAGTTTGAAGTCAGGTATTGTTATGCCCCCAGCTTCATTCTTTTTCTTTAGGATTGCTTTGGCTATTCGGGGTTTTTTATAGTTCCATATAAATCTGATGATTTTTTGCTCTATTTCTTTAAAAAATGTCATTGGAATTTTGATGGGAATTGCATTAAATTTGTATATTGCTTTGGGTAATATAGCCATCTTGATTATATTTATTCTTCCTAGCCAAGAACAAGGTATATTCTTCCATCTCATTATATCTTTTTCGATTTCCCTTAACAATGGTTTATAGTTTTCATTATATAAGTCCTTTACATTCTTTGTTATGTTTATTCCTAAGTATTTTATTTTTTTTGTTGCAATCGTGAAGGGGATTATTCTTTTGAGTTCCTTCTCAGTTGTTTCATTGTTGGCATATAGAAAGGCTATTGACTTCTGTATGTTAATTTTGTATCCTGCGACCTTACTGTATTGGCTTATTGTTTCTAGTAGTCTTTTTGTGGATTCTTTGGGGTTTTCGATGTATAGGATCATATCATCTGCAAAAAGTGATACCTTTACTTCTTCTTTTCCGATATGGATGCCTTTTATTTCTTTGTCTTGTCTGATTGCTCTGGCTAGAACCTCTAGTACCACATTAAATAAGAGTGGAGAGAGTGGACAACCCTGTCTTGTTCCTGATTTAAGGGGGAAAGCCTTCAGTTTAGTGCCATTTAATATGATGTTAGCTGATGGTTTATCATATATGGCCTTTATCATGTTGAGATATTTTCCTTCTATACCCATTTTGTTGAGAGTCTTAAACATAAAATTGTGTTGTATTTTATCGAAAGCCTTTTCTGCGTCTATTGATAAGATCATGTGGTTTTTGTTCTTTGTTTTGTTGATATGGTGTATTACATTAACCGTTTTACGTATGTTGAACCATCCTTGAGATTCTGGGATGAATCCCACTTGATCATGATGTATTATTTTTTTAATATGTTGTTGTATTCGATTTGCTAGTATTTTGTTTAGTATTTTAGCATCTGTATTCATTAGAGATATTGGTCTGTAGTTTTCTTTTTTTGTGCCATCCTTGCCTGGTTTTGGTATGAGGGTTATGTTGGCCTCATAAAATGTGTTTGGAAGTATTGCTTCTTCTTCAATTTTTTGGAAGACTTTGAGTAGAATAGGAACCAAGTCTTCTTTGAATGTTTGATAAAATTCGCTGGTATAGCCGTCAGGGCCTGGATTTTTATTTTTGGGGAGGTTTTTAATGGTTTTTTCTATTTCTTCTCTACTGATAGGTCTGTTTAGGCTTTCTGCTTCTTCTTGACTCAGTCTAGGAAGGTTGTATTGTTCTAGGAATTTATCCATTTCTTCTAGGTTGTTGAATTTAGTGGCATAAAGTTTTTCATAGTATTCTACAATAATTCTTTGTATAGCTACGGTGTCCGTGGTGATTTCTCCTCTTTCATTTTGGATTTTGTTTATATGAGTTCTTTCTCTTTTTTCCTTGGTAAGTCTTGCCAAGGGTTTGTCAATTTTGTTGATCTTTTCAAAGAACCAGCTCCTTGTTCTATTAATTTTTTCTATAGTTTTTCTGTTCTCTAATTCATTTATTTCTGCTCTGATTTTTATTATCTCCTTTCTTCGGCTGGTTTTGGGTTGTCTTTGTTCTTCTTTTTCTAGTTCCTTAAGGTGGGAAGTTAAGTGGTTCACTTGGGCTCTCTCTTGTTTGTTCATATATGCCTGAAGTGATATGAACTTCCCTCTTATCACTGCTTTTGCTGCATCCCATAGATTCTATGTCGTATTGTCATTTTCATTTGTCTGTATATATCTTTTGATCTCTGCACTTATTTCTTCTTTGACCCATTCATTTTTTAAAAGTATGTTGTTTAGTTTCCACATTTTTGTGGGATTTTTTTCCTCTTTTTTGCAGTTGAATTCTAGTTTCAAGGCTTTATGATCAGAAAATATGCTTGGTACAACTTCAATTTTTCTGAATTTGCTGATATTGTTTTTGTGGCCCAACATATGGTCAATTCTTGAGAATGATCCATGTACACTGGAGAAAAATGTATACTCAGTCACTTTGGGATGAAATGTCCTGTAGATGTCTATCATATCCAGGTGCTCTAGTGTTTTGTTTAAGGCCACTATGTCTTTGTTGATTCTCTGTTTGGATGACCGATCTAGAACCGTCAGCGGTGTATTGAGGTCTCCAAGTATGATTGTATTTTTGTCAGTTTTTGTTTTAAGATCAATAAGTAGCTGTCTTATATATTTTGGTGCTCCTTGGTTTGGTGCATATATATTAAGAATTGTTATGTCTTCTTGATTCAGTGTCCCCTTAGCCATTATGAAATGGCCATTTTTGTCTCTAAGTACTTTTCCTGTCTTGTAGTCAGCATTATCCGATATGAGTATTGCTACACCTGCTTTTTTTTGGATGTTATTTGCTTGGAGTATTGTTTTCCAGCCTTTCACTTTGAATTTGTTTTTATCCTTGTTACTTAGATGAGTTTCCTGTAGGCAGCATACAGTTGGATTTTCTTTTTTAATCCATTCTGCTACTCTGTGCCTTTTTATTGGTGAGTTTAATCCATTTACATTTAGTGTAATTATTGATACTTGTGAGTTCCCTATTGCCATTTTATATCTTGCTTTATGTTAGTTTTGTGTCTTGTTTGATCCTTCTCTTTCGTTTTTCTATCTTTTGTTTTTATTTGGTTGTATTCCATACATCTTTCCTCTGTTGCTATCTTTTTTATCTCATGTGCTTCTGTGGTGGTTTTTTCAATGGTGGTTACCTTTGAGTAATGAAAAGGGTCCCTACCCTGTTCATTGTAGCGAACTATTTTGTGAGTACTTTTGCACTCCATCGTCCTTTGCTACTGTTAATCTCCGTCTTCTCCCCCTCTTTCTTTTTGTTGTTGTCACAGTTTAAATTTGGTTTTATTGTGTTCTTCTTGGAGCTTTTACTTGTGGCTCTGTTTTTTTTTTGTTCTTTGTATCTGATTGGAGAACCCCCTTTAGTAATTCCTGGAGTGGGGGTTTTCTGATGATAAATTCCCTCATCTTTTCTGTATCTGTGAATGTTTTTATTTCTCCTTCGTATTTGAAGGATAGCTTTGATGGGTATAGTATTCGTGGCTGAAAGTTCCTCTCTTTCAGGACTTTAAATATTGGGGTCCACTCTCTTCTAGCTTGTAGAGTTTCTGCTGAGAAATCTGATGATAATCTAATGGGCCTTCCTTTATATGTTGTATTCTTCTTTTCCCTGGCTGCCTTGAGAATTTTTTCTTTGCTGTTGGTTTGTGTCAATTTCATTATGATATGCCTTGGAGTAGCTTTGTTGGGGTTAAGAAAACTTGGAGTTCTGTTTGCTTCTTGAACTTGAGGCTTTAGTTCTTTCCACAGGCTTGGGAAGTTCTCATCAATTATTTGTTTAAGTATGTTCTCCATTCCATTTTCTCTCTCTTCTCCCTCTGATATACCTATTATTCTTATGTTATTCTTTTTGATGGAGTCAGATAATTCTTGTAGGGCTATCTCATTTTTTTTAATTTTTGAGTCTCTTTCTTCTTCTCTCTGTTGTGCCTCAAGTTGCTTGTCTTCTATTTCACTAATCCTCTCTTCTATCTGACCTGTTCTATTAGCTAAGCTTGTTACTTCGTTTTTCAGCTCGTTAATTGAGTTTTTCATCTCTGTTTGATTTGTTTTTATAGTTTCAATTTCCTTGGACATATATTCTTTGTGTTCATGGAGTTGTTTTCTGAGCTCCCTATATTGCCTTTCTGTGTTTTCTTGTATATCTCGGAGGATTTTTAGGATTTCTATCTTGAATTCTCTGTCATTTAGCTCCAAGGTTTCCAATATATTAAATTTTTTCTCCATAGATTTTTCCTCATCTAGCTGTGTTACCTCTCTTTCTTTTGTATCCATGATATTCGATTTTCTCTTCCTTAATGGCATCTGAGGGTGGTTTTGTTGATAGTATTAATGAGATTTAATAAAGAATAAAAAGTTAAAAAAAAATAAAAAAATAACAAATCGAAAAGAGTTGTTTTTTTTTAAAAAAAATTAATAATGAAATAAAGAAAAATAAAATAAAATAAAAATTTTTAAAAAAAGGAAATTATTCCCCCCCTCTTTTTTTCCTCTCCTCTCCCCTCTTTCTTAAGAAAATCTTGTGGTGGACTGTGAGTTATAACAAACAATGCCTGTGATGGAGGGCCTGAATTGGGGAAAAGTAATAAAGGGGCAAAAAAGAGAGAAAGAAAAAAAAAAAAAAAAAAAAAGGAAAAGAAAAAAAAAAAAAAAAGAAAAAAGAAAAAAAAAAGAGCGTATGGACCCACAAAAAGCAAATAAGGAAAAAATTTGGGTCAAGAATAAAATGATTTGCTTTTAGGTGTTGGTTTTCTAAGAGTTATGATGAGAGGAATAAGAGGAAAATGGAAAAATGGGGGGACAAATTAAAAACTTACTATTGTATTTAGTGGAACAAGAACTAGATAATATGGAGAGCCAGGGATGGGAGCACTGCTAGTGAGTTAAAAAGGTGAAGTAAAAACCCCCCAAAATGCCACAAACATAGGTTTGAGTCCCAGATAAGATAATTTGTTTGTTATTGAGGTTTGAATGAGAGGAGATGTAAAGGAGAAAGGAAGAAACTAATATAGAGGGAGAAAAGAAAGAGAGAGAGAGAAAAAAAGAGGGAACCACTAAAAGAAGAAAAAAGAAAGGAGAGAGAGAGAGAAAGAGTTAAGGGTTTTGGAGTGCAACCCTCATAGAGAGAAAGGAAGAGAAGAGAAATGATAATGGGAGATGTAACACTTATGGGTAGTGTAGTTCAAGGAGAGGAGAGAGTAAGACCGGTAGAGAGTTAATCGGCCAAATTGGAGGAGGAAAAAAAAGTCTCAAGAATGAAGATAAGAGAAACAAACGAACAAATATAATAAAATGGGATAGGTTATAAAGTCTGCAGATTATTCTTGATTTTGAGAGGTTATCTTCTTGCTTTTTCTTTTCTCTCCCTCTTCCTGGTCGGTGACTCTGTACCCCGGGTTCTGCCCCTTTGGCACGCTCAGGTAGAGGTTTGCAGTTGATAAGTCTCTATGGCAATGTCATGTATTATGCTTTATTCTCGTTGGGAGTTGAGGCTCATTAGCATTTATAGGCTCCAACAGTGAGAGAGTCCGTGTTCCTGGAGCCTTTCTCCTAGTCTTTCCTTCCTCAATTAGTAGCCTGATAGTCCAGGTATGGGGTTGCTGCTGCCTCTGCCTGGATAGTAAGAGGCTCAAATTGCTGGCAACTCCCCACTCTATTTCCACTCAGCACAGGGCTCTGGGTAAGGCTCAGTCAGTCAGAGCTGCTAGCATAATCAGGTGGGCTTTCCGCCCACTCAAAGACCACTGGCTCTGCCACTCTGTCCGGTAACACAAGCGGGCGCCCACTTCCGGGGCGCTTGGAGGAAACTCTCACTCACTGTCTGCAACCAGGATTTCCGGCCAGCAGTCTCACGCTCTGAGTGAAACCCCCAACCGCAGGGAAAAGTTGCAGCGTTGGAATTGAGTCTCGCTCCGTCCCCGTGTGCGGCTTTTGCAAGGCGCTGGGGCGGCCCGAGATTCCGCTTTGGCCCACACAAAGGCCCCTGACTCTGCCCCTCTGTGCGATAACACGAGCGCGCACTGCCGAGGCACTCGGAGGAATCGCTCACTCCTTATCTGCGCGCGCACACCAGGATATGAGGCCGGCCGCGGTTCCCTCTGAGTAAAACCCTCACCAGCACGGAAAATCTCCACCGTTGGAAGTAGTTCTCACTCCCTCCCGTGCGTGGCTTTCCCAGGGCGCTGGGGCTGCCCAGAGACTCTGCCCTCAGCCCACAGAAAGGCCTCTGACCCTGCCTCTCCGTGGGGCAACACGGGCACCCACTTCCGCGGCTTAGGAAGAAATCTCTCTTCCACTAACTGCGCACCGACCAGGAGACCGGGTAAAATGGCCGCTCCGCTTGTCTTTCTTTGTTTGGGTTTGGCGCGAGTGTTAGCTTGTATTGCCCGGGTTGCCACAGGATCAGATTTTCCTCGGCTTGGATCTCTGAGCCACAGCCTGGTTCGGCCGTTTTTGCTGCGGCGGCCTGGATCTATTCACCCCCTTTGCCCGCCTCAGTTTCTATATTCACAGTTACCAGAGAAAGCCGCCCTGTTTAGGTTAGTGAGGAAGGCGGAGCATTTCTTACTCCCTATTTCCTTCGGGGTTTGGTTATATATTTAGCCAATTTTTCACTCAATCATACCTTTGGGTGTATTGCGAAGAATCTGGAAGCTCCAAGTATAGGTTTTTCTGTTTCTGGTTGAAGATCTTGTTGAGTTTTGGGGGAGATTTATCGGTATCGCTTCCTACTCCGCCATTACTCTGACGTCATCCAAAGGCATTTTTTTTTCAGTTCATTTTCTGAAGTTTCATTGTCGGCATACAGAAAAGCAGTAGACTTTTGTATATTGATTTTGTATCCTGCGACTTTATTGGTTTATTGTTTCTAATAGTATTCTGGTGGAGTCTTTGGGGTTTTCTATATACAGGGTCATGTCCTCTTCAAAAAATGATATCTTTATTTCTTCTTTCCCAATATGAATGCCTTTTATTTTTTTTTGAATATTTTTATTAGCAAGAAGAAATCTGAATCCAGGCAGGATATGGGAAGAAAGACACTATGGCATACATGAACACAGATAAAATATGCCAGTGTATGAACTATAAAAACCTTCACTCCTCTCTTCATTCACACCCTTCTTATAACCTCTTTGTGGGTAGAGTCTCATTTCCTGCCCTGGAACTTTGAGCTCAGTCATCAGATTTGTTTTGGCCAATGGAATGGGCCAGAAATGACAATGTGCCAGTGCTAAACTAAGCCTTAAGACACTTTACATACTTCCTGTTGCCCCTTGTGACTTCACCGTTGACCTGAGAAGCACTTTTCCCAAACAGCTGTCACTCTGCAGCATGGACACCCAAATAAACACACGTAGGACAGAGGTTCATCAGCCAGCACACTGGCCTACGGTGAGAAACCAAGTCACACAGCGCAGCACAACAAAGCTTGGATCAGCATAGCCCCAGCTGACCGGTGTTCAGTGAGCCAATCTTTTATTTTAGACTCCATTCGCTTACTTAGTATAAAAGGGAGATAGAAGGCCTATTATCTCTGACCAACTATGTTGAGCCTTTGTTTTGAATAAGGTACTTTTGAATTTTTCTAATCTGCCAGACCAGCAGCCTTCTTTAATGCTAGCATCCACATTATAGCCTCTAGTTCCCAATATCATCCTCTTGGTCTTTGAATCTTTTATGCTATTGCAATCACAGCGATTTATCTGTATTTATTTTTCTGTCAAATTAGCCTAGAATATTGTGGGTGTTGTTCAATAAACAGTGGTTCTGGCTCATTTCTTTCAGGGAAGCATGTGGGAATAGTAAACTTCCTAACTTTCTTTGTTTTTGTTTTTGCTTTAGGAAGAAGAGAAATTCTATTGGTCCACTATGTCTTTTGTACCACTACATTTACCTTTTGCATCATAATCAATAACACCCATCTCATCTCTAATCAGTTTTTGTCCCTTATGTTATCTACACTTAAGAACTCTTCCTTCTAGTTTTGGAGGCTCTTTTACATTCCTTGGCAAAATCTCTTTCGCCACCTAGAGTCAGTCTACCTGTTTTTAAGTTATCGGTGCTTCAAATTTGGCTCCATCAATTTTTTTGAAAGATATGTTTTTCTTCTAATAACCTCTTCGCTTCTGACAGATAGTGATAACATAAATTTAACAAAAGTCAATTATGTTAACAAGTTTTCCACTTGCCTTGACACTACACAAAACATATGCTTGTAGCAGAAACAGTCAACAGCGTCCAGGGAACTGTAATGACACCTGCTTAGTGCAGCGAGCTTCTACCAAAGTGCATGAAGAAAAAGCCTCAAAACTGCTGCAGAGCAGTTCCACGGAAATCATATTTCTATGAAAAATTGATGTAGCATCAAACACAATAGAGCTTTCCACATTTCCGTGAGCTTGTGTTATAAAAGATGTAACTCTTGTGTTTTATACCAGCACACAGTAAAAGTATCAGGGGTGCGTGGAAAGGCCACCTCGTTACTTAGACTCTTCAATTGACATCTGCGTTTTTAAAAGTCACATAAAAGAATGGGTTTGTGATATGAAAAGTGTATTGATTTCTCTGATTCTATCTCTTGAGTCAAAGGAGAAAAAATGAGGCAGTATTGTACAGAGCCATCAAGTTCCATGTTTATGACAATAATAAAAACTTTTAATAGAGAATGTTCTAAAAGAGACTTGAGTCCTTGTACTACATACAGCACAAGACTGGGACACTGAGTCTGCACAGTGACAAACAGCTGTTTGGGAAAGAACCGAAAATGCTTTCCAGCAACCATAGTGATTTATAAGCAAAACAGAATCTCAAGTAAGAATGCAGGAAAACTGAACATCGCAATTTCTGTTCTCAATTTGAAATAATCTACAAGTTCAGTTCCTGCCATAAATTCAGCTCAAGGCCACTTACCAAGAAGCTGTGATCTTGTTTTAGTTAAAGAAGTTAGAAGATTTCCCTGAGGCCCCCAACATGATTGTTTTATAGGTAAAATGTTGCTGCTGCCAGCCCTTGCTGTGGAGGATTGAATCAATTCTCAGCATGATCATCACTGGTTCACACAAGACTCCGGGGCTTCTGCTTTAATGGTGTGTCTTCCATTTTATCCCAATTCTCTTTCCCACAGGCAAGCATTCTAATATATATATATATTTGTAATCATACTTTTAATTAATACTTATTGTATGTAGGCTTGTTATGTGTTCATTTCAAGGGCTAAAGACACATCAGTGATGAAAAGGGATTTAAAAAAAAAAGAAAAGAAAACCCTGCCTTCTAGACATCTACATTCTAAAAAGGAACACATTATAAAAAATTAAGTAGTAAATATTATTAAAGGGTAGTAAGTACTATGAGGAAAAATAAAACAGAGGAGAGGGGAAATAAATGCTGGGGGTGGGGGGACAGTTACACTGTAAACAGGGTGGCCAGGAAAGCCCCTGCTCAGGATGTGACATTTGCGCCAAGACTTGCCGGATATGAGCGTCTGAGCTGGGCAGGTGTCTCGAGGAGCCCTAGGACAGCAGATGTCTAGAGGAGTCTACTACAGGCTCTGAAGTATTATGGAGTTCATGTGTGTACATTCGTTTATAAGTGTTCTTGCAAAACAGATACTGCTTTAGCTACATGTATTTTAATGTTTATAATTGTATTTATAATTGTCTGGGTTCTCCAGAGAAACAAAACCAATAAGAGATTAGATTGGAAAAAAAAAAAAGAGATTTGATGGATGGATGGATGGATGGATGGATGGACGGACGGACAGACAGGCAGGCAAACAAACAAATTTACTATAATAAATGGTTAACAATGATTGAGGCTGAGAAGTGTCCAAGATCTGTGCCCAGAAAGTTGGCAATTCGGAAGAGCTAGTGGTAATTCCAGTCCAAAAGCAGAAGATCAATGTACCAACTTGAAAAGAGGCAGAGAGCACTCTTTCCTTACACAGGCATTCATTGTTCGGGACTTCAGAGGATTGGATGGGACCCTCCCACACTGGGAGGGGAACCTGTCTTACTCTGTCCACAGACTCAAGTACTGATCTCATCCAGGGGCAGCATCCTAGACACAACCAGAAATAATGTTTCTCCAAATATGTAGGCACCTTGGTGGCCCAGCCAAGTTAACATATAAAATTAGCCATCCCAATATTGCATTACGTTTCTCATTCTGTTTCTTATGCTCCTTCAGAATAATGCTTTCAAGATCAATAGTAGTGGCAGGCAGAATTCTCCAGTGGCACCCACAATCTTCACCTCTGGGGCATGACAATGGTTTGTTATAGGTTAAAGCTACACTGAGGATGTAATTGTAGTTACTAATCAGTAGACATTAAGATAAGATTATCCCACTGGCCTAACATAATCGCAAGAGCCCTTCAAAAGCAGTTTCTCTGGGTTGTTGAAAAAAGAAGTCAGAAAGAATCAAAGTTTGAATAAGACTCAACACGTTACAGGTGGCTTAAAGATAAAGGGGCCCAGGTGGGAAGGGGTGAGGTTACCATGAGGAGCTAAGAGCAGCCCCTGGCTGACAGCCACCCTGAAAACAGGGATCTCAATCTTACAAAGGCAAGGGATGAAATTCTGCCAGCAACCTGAAAGAGCTTAAGGTAGATTATTTCCCAGAGCTTCTAGATAAGAACCCAGTCCAGCCGACACTTTGATTTCAGCCCTCTGAGACCCTGTGTGGAGACCCTGACCTATAGCACTGTGAGATTATAAATGAGTATTGTTGTAAAGTTGATCACTTGTTACACTGCAATAGAAAACAAATACATTAGTGTTGATGTACATTTTATTTGATAAAAATTAAACAAAAACACTTATCTAGTACTTGCTTCATATGAGGTAAGATTCCAAGAACTTTACAAGTATTAATTCCTTTCGTTGTCCTAACCCGTGACATTCGTTTTACTATTTTTAACATTTTACAGATAAATCAATAAAGAAACATTGAGATTAGGTTACTTGACAAATGTCAGGTGCTATAACCATTAGTCAGATGTAAGTGATCGGCCTTGGGGTTGATGCTCAGTCCCCACGCCTAGTCTTTTGCTTTAAGCTGCTGTGAAATGTATCATACTGTGCATTTCCCTTACTTAACTCATCAGTTTTCCAGGGATGGAGTTCGCCTGGCCCTGGGCAAGAAGCTCACTGGAGACTATATCTCACTGGGAGTCTCATGGATCCGAGGCCACACAAGGAATGCGACCAGGTACTTGAGGATGGTTCTCTAGAATAGCCACATTTGTCCACACCACGAACAGTCCTTTAGAGCCACCACATGTCTGCCATGGGCGTTTTCCAGCTTTTAAATTATTGCCAATCTGAGGGGAAAAAAAGATATTTCATTTTTTTTTAATAAGGAATTTGTCTTTTTAACTATTTTTTTTTGTATTTTTCTGAAGCTGGAAACGGGGAGAGACAGACAGACTCCCCCATGCGCCCGACCGGGATCCACCCGGCACGCCCACCAGGGGGCGACGCTCTGCCCACCAGGGGGCGATGCTCTGCCCATCCGGGGCATCGCTCTGTTGCGACCAGAGCCACTCTAGCACCTGGGGCAGAGGCCAAGGAGCCATCACCAGCGCCCGGGCCATCTTTGCTCCAGTGGAGCCTTGGCTGCAGGAGGGGAAGAGAGAGACAGAGAGGAAGGAGAGGGGGAAGGGTGGAGAAGCAGATGGGCGCTTCTCCTGTGTGCCCTGGCCAGGAATCGAACCCGGGACTTCTGCAAGCCAGGCCAATGCTCTACCACTGAGCCAACTGGCCAGGGCCTCTTTTTAACTATTTTTATTGTGGTAAATATATGTTTAAAAAAAAATTGCCATTCTAACCATTAAGTTCATCAGTTCATTAGCATTAATTATATTTATAATGTACAACCATCATTATCTATTTCTAAAATTTTTCATCACTGCAAACATCATTGCTTTTAATTTTCATTTCTCTTTGAGCATCTCTTCACATGCTTTTCAATACATGTACAGTTGATTCTACCTTATTCATCAGAAGAAAACAAACTAAACTAATAAAAGAAGCTTGATGTCCGAACCTAACACCTTGCTGTGAAATGGAAATAATAGTACTGACCCCTCTAAATTCGTCTTGTCATTAAATGTGATGATATATGTACAGGGCTTATCACCATGCTTAGCAAAAGTATTTGATGGCTGGCATTTAACATTCCTATTAATATTGATGCTATTCTATTATTAATTCTTGGACTGCCATTTCATCTGAAACATCCTGAACTCAAATAGGGGGACAGGCCACCCTGCATGTGATGGCACCATCCTTACCACCAACGTACCCAAGTTCAGGGTTTTATGGTAGAAGAAACGGGATTGAAAAATAATTTAAATGCAGAACCTAATGAAGATAAAAGAGAGAAAAAAAAAACATTCAAGCCATAATCTTAAAATAAGGAGCCATCCCAGGGCCAACAGATGGGGATGGGAAGGTGGTGGCTGGGAAGGTTCTCGTGGCTGCCGCTGCGCGAGGGCTCCCTCCCCAGCAGGCGGAGGAATGGCTCTAAGCTCCCTCCAGTCCCGCGGAGGGAAGATGCTCTACACACGGATACACGTTTGAATCTCAAGGAGCACCAGATGTACTTTTTTATGGTCTGTTTTTACAATGCTGTGACGTGCTAGTGCATGTTTTGGGTCTGAATCCCTTCTGTTTAACTGATGACACTAATGTGTAAATAACTGAAATCAGCCTGTTTCACTTAAGATGTGAGCTCTCAGTCCTTGGGTTTTTGAAACAGGCATGAGTCAGGTTTCGCTTCCCACTGTTATTATCTTGAGTCCTGTTACCAGCAGCAAAGATGACAGTCACTTCAGTAAGCTTGCCAAAATGCAGAAAGGACTGAAGCGAACTAAACCAAAAAAAATAGCTCTGACATTAGGAAAAGTAAGCGTTTTCACTCCAAAAAGAAGAGGCTAGTAGCCTCGGTTTGGTGGTGTTTGCAGTTGCCCTTATGCAGCTTAAACCAGCTGTTTACTAGCCTTTGAAAAAGAAAGAGAAAATTGAATTGCCCTGCTCGTCTTTAAATGATTTATTTTCACTTTATCTAAGTGCTTCTGTCTACTTTTTAGAATTTCTAATTGTAGAATTTGCTTACTGAAAATGTGTGCTTTGGGCTAGACAAGAATATTTAGAAATCCTTATCCACCCCCCACCCCCCACCTCCCACACACAACCTGAAAAAGCAAGTGGGAGTGGAAATTTGAAAGAGGACCGCCTAATTCAGCACTAAAACCAGTGTGAGCAGCAGTGTGTGTGTGTGTGTGTGTGTGTGTGGTGTAAAATGTGCTTTTCAAAGTGCTCAGAGGTTGATGAGAATGTTTGATTAGCTCCTCTGAGAAGAAAAGGTGTTTGGACCGCTTGTTGTTTCTTTAGAATAATTTGGATGGGATTTGTGATGCAGAAAAGCTTAAGGAAAAAAGGATATCCCTTCTGTGTGGTGGAAAAATTCTTGAAAAAAAATTGCTTCCTTCAAACAAGGTATGTCTGATGAATTATTAAGTTCTGTAGCTAGTTTGCTTTCCATTCTTATTCTTATAAACATTTAAATGTATTTGTCATTAAGAAATTACCATACATACCTTGACCAAATAATCAGTCTGTACAAATTTCAGTCTCAAGAAAATTGAGATGGGAGGGGATGGTAGTTGACAACTGATATTAGGTTTGTCAACTACAAATAAATTGTACTAAGATTAGAACAAGATTTTCACTGTATCTTTAAGCCAACTTAATTATAGTTAAAGTAAGTTGAAAAGTATGACATTTGTATAGAACTTGGAAGTACATGTGAGGCTTTCTATGTCTTGCTTCCTATGTGGAATACAATAGCAATGTAACAAATTGCTTATAATAATGCATAAAAAAGCAGTATGAGAAATGGGTATGTTGATGCTAAATTAAAAGAAACTGTTTAATGTGGATGTATGCTTTTCTCTAGTCAGATCTCAGTGGAATGTGGCTAGATGTGCAATTCTGTGTCTTGTTTACACTGGAAGTATTTTCTCAGGCGGAATGTGTTTTCACTGATAAGCCCGGGAAAAAGCTGGCATAGCTAAGTCTACTATTATAGCACAACTTTGCACAGTAAAACAGAATACAAAACCTCTTTTAAGCATGATTAGTGTCAAACCAATATAAGCATGAAATAAATGCCTCAAGCACAGATTAAACAGAAAGGATAAGATTGAATTATTAGACTCGATGATTTGCTCCAAACAACCCATGACATCTTTGTCATCTCCAGATTGAGAGTGGAATTTAAGATTTTTCTTTGGGTTTATTGCAAAAGTTAAACCAGGCATCCCTGGCCATGGTGGTTATTTAAAAATGTGAGTGCTAAGAAAATAGCATTTTGCCATTACGTTGTGTTGCAACAAATTTGGAAGTCTTGGCGGTGAAGTTCCTAGGTTGTTTTTCCCTCAGTCTCTGGAAAAATGAAAACACCCTGCAGCAAGGCAAGATCAGATGCTACTTGTGTATTTTCTCTGTCGAGTTTGTCAGCTGCAAGTGGTAGCTACGCGCTGGTAGGAAAGCTGCAAGTGCCTGTCTTTTATTTATTGAATTAAAATACCCTCTTTGGCTGAAGGGCTTTAGACAAAGAATTGCAAGGCTACAAGGGCTGCATTTTTAATTGCAATGTGATGGTTTCCCAGACTAAGCTTCATTTAAATATATCTTACACCTCACCACCGAAAGGAAACACCTTAAAATGCTAAATGTCAATCCTGAAATAGGGTTTGCCTCGTGACTACAGTTGGGTCTAATTATCTTTTCTCCTAAGTTACTGAACACATGAAGAATAGTTTCTTTCAGAGAAAATACACTGGGTTTGAAAATGGTTTATGAACAGCATCAGGAGAGCAAAAATACTTGTGCTGTTCTCATCTGTAATTCCCGCGAGACATAACGTATACAGGAGAACAGTGTGGTTCAGTGCAATGTCTCAAGCCAGGGGTCCTAAATTTCAGTAACAGCTCGGCCGCTACCTAGCTGTGCTACCTTGGGGAAGGTGTGGAACATTTCTTGACACTTGTTTCCCCACTTGAAAAACAGAAGAAGCAAAGCCTGCACACACCCTGTCCCACAGTGGTCATGAGGCTCAATAATGATTCTCGGTTCCAAATAGATTTTGAAATGTAAAAAGTTCTATAGAAATGTAACCTTTTTCTGCACATATTCAAAAAAAAGATTACATTGAAAGGAACCACTGGCTTTAAAATCAATGCTCCCTGCACTCCACAATGTTCCTACTACTTGTACCCAATGTGTCACTTCTCTTCTTGCTTGTTTAGAAACATGAGCTTGGTATGCACAGCAGTGGGTGCAGGACAGACGCACACCGGTTTCTCTTCCCATAGAAGGGCACTCTCGCTGTGTGTCTCTGTGTCTCCATTTCCTTGAGTATGAAACGAAAAATTTGGACAAGAGAGCCTCTAAGTTTCCCTCCTAATCCTATGATGCTGTGCATTGAGACCTCTCCGATCTCGATGTGGCCAGGCCAATTTTATTGTTGAGACTCTGATGCAAAATGAAAAAATATCAAAGTGGGGTTTCAGAACTATGGCATATTTAAAATGTTTATGTTTACCTAACTAAAGACTTTAACATATACAAAAATGAAACAGTGTGGTCCAAATTGTATGACAGAATTCTTTCAGTACTCTGTTGTGCTACTGTGATTGCCTATAACATATCGTGTGAAGAAAATGTCAAATAGCTAAAAGTAAGTCCTTCTAGGCAAGGCCAAGGCCAAGTGGCCTTCCTGTGCTCTAGAACCCGTGGGAGTTTGTCAGGCAGGAGGCTCTGCCACTTCTTAACTGTATTAACTTTGGCAAGTTACTTAAACTTTCTGAGCCTCAGTTTTCTCATCTCTAAAAAGGGTCTCTTATTAGTGCCTCCCTATAGGATTGTGGCAGAAAGCTTTGATCAGTGCTTGGCACACCATCAGCACCCAAATGTTAGCAAATATTGTCTGTATTATCTGTGACTAGAATGAAGAAACCAGGCTAGCTGTGAAGAAAAGCAACTGTAATCCTCTTTAAACTTTTAGACATTAACTCAATGGATATGGTGAGCAAATAGAATGGTGGAATTATGTGATATTCATATGGTTATTAGAACTGTATAGCTATCTCTTCATTCAGAGGGTCTGAGCTAAACGATCAATCAGCAAATGATAAACAAGAAAAGCAACACCGGTGATGTCTGTAGTATGAGAAATCCCAGGGGTCCCCCTCTCGCTGTCTAAAATTGTGTTTCTCTGTGGTTTGCAGCAGGGGGTGGAATTCCTGGCCCCCTGAACACACATAACGTGAATGAGAAAAGTGCAAAGGAAATCTTTTTACAGGTGTGAAAGGTCCTCGCGCAAGGGGCACCTTGTACAAGTGCAGAGAACGGGGCAAAAAGGACAAATAGACCAGGGTAAATTTAGGCTGAGCTTCAGAAATGGCTTTGTCCTAGTGCCGATTTAAATTTTTTAATTAAACCGCAGCAGTAACCCCAACAGCTAGGGTCTCCACAGCCACTGCTGGCTAAGATCTGGCCCAGACACCTGTCACAGCCTGTACCGCTGGGATCACCGGCACACAAAGAGCTACTCCAGCTGTGCCCATGCACCCCACTGGCTTAACTCTCAACAAATTATGGAGATGTGCACAGCCTGTGGTGAGACCCTGAAGCCGGAGGAGTACACCTGACAGGCAAGGGCCCCAAAGCTCCTAGTGCACCAGCATGTAGCCTTGGCCCTTGCTGCTGGTCCTGGCTTTCCCCACTATATATGTGTCTGCAACTGACGCCTGCCGCTACACGACACAGGCATCGACTGCTGGCCATGCAACAGAGTGCAGGCACACCACCAGCTCTGGCCATCAGTGCTGCCTGCCCTTGTCCCTAGCTGCTGGGCCTTGAAGCATCACTGTGGACCCCAGCAGCCCTTTGAGCCAGGGCAGATCCCCCACAGTGCTTACTAAGTACTATGCAGTTGGCGATGGGGACCCCCACACCCTGAGCTGTCTAGACAGCGTGTCTTTCTGCACCCAAAGCCACAAGGCCCCACACTTGGTGCCCTGCACCACTAGACCCAGGATCACGACATACCCCAGCGTGACTCGACCCACAGGTGAAGGCCTTTCCTGACCAGTCACTCTGCAGCATCTGGAAGAGGTGACTGCTTCTTCAAATGTGTAAGTGTCTACCCTGCAAGGCTACAGGGATCACGAGGAATCAGGGAAACATGACACGCAGAAGAGCAGTAAACCTCCAGTAGCTGACCCCTAAGAAATGGAGATACATGAACTGTCTGACAAAGAATTCAAAGCAATTGCTCTAAAGATGCACAGGGTGCAACAAGAGAACACAGATAAACAATTTCATGAAATCGGGAAAACAATACAAGGACATAATGAGTTCAACAAAGAGACAACATAAAAAAAAGAGCCAAATGGAAATTATGGAGCTGAAGAACACAATCTGAATTTTAAAAATAGATAGATAAACACAAAAAAATTTAAGTTAATCTGAGACCTCAGTGAGTTCCTGTCTACAGACCAGGAGGAGAAGGACCAAAATCCAAAACATCCCCAGAGCACATGTTCACCATGGAGCAAAGACTATTTCGGTTTTGTTGATTGCATTTTCCTATGGTTACCACATTTGTAAAACAAACAGTTGTGGATACAGGATTTAGAGTTTGCTTCTAATCAACTAGAAAAGGTCTCTGTTTCAACAGACTGCAAATCTTAAAGACATCCCTAGAGACTGCTGCTCTGAAATGCTTGGGACTGCCAGGTGCACAAAGCAGGCACCAGGCGATGCTCTGAGCTGAGACTTATGAAAGCTGCATGTCGTATGGTAACCTGCAAAAGGTAAATCCCCCACGCAGCAGATGTGAGTCGGCTGGAATCCACTGCCGCAATCCGGGGCTTGTGTCCTGTTGGAGAAAGGTGAGCTGAGATGATGGCACTGAAATCCTTTCCTGAGTCAAATCCACAAGCCCGAGCCTTGGAACAAAACAAATACATAGTGTATTAGCTGTGTTTTGATTCAGTTTAGAAGATATTTTAATGTTTTGTTTTTTATTCTGGTCTTAACATTTAAAAAGAAATGTTTAGCCCATTTCTGCTTCATATTACTTCACTAGATGTTTGCTTTCCTTAATTCTTTTTAAGAATGCGGGATATCATTCCTTAGCCATTCAATTGGTCCAGATGTCCTACAACCACCTAGAAGATTTTCATGGCAATGGGCTCAAGATCCTTATAAATTTCAGAGCAGAGAAGGAAGGAAGAAAACTACAAAATTGCTTCCTTTCTGGGTTCCTAGAAGACTTTAACTCAATGGTTGTCACAAACCAATGTAGTTCCTTCTTCTAGAAGTCCAAAAATCAAGCATGGCTAACCCTGGACAGCATCTTGTAGAGAGTGGTTCAAACAGTTGCTTTACCTCTGTTAAGCCCTCAACTAGAATTCAAATGACTATGTTTTTCAAAAGTATGGGTGATGATGATGGTAATCATGATTAATCACTACCCCAACAACAGTAATAATTGCTTAACACCTACAGCTAGCCTGACCAGGTGGTGGTACAGTGGATAGAGCATTGGACTGGGATGTGGAGAACCCAGGTTTGAGACCCCGAGGTCACCAGTTTGAGCATGGGTTCATCTGGTTTGAGCAAAGCTCACCAGCTTGGGCCCAAGGTCACTGGCTTGAGCAAGGGGTCACTCGGTCTGCTGTAGCCCCACAGTCAAGGCACATATAAGAAAGCTATCAATGAACAACTAAAGTGCTGCAACGAAAAAGTGATGCTTCTCATCTCTCTCCCTTATTGTCTGTCTGTCCCTCTCTCTGACTCCCTGTCTCTGTCAAAAACAAAAACAAAAACAAAAAAAACAGAAAAACCACCTACAGCTATTCTTACCTTTATACATATTATTTATACATATTCTTTCATCCTAACAGCAACCATGTGGGGTGGGTTGTTACTATCCCCATTACACAGATGAGAAAACTGAGGCCCTGAGGAGTTAAGGAAATTGTCTGAGGTGACACAGCTAGTAAGTGATGGAGCTCAACTTCAAACCCAAGCAGTCTAGTTCCAGAGCTTACACTCTTAACAAATCAGGCAATGATTACACAGTCCTGGTTTTTCTATTACTGCCTCAAATTAATCTTTGCCATCCCTGAAAACATTGCTTTCTAGCTAAGTCAAGTTTCATAAAAAATTAACAAAAACCAATTCTTTCTCCCAAGTATAGACATGCACTAATAATGATGGAGAGGAGAGAAGGCAAGGAGCTCACAGGAGAAGGGATGCTGAGAGGACGAGGGGGTACCCAGGCATGGTTGGATCATCTCCTGATTTAAGAACCGTTTCTCAGGTGTGTTGAGAAGACATGACTCTCAGGAAGAAAGCCAAGGAGTAGGTCATTATCAAGCCCTTTGAGTAACAGGTCCCCAAAAGATGCCTTTGACTTTCACTACGGTAAAGTTCTCTACTAGTCACAGGAAGAATCTTACTTCCCTATGACTCAGATTACTTTAAAAAAAAAAAAGTTCTTCCTGATAAGGGTCTCTACATTGACAAAACTCCAGTAGACATTTCTCAAATTCTTTCCCTCGAGGAAAGAAAGGCAAATGTTTTTGTGTGGACATGTGGTAAAAATTCATAAAAAATCACCCTTCAGGCTACAGTGAGATGAAACTGTTTCTGCATTCCTTCTTCTCACAAAGAAAAAAAAATCTATTCCTTTAGGGGAACCCAATGTATAGTTTCCAAGGGAAGAGGTCATGGTGTCTCCGTGCTGAGTGCATTCCCTCCTCTGGGTGCCGTGTCCCAGACAGAGAAAACATGCTTTGGATATAAAAGTGCAAGTCAACTTGCCCAGACTGGCTTTCTTGTATAATATAGTGAGCAAATCCTTACTCCTGAAGCTAAAAGGAATTTAAGGAAGCAGAGACAATGTTCAATTACAGCAGCAATAATTCATTCAGATACAGAAGACAACATTCAAATACAGCAGTGTTTATGGGGCCACGGCCATGTGCCATGCATAATTCTATGTGTTTGGGAAGAGGAGCAAACAAAATAGTCTCCATTCTCCCGGAGCTGCCAATCTGTGGGCACACAATAAACAAATACATGTCAGAGGTCTGGCAGTGGTCTAGGCTATGACAAATGTTAAGACAGTAGAATAAGGGGGTTGGATGGAGCAGCAAGTGTGGTGATGCTTTACATTGCATGGTCAGGTCAGTGTCTGACAAAAGGACATTGAAACAGAGGAAGAGGTTAAAGAAGGCAGGGAGCAACCTATGTGGACACTTGGGAAAGAGCATTCAGGCTGAGGGAAGAGCAAATGCAAAGGCCCTGAGGTAGGACCGTGATTGAGAGGCCAATGTTTCTGGAGCAGACTGAGGGAGCAGGAAAGAGGGGAGATCCAGGGCGTCCTCTGGACAAGCAGACAGAGGGTGCCATCCTAATGCTCTTCCATTTCCCCCAGCTGTCCCTGGCTGCCCACTCACACATTTTCTATGGGCAATTCTTGCCTCTGCCCACGGGAAATCTGCATAGGCCCCTTAATAATACTGCAGATCACACTCCAAGTCTTTAAAAAGACCTGTTTATATTACATCTCCAGACAATCGCAGTTGCCATTACTATAGGAATAATACTTAGGTTACTTAGGAAATACTAAAAACTTCACAGTGTAAAGTAACCTCCTCCACCTCCAGGCTTGCTTTCTGCAATGGGAAGGGGGAATGACTGGATTCTCTCCTTCTCAGCTCTGTGCCTTTACCCGTCCTCGCCTTGGCTGCAAATGAGCGTCTCTTCATGTCCAGAGCTCAAGTGGGTGCAGAGAGGAAAGGGGAAGGTGACAAGAGGGCCTTCCAGTTGCTACTGTTGTGCGCTGGCATTAAGGTTCAGTGGGCGTGGTAGGGATTTCTTATTCCTAGGGAGCACTCCCCAGTTTGATGGGAGCCCGTCACCCACATTCTCCGGATGCTGATACAGATGAATCTGCTCCGGCTGGGTGTTTACAGTGCCCCCCTCAGTCCCTGAGTGTCTGTTGACCTAACTCCGGCTGCTCTCTGCTATGGGCTCCTTGACCCTCCACATACAACCGGTTGGGAGAGACCTAATGCCACTCCAGGCTGACTCTCACACAGGTAGTCTCATTTGCCACAAGTTACTCCCTCTCCTGTAGATGTCTTAATCATGATTCAGAAGCCAGTCCACTCTGCCCCAATCCCAAAGGACACTACCTCTCAGTAATTTCAAATGGGGCTGCTGGGCATCCAAGCTGGACTTCCAAAGGAGGTAACCAAGAACCGCGGTCTTCGGCTGACTGCCAGAATGCACCAGAGGTTACAGAAGCCGAGAGGGCAGCTGGAGACCAGAGAACAGGAACAGCTTCAGGAAAAGCTGTTGGTGTTTCCCACACACTCCCCCCTCCCCCCCATGCACTTCAGGCAGTAGTGACAAGAGCCTCAGGACCACTTTGGAACATGGAAGTAGTTGGCACTTCATCTCAGCAGCTGAAGCTGAGACAAAGAATCATCCCATTTAACAACCCATGACACAGTCAATTATAATACACTTAAATGCCTATTTAGATGGGTGTGTTATGCCTGGTTAAACTTAAAAATATGCCTGATGCATCACTTTACCATAAATAACACTTGAGAGAGAGAGAAAGCTGTGAGTTCAGGCCCAAATGTAGCTCAATCTCTTGACCTTAGAACTAAGACAACTTTATTATATACAATGTATGTACTTTTACAGTGTGTGTCTTAACTATGTCAACAGAGTATTTCAAAAAGCCTAGGATATATGGATCAGGGAGAAGGCAGGGGGAACCTTCAGCAGAGTGGTCAGTTGGGGGTACTGTGTGGGGTTAAACGTTCAAGGCCTGGGATGGGATTCTGTTCTTCTACATACTCATTCTGTAACCTTGGACAGCTGGGTAAGGTTCCCTAAGTCTCAATTTCCTACTCTGAAAAATGGGTGTAAGAGTACTTATCTGACAGGATCACCACAATACTTAAAGTCACCTATGTGGAGTGTGTAGCGTATTGTAAGCACTCAGTAAACGAGAGGTATTATTGGAGTGGACTCTAAACTTCGAAAACTTTCCATGAAGAAGAACAAAGGTACCAATCCCACCCCGTGTAACAGGCCACTAGACAGCTGGTAAAATTGGCAGGAGGGCCCTGGAAGAGAGCTTGCAGGCTCCGCCAGGGCTGGTGATGGGCCAGAGAGGGTCCCTGGAGGGCGGGCTCTTTGAAGAACTGGGGCTCCTGTTTGGATATGACTCTCCTTCTGCCGGTCCCCACCACCTTTGGGAACTTAATCCTCCTTTGTCCCCGGTTGCTCAGCCACGATCACTGCCCTCCTCTGTGCCCTGTGTTCCCCCCATGGTTGCTGGGATCCAAGAATGCACTCTGACCAGCAGCCCCACGCCTGCCTCTCGGCGGAATGGGAGCGCCCGGAACCCTGTGGTCCGAGGCAAAGCCGCAGTTACCAAGAGGCAGACAGGAAGATGCCATGGACTTCACAGGCACACCCTCATCCTCCTTCCTACCTCGGCTGGGGGGCCCTGCCGGATGCGGAAAACATGTTTTTCCGTGCCTCAGAATTGAGGGCAGACCGAAGAGAACAGAACGCCAGGCCAGGCCAGGCTCTGGGAAGCACAGGTGGACTGACCTGAATTCACAGTGGATGCCCCGTGGCAACCACAGGCCTCAGTGTCCCAGGGACAAAACTCACTGGGAGGGGGCGGGGCTAATTTGGTGTCAAATACATCAGGTGAAGAAGCTTCTCAGCAGAGAGACTCATCCGCCAAAGCTTCATGAGAAACTCTGGATCCGTGCACACAGAGTCACAGATGGAAGCCTCCTGAGTCACCGAGGGGCGGTCGTGGCCAGGCCCGTCCTTACCAAGGCCCACAGCCCTGCCCCCGGGGCCACTGCTCCCCGTGTCCCCTTCCATTACCCAGGGTAAATAACTCTGGGAAGGAGTTCTTTAGGGCTCATTTGGGGGCATGCCTGCAAACTAGTATTTTTTTCCCCACCGGCAATATAAGATCTAAACTACCACTTCAGAAACGTAATTACTGTTTGCAGCCCCACTAGAAATCACTATTGGTTGAAGCCCTGTGGAAGTGGTAAGCATTACCATATGTCAGGTTCTTAACGAAGTACAAACTGATGGTCTGACAGACACACACCAAAAAAGGCTCTGTGACATGTAGAAACCTGCCACATGGACCAACGTGCCTAATGGCACGGGCATGTCTCTGTCATTGAATTCTCGCGTGAGCTCTTTCACTGGCCCACCCCACAGCCCAGAACTGAGTATCTTTCTTTAGGGTTTGCCCTGGCCCTATATAGCAATCACACGTGATCCTGGAGAAAGGGATCTTGAGTAGTTCACATTTTAGTCATCAAAAAATTTACCTCTACTAATCGTGGAAAATTCCCAGGTTGGAACATCAGTCAGCATTGCGTCCCTTTTTTTAATACTTGAAAAACTAAATATTGTCTAAATCAGAGTTGGTCAATTCTGACAGTCTTGGCATGTCGTGCTGGGTAGTCTGTGCTCTGTGGGCTGGGCTGGGCATTGTAGGATGTTTAGCAGCGTCCCTGGCCTCTACCCACTAGATGACAATAGCGTCCCCCACCCCAAGTTGTAACAACCAAAAATGTCTTCAAACATTGCCAAACCTTTCCTGGGGGTGGGGACAAGATCAGCCCTGGTAATGAACTGTGACCATAAATACATCAGAAACTCCACAGTGGCATTCTTCCAAGTTTCAAGGTCATACAATCCCTCTTTTCCTCACAGAGCTCTCCAGGTGTGTAGGCTGTGCTTCCCCTTCTCTGTGGTTGCCACCGCACACGAGGTCCTTATTCCAGAGCCCGGCTCCAGAGCTTGACACAGCTTCTCTGACCCCTGCCTTGATGCGACCGTGAGACGTGTTCCTGTGCTCTTTCCATTTTAAGTGTTTTCATTTCACTACTAATCATCTCCGGGAAACAGGAGTTAAGTAAAACAACCAAGATGAAAAGGATTTCAATCAAAGCTTCACGGAAAAGAAACTGGCTAGAGTAGAAGGGCCCAGAAACATCTATGTCATGCACAGGAGACCAAGTGTGGCTGGACCTCCTTCAGACTGGAAATGGGACCTGGGGAAGTGGCCAGAAAATAAGGCATCTGTTCTCTCTGCTTCTCCCGGGAGCACGGGCTTCCTCTTCTACGCCTCGCTTGGCCCTCGTCTTCTCCGTCCTATTCAGGGCCCCGTGCAGCCCTCAGCTTGGCTCCCACCGTCTTCAAGACTTTCAGTGTTCCAGTTCCAAAATCTCAAAGGAGATCGATGGGCCTACATTATCTTTCATTGCTAGATCATTCAGAGACCGGCTTAGTCACTTCATTTCCACGAGTATTATCTTCGCATTGGAGCATAATATGTGAGACCCTTCCGGGGTCCTGTGAGATTAAAGTCATAGATGCAACCAGGCTTTTAAAAGTGGAAAGTACTATACACATGAAGAGTTGACTTTCTATTTTATAATAATATTATATAATAAGTTATGAAATCGTTTGGAATTTGTAACAATAGTCACATGAGGACTTTGATATAGTAAAAAGGCCACAAGATTAATACAGAGATCTGGGGCATGTGACCTTAAGCGAGTGACTTCACTGCTCCGCCTCCAAGCACAAGACAGTCAGAGCTCCAGCTCCATTGCTCTGTGCCTCTCCTAGCTGCCTGCCTCCTGTAGCGTTGGCGTTTTCCTAACTGACTTGTCTCATGGTCACCAGATGGCTATCAGCAGACCTGGAGCAACCTGCCCCCTTGATCATTTCCAACAAGAGAGGTATCTACTCCCTGAAAAACAATGGAGTCAAATCTTTCTGTTCAGTCTGATACAACCCAGGACACACCCACCCTTGAACTAGTCACAATCCCTTGGAGAAGGCCCTGTGCTGACGGGCTCCAGCCTGAGGTCTCGAAGCAATCGTCAGCAAGGGGAATATCTATACACAACCACCTCGGCTTAGCCTTGGATAAACCCGCTGCTTCTGAGCCTCTGGCTGTGTCTGTACCCTTACCTACTGGGGTTGTATGAGAAAGAAGGAAGAGAGGAAGCAGGTGCTCTGCGTAGGCAGCCAGCAGTCTCCGGTCCGTACAGCCTCGCTCAGAGCACATCTCCACGTAGCCTGGTGTCTCCTTGGGGGCCAACATTCTGAGAAAAAGCAAAATTTCCTTTTGACTTGCCTGACTACTTGGCTTGCACTTTGTTGAAGGCATTTCTTGAAGATAAAAGGAAGGCAGGAACCAGAAAGAGAAGAAAAATAAGGAAAGAAAAAGAAAAAACCACTGTCCTCTCTGGCTCACTCTCTTCTTCACAGAATCTTGGGGGATTATAACAGTGACCATCGGTGTCATGGCAACAGGAAATGCAATGTTTCAGGCCCAGCCCGGAGAAATATGATCTACATAAAGGTTTCTCTGCAGATTGAGGTCACCTTCGCATGGCAGAGGCCCCTCCTAGTACCAGCCTCCCCGGTTCCACCTTCACCAGATAAACCCACATCCACTGACAGGCAGCTGAGGCTTCCCATCAGGCAGAGAGGAGGAAAACGAGGCTGCAGCTGGGGCCTCACCCCGTTCAGAGATGTCTGTCCTCAAGGGATTCCTGGCATTTTGGAAATACAGCACAAGCCTCTCGTAACTATTAAATGTTTCCAGATGAATATCGCCTCTCTCTGCCTTGTGGACAAAGAGTATTGCTAGGTGCTCCCCCGTGCAGCATCATAGATCAGACAAACACCAGCATTATATAAATCCTACACGTCCACCAGGACATATTTTCTGCAACTGAGTGGCTCAAGTAAGCCTCTAGGGGGCTTATTAAAAATGATGAATGCAAAAATAATTTTTAAGCCGCCTAGGTTTCCCCATAGCCTAAAGATCAATTCCACATTCTTTAGGAGTGATACTCAAGGCCCACACGTCCCCTTCTTTCCTAACAGTCCGGTTCCCCTCCCAGCCTGGCAGAGCAGCTCCCACTTCCTGGGGTGGCTCTGTCCCCTGTGTCCTGTACCTTCCTCACAAACCATTGTTTCCCAACCTGCCAGTTAAACTCATCCAAGCCTCTTCCAATCCCCATGACCGAGGCCCATGTGACCATCTACCCCTTTTTGCCATCGCTGCATCCTCTACAGCAGAGGTTCTAACTCTGGCTGCACAATGGAGTCACTTGGGAGCTTTAAAGCAATATTGATACCAACTCAGACCAATTAAATCAAGATATAGACGAGGGAAGTGCCTGGCTTAGTATGAACCAGCTCTGGTAAGTGGGGAAAATGCAAATGCAGGGCCCCTGGACTCTGAATTCCTGGTGTGAGTTCCAGCTGCTTTCGTTTCCAGTCTTATAGGCAACCTTGGTCAAAATACCTCACCTCTGCATGTCTCCAATTCCCTACCTCTAAAATCAAAGCAAGTAAAACCCCTACCTGGTAAGGTTGTTGCAAAGATTACATCAGTTAATATATTACTGACACTGAGTCTGTGCTTTCCATTAATGTTAGTTATGATGAGTGCATCTGTCTCCCTCTAAAAGACCCAAAGCAACTTGAGGATAGGACCTGCACCTTGTTCCTGCCTGCCTAGCATAGAGTACACACGCAAATTTGTTTTCTGAATGATTAAACAAATGTATGAATGAAGATGAGTTTTGACTTTAGGTGACTAAGAAGATTTACAGAGAAGAAGTGGCCCACAATGAACCCTGAGAGATGGATAGGCTGTGAGAGGCAGAAGAGGAGGGGTGAGGTGTTCCAGATAGAACCACAATAAGGGTAGGAGCCAAGGCACTGATTTGCAGGGTGTAGAGACAAGACCAGA
Source organism: Saccopteryx bilineata (assembly GCF_036850765.1). NCBI lineage: Eukaryota > Metazoa > Chordata > Mammalia > Chiroptera > Emballonuridae > Saccopteryx > Saccopteryx bilineata. Next base: position 93,880,501 of record NC_089492.1, read on the forward strand.
AGCCTGGGGCACGCTGGGGTCAGAGGAAAGGGTTACAGAAGAGAACTGCAGTGAGGTGGTTTGAAAGGGAAGTTGGACCATTTCATGAAGTTTTAATGCCTCATTAAGGAATTTGGGATTTATTCGGTAGGGAATGAGGGGGCACTGAAAAAGAATTCTGAGAGGATGGATGTGTAGTCAGACTTATGCATTAGGAAGTTGATTCTTTCTAACTAGAGAGAAGGGTGACCCGGAGCAAAGGAAGCAAGGAGCAAGGAGTGGTTTAGGAGATACTGTAGCTTCTCGTTTGATATCAGTATTGGCTGTATGTGGCAAATCTTCCCAAGAGATTTCTGGCTTATTAACATATGTGCACAGAGTGAAGATTTAAATAGAACAAAAACTGTAAGACTCACTCCCATCTCTGATCACCACTTACCTAGTTTTCTTTCCCTGAAGAAAAACTGCTATGGAATGAAAAGGAATTATAAGAGAGTACTATGAACAGTTTTATGTCAACAAACTAGATAATCTAGTTGAAATTAACAAATTCCTAGAGACATAAAACCTAACAAAACGAATTCATGAAGAAATAAAAAACCTAAATAGACCTATGAGTAGTAAAGAGATTGAATCAGGAATCAAAAATCTCTAGACAAAGAAAAGCCCTGGATCTGCTGGCTCCACTGATGAGTTCTAGCAAACATTTAAAGAACTGACACCATTCTTCTCAAGCTTTCCCGAAAAACTAAACATGGGGAACTGCTTAACTCATCGAACGGGTCAGCATTTCCCAGATACCAAACCAGACAGAAACACTACATGAAATGACAAGTGCAGCTTTCCTGATCTGGACATCGATGCAAAAACCCTCAACAAAATATTCGTAAGCTAAATTCAGCCGCATATTAAAATTATACACCATGATGAAGTGAGATTTATTCCTGGAATGCAAGAATGGTTGAACATACAAAAATCAATTAATGCAATATGCCATGTTAATAGAATGAAAGAGAAAAAAATACATGGTCATCTTAATGCAAAAAAAAAAAAGCATTTGATAAAAAATCAACACCTTTACATCACTAAAAAAAGAACACTCAACAAACTAGGAATAGAAAGAAACTACCTCAATATAATAAAAGGTATAAAAAATCCACAGCCAACATGATATCAATTGTGAAAGAATGAAAGCTTTTCCTCTAAGATCAGGAACAAGGTAAATGTGCCCACCTGTTTTCACCACTTGTATTCAATATAGTACTGGAAGTTCTAGCCATAGAAATTAGTCAAGAAAAGGAAATAAAAGGCAACCAAACTAGAAAGGAGGAATTAAAATTATCCTGTTTGCAAATGATATCTTATATACCGAAAATCCTAAAGATTTATAACAAAATTGTTGGAACTAATAAATGGATTCAGCAAAGTAGCAGAACACAAAGTTAACACACAAAATTCAGTTGCCTCTCTATACACTAACAATAAACAATGCAAAAAGGAAATTAAAAAACAATTTCATTTACATTAAAAAACACTTAGTAATTAACCTAACCAAGGAGGTAAAAAGTCTTATATAATGACCTAACCAGGCGGTGGCGCAGTGGATAGAGTGTCGGACTGGGATACAGAAGACCCAGGTTCAAAACCCTGAGGTTGCCAGCTTGAGCACAGGCTCACCAGCTTGAGTGCAGGGTCACTGGCTTGAGCGTGGGATCATAGACGTGACCCTATGGTCGCTGGCTTAAAGTCCAAGGTCACTGGCTTGAGCAAGGGTCACTTGCCCTGCGATAGCCCCCAAGTCAAGGCACATATAAGAAAGCAACCAATGAATAACTAAGGAACCACAATAAAGAATTGATGCTTCTCATTTCTCTCTTTTCCTGTCTGTCCCTATCTGTCCTTCTCTCTGTCTCTGTCACAAAAAAATAAATAAATAAGTAAAAGACACTATCAACAGAATAAAAAGGCAAACCTTAGAATGGGAGAAAATATTTGCAAATCATATTTGTTATATCTGATAAGGGACTAATACCCAGAATGTATAGATAACTGGGTAAAACAGGATGATTAAAAACTAGACAAAGTATCGATACTTGAATTGACATTTCTCCAAAGAAGGTATAAAAATGGCCAACAAGCACATGAAAAATGCTCAACATCATTAATCATTAGGGAAATGCAAATCAAAACTAGAATGAGACACCACCTCATACCCATTAGAATGCCTACTATCAAAAGAAACAGAAAATAACAAATGTTGCTGAGGATGTAGAGACATTGGAACCCTCGTGCAATGTTAGCGGCCTTGAATAGCCACTCTAAAAAACGCTACGGAAGTTTCTCAAAAAATTTAAAATGGAATTACCATATGATCTAACAATTCTGGGTATGCACACAAAAGAATGGCAAGTGGGGTCTCAAAGAGATATTTGCACACTCATGTTCATAGCAGCATTATTCACAGTAATTAAAACTTGGAAGCAGTTTGAGTGTGTACTGACTGAGGAACAATCAACCAATGCGCGAATAAAGAAAATGGTGCATATACATACATACAGTGGAGTGTTAATCAGCCTTAAAAAAGAAAGAAATTCTGACATATATTACAATATGAATGAACCTTGAAAATCTTATGCTATCAGAAACAGGCCAGTTACAAAAGATAAATGCTATGTGACCCCAGTTATATGAGAAACTCTTTAGGTTAGTTAAAATTGTAAAGACAGGAAGCAGTACGGTGGTGGCCAGGGGCAGGAGCAGGGCGGGGAACCGGGCGAGGAACAGGAGAGTGGGGAGTTATTGTTTAATGACATACAGCTTTGGCTTCATAAGGCAAAGGAGTTCTGGACATGGATGGTGGTGATGATAGCACATTATGAATGTATATAATACCATTGAACTGTATGCTTAAAACGGTTACAATAGTAAATTTTATATTTGTGTATTTTACCACAATAAAAAAATTAAGAGGAAAAATACTGTGAAAAACCATATAAACATAAGGCCATGTTGTTGTTTATTACCAGCTTGCTCTTTTCTGGCTTTGGGCAACAAGAGATTTCAGTCTAATAGGCTGGCTGCTCTACGTAATGTATGTTTTCATTTCACCATCAGGCTTCATTTGTTTCACCAGATCTTTGTTCAGGACTCCTCAAATTACATCTCACGGCACAGTCCATAAATTTATAAATCAGTAACACACTCTTTTGGAAACCTCCATTGTTCTGTTTTTGTTAGAACCCTATATTTGTGCGCAATTATATAATGAGAGATTAAGGTCCCAACATTGCCCCACAGCTCTGTGACACTGGACCACTTACAGGAACTGCTTACCAGTGCTGGTGGCTGTCCTCAGTCTCAGCCTCTTGAATGGTTAGGAGAGGGGTTGAATTTTTTTTTCACACATTTTAAAAGGCACATTTACATTTTAAGTGTATGAATAAATGGACTGAGCAAGAAGAGGAAATGAAGTTATAAGAAGGAAGACTCAAAACATTCTGATTCCAAGAGACCAAGAGTGATTCTGGTCAGGTTCCACTACTGATGAGTCAGCATCGGGGTAATATCTCCTTGGGGGGATAGCATGCTTCTTGGAATCCTGTTGTCCTTTCATTCATCCATCCGGCACATAAAGGTCAGGTCTATTGTGTCTTCTAAAGTTTTGGACAGACCTGGGAGCACTGCTCTCTGCAATCCCTCTTCCCTTTTGGTTTGTTTGTTGACTACCAGTAAACAATACTTATGGAAATGTAATTCACATACCATTAAATACACCTTCCAAAGTATACAATTCAGTAGTTTTTAGTGTATTCACAAGATTGTCTTCTCTTTGTTTTGTTTCCTTTTGTTATTTCCTAGGGAGAGAAGAGAGTCCTCATTCATTGATTCAACATATATTTAATTAGCACATAAAAAAATAAAAGAAAAATCCTTGCCCTCATGGAGGTTGTATTCCAGTGAAAAATAAAAACAATAAAAAAAACAGATTAGGCAAACTATAGAGTGTGTCATAGATGTAAGTGTCTTGGGAAAAGAAGCAGCAGGAAGAGGATAGTGGAGGAGAGGAGTTCCAACTTCAAGTTGGGTGGCTAAGGAAAGTCTCAAGAGAAGATAACATGTAATTAATCAAAGACTTGAAAGAACAGAGAGAATCGTGTTTTTATCGGGGGGAGGAGCACCCAGGTAGAGGATGAACAGTAAGTGCAGAGACCCTGGGGTGGGAGGTGTGCTCCAGAAACAGCCAGGGGGTGGTGTGCCTGGAGCTCAGTAAGTGATGGGGGAGAACAGCGGAAATAAGGTCTGAGGGGCTAGTGGTGACCCAACCAGGTAGGGTCCTGAGCCACCTGTAAAGACTCTGGCTTTTATTCTGAGTAAGGTGGGGAACCACTGCATAGTTTCGACCAGCAGCAGAATGCCATGAACTGATTGACTTTGAACAGGACCATGCTGGCTGCTGGGTGAACTGTAGAGACAGCCTAGTTAGGAGGCTAACTGCAATGGTCCAGGAGAGAGTAGGCATGGCCTGGGCTAGGTGGCCTGGTCAAGATGATGAGACCTGGTCAGATCCTGGATATATCAAGAATGTCGAGCCGACAGTCTTGGCTGATGAAAAGATGCGGGGTATGAGGGAAGAAGTCAAGGATGACTCCTAAAGGAAGGCTGCAACGCTGGATGGTAACAGCCCGTTGATGGGGCTGGTTGGGTGGGTCTAGAAGGCAGCCTGACACACTGCACTGAGCCCATAGGAAGACTAAAGTGTTGGGCCTGGAAACATGTAAGTTGTTTTGGAACATCTCAAATTAGTAAAGGATTAAAAAAATTATATTTGTTATCACATGATTTTCAAAATATGACCTGGAAATTTAAGCATCAATTTGCCAAATAGATTATACATATTATTTCTTTCTATTTTGAGGCTAAAAATCATTATTTGCCTATTACTTAACCAGTGGTCAGCTTTCTTAGTTGGGAAATATAACACATTGCAACTATTGTTGGAAATGAGCAAAGGGATCGGTTTCGTTTGGGAGTGCTCTTGCTGCCTAATTTAACTGTAATAAAACCTTTCACCTTTTAAGTTAATCACATCAGGTACTTGTATTACAGCCTCAATGATCAGCTAATAGTTTATTTTTGTCAAGAGACTGCATGGTGTTTTATCTAAATATTGGATATAAGCTTGCCCTAAACCTAGCCCGGACCAGGTTGTGTTCATCTCTTTCCAAATCTCTATTTAGTGGTATCACTTCAGTGGCTTCACAATCAGCCACAGAAACTGGCAAACACTGCAAGTCAGGGCTTTCCCCCGCCAGGGGGCAGGTTTACCAGCATGCCACTGCGCAGAGCCCAGTGCAGGGTTATGAACGCCAGCTTGACGCCACACCACAGTGGCACCTGGGGATGGAATGGAAGCCATTTGTACCAGAACGGAGGAATGCTCTATCACGATGTTTAGAATTGCCACCTTATAAGGACCACAAAAATCAGACTGACTTTAAGTCTTTACATTCTCTAAGGACAATGTTCTCCCTTACTGCCTATGTTCAGGGCACATCCTTCCCACCTACTCCCAAATCCATTCTAATCCTCCTCACTGCCTATCACGGGTATGACATTTTATCTTGCTAAGCCTTAGTTTCCTCATATGTTTAATGGGGGTCATAAACTCTACAGCCTTGACTTATGTGAGGAGTTGAGACAATACAGAGTGCACAGTATATGTTCAATTAAAGGTGGTATGAATAAACCTTGGCAGGTTTCCTTACAACCTTAAGAGAACAGGGAGCCTCTTATTGATTATCAGAATCTTCGTATTCACTGTGCTTTCCAACCTCTGAGCTTCCATCCATGCTGTTCCCCAAGTTGGGCCACTTCCTCTCCTCCTGGATTTCTGTATATTCAAACTCTGTTCATCTTTCAAAGTGAACCCAATTGGTGCCACTTCTACAAGGCTTTCTCTTATTCCCAGAGCTGACATATCTCTCCTTCCTCTAAAGTTTCCTGGCCTCTTGGGGGAATCTCTGGCACTGCCCAGACCTACCAGATTAGAATCTGCATTTTAAGAAGATCCTGGATGATTCGTACGCAAATTAAGATTTTGGAAGCCTTGCTGTAGACCAATAGTTTTCAAAGTTGGCTGCACAGTGGAATAACCTGGGGAAATTTTTTAAAAGCTTAATGCCTAGACTCCATACCTAAGAGATACTGATTCAGTTGGTCTCAGGTAAAGCCTGGGCATCAGAGTCTTTTAAAACTCCCAGATGATACTAATATACAGAAAAGTTTGAGAACCACTGTTGTATAAACTCCCCCTTCGTACTGATGGCCTGCACACTCTCTAATGTTATAGTGATCGATGTTTTCCCACTTCTATTAACCTATGTCTTTTAAGAGCAAGAATTATTGTTTAATTCTATGTTTATCACCTCCTACCTAACAATACCTGGCCATAAATAGAAATTTAATAAATATTTGTTGAATGAATGATGGAACAAATTATTTGTAATCTAAAAATGTTCTCTCAATACCGTGGTTTTTGTCCTAATGTAAAGATTGGTTCAATACATTCTTGAAATTGTCAAATTATGTCCTCTTTCCTTCTAAGTAAAGACCAAATCTCTAAGGAACAGAAGGCTGGTGACTAAAATGGGTTTTCTAAATGAGAAGAGACTCTGGGTACCAGCGTACTGGCCACTACCAGCTGCGTGAGCTCTTACGGGAAGTTGCAGCTTCAATCCTAAACCTCTAGAAGGCAATGCAACATGAAGCAGCCCCACCCCTCATTCCGTGCATCCAGTTTAGAACTCTTGGCTGAAATATGATGATATTATTGTTTCTTCCTCTCCAGGGTGCCATTTGGATATTTATGGGGATTGTTGTCCTCACTATGAAGGCATCTGTTATTGAAATGTTCCTTGGTAAGTGCTTTTATATGTGTATCTGGATACACTGTTGACATTTTCCTAAGGTCCAAAAATCCTGCCAAGAAAAGGTTTAAACAGAGCATATAAACAGCACAGAGTATCTTTTTATGATAAAGCTTTTGGAGAGAAGTTGAAGTGAGAATGTTAAATGTAGATCAAATTCAGTATGTATGTGTGTGTATATATATATATTTTATACACAGCAAGTGTCTCCATTACATTAGTGTCTCTACATATTATATACACATATATACATACACATATCTGTGTGTTATCCTTCAACAACTAACAAATGCTTCAGATAGAGTATAATGACAAATTCGGAATTTAGAGATCTTATTTCTTAATTGCTCAAAAAAACCGTACCACTGACAATGGCCCTACTTGCACCATTGGCAACTCATACCTTCAGAGAAAAAACCCTTTGCATTTACCCATCATCACCAGAGAATGCAATTTCAGGCAGGCCGTCTAGAATTAGCAAATCAACCAGAAGAGAGAAAAGTGCTGATGGCTTGAGCGGTAAACTCGAGGGAAGCGTCTGTTAATCCTGACCCCACCGTGCTATGGACTTGTCAGGTGGCTGGGTCACTGTGAAACCATTACAAGAAATGGCTTTCAGACCCTCTGTACTGGTGTGGTAGGGCTGCCATTGCAAAATACCACAAACGGGGTGGCTTAGAACAACAGAATTCTATTCTCTCATGACTCAGAAGGCCAGAAATCAAAGTACCACCTCTCTCCTAACTTCTGGTGTCTGCTGGTAGTCTTTGGCATTTCCTGGCATCAGTCCAATCGCTGCCATCATTTGCACATGGCATTCTTTGTGTGTGTGTGTGTGTGTGTGTGTGTGTGTGTGTGTGTGTGTGTGTGTATCTCTGTGTAGGTCCAGATTTTCCCTTTTTATAATGATACTCATCAGCCATACTGGATTAAGGGCCCAACCTACATCAGTATGACTATGTCTTAATTTAAGTAATTGCATCTACAATGACCCTATTTCCAAAGGAGGTCACATTCTGAGGTAATGAGGGTTAGGACTTCAACATATGAATTGAGGGGGGGAGCACAGTTCAACCCATAATATAGTCAGAATGTTCAAGCTCTGCAGAGAGAGTCTGCAGGGGAGAGTTGGGGACCAGAAGGGACAGAGGCGGCATAGGCTCTGGCATGTGGCAGGAGCACTGGACTGAGAGTATGAGAGAGGACTTGCTAAGGACTATCCACCATGGAAGCACAGGGTCCTTCATTTCCTCCGTGCCCTTCTGAGAGATTGTCACCCCTTTATGCTAACCTACTGGTCAATAGTTTCTAAAATAGGGCAGAATATGGGGAGTTAGGAATAAGAAGATTTAGCTACTGTAAAACAAACAAACAAAAACCCTGAGGCCATTTCACACTCTACCAAGTCCCCAAGGCTTGACTGTCCCTTCTTGTGCCAGCCTGTCAGCCTGCCCTTCGGCAAAACTCCTTCCCCTCAGGGCTGCTCATTCAGAAAGCAGAAATCAAAGTAGGAAAGGGACTCCTATCACAAATTCCCTTTCAACATCCTCGCATGCCCGCCTTCCTGGCGTCTCTCCCATTTGTCTGCTTGTCCCCAGCCCAGGGCCATTCATTTAAGTCTCCCTCATCCCTCCTTAGTGCTACAATTAGGAAGGGTCACATTGCTCACCTCCAAGCCTGTGACGGGCTGCCCCTTTTCCTGGACTGCTCACCCCCAACGGCACAAACCCCACTGGTCCTCAGGAATACCCACACACACACTTGCCCAGGCCCCCTTCCTGTAAGCTTCCTTGGCACTCGTGTTGAATCTGATCAGAGCTGCATGCCGGTCACCTCATCACTGGTCTGGCTCCCCCAGAACGCCATGTCTTGCTCACTATTGCATTTCCAGCGTTCAGCACATCAGACAGGCACTCAAGAAATAGCATTAAACAAGTTCCTATCCTTAGGGATGCTGGGTTTTTAAGATACAGAGTCCAACTCTGCCCCTATTTTGCTCTGAGTGGCAAATTATGATCAGAGACTGAGTTTGACTTTGCCAGCCAAGTATGTAACGGAGGTTCACGGCGGGAATTTCACAAACCAACAGCATCCAGGATAATGTCTCTCAAAGAGCCAATAAAGAAATAACGTGCTCCAAAGCAATGATGGATTGATTACACTATTTTGCCAGGCAAGGAGAGCTGAAAGGAAGCAAATTCAGATTCAGACGGGGGTATCCTTCTCTATGAGCAGGCACTCAGGAGAAATGACTGCAGCTGCCAACACAACAACGAGTCCCGAGCGGCTAGAGCATGTTTCTAGGGCACGACAGCGCTGGTGATGACGGTCAGGATGGCCTTCACGGGGCCGACGTGTGGCATTTGCCACTGTCTATGAGGAGTTCCCTTGCGAAGACAGGAGCTAATGCCCCAAGGATCTTCCAAGAGCTCTTTAGGTCAGCACAGTGCCTCCTTGCCCGCACCTACACCCATGGGAAGTCCCCACAAACTCTCAGTATTTGTAGTCTACACGTCCTCTTGCCACAGTGGCTTCTCCACATGGTCTCATCCATAAGCTCCAGCGGGCCCCTCAGCATCTGGGATGCTAACTGCTTATCAGTGACAACAGATAAGATGATGAAACCCTGACACAACTTACTTCAACCCTGTATTAAAACAACTTTACTATTAAAAACACATTCTTTTGTCTTAGCCATAAACAACCAGATTAAAACAATTTAAGTCATAAACAAGTGGATTGGAAATCCTATCAAGCCAATAATCAATTTCAGTGTGAGATCTCCCCCACCCCACCCTGCCACCCTCCCCTCCCCTAAACCACCAGCCGGGTGTCCTACAATTCTACTCAATTCTGACACTATTACCTAGAAACAGAATCAGGTTCCAGGTTTAGGGCTTAGTCCCTCACAAGACTGTCCCTACCTTCAGATGCCAATCATAACAGGTTGCTACCTATGCTTCCCACAACCCCTTTCTGGATTCAAATAATTTGCTAGAGTGGCTCACAGAATCTGTTTGCTCACTATATCAGTGCTTTATGACAAAGAATATTAAAAGATATGAATCAACAGCCAGATGAAGAGATATACAGGGCAAAGTCCCAAAGGAGCCGCAGTCCTCACGGAGTTTAGACCTGGCTCAGTGGCATGCAGCCTTCTCTGGTTTCCTAACATAGAAGCTCTCCAAACCCCATCTATCCTTTCTTTTTTTTTTCTCTTTTAAATGGAGGCTTCATTAGATAGGCACGATTGATTAAGCTCATTGACCACTGGTGATTGATTCAACCTCTAGCCCCTCTCCTCTCTCGGGAAATCAAGGGAAAGTTCCAATCCCCTTATTCATAGTTGGTTCCCCTGGCAACCAGCTCGCTCTTCTTTAGGGAATTCCCCAAAAGTCATCTCATTAACACAGACTTAGATACGGTTAAAAGAGGCTTATTCTCAATAACATAACACCCATTTCACTTTTATGCTCTGGAGCAATTTCACAAACTGAAAACAAGAAACCAAACATTCCAACAGAAGATGCTCCCATTGCTCTTATCACTCTGGAAATTCTGAGGTTTTTTTTTTTTTTTTTTTTTTGAAACTGTGACCAGAAGACCAAAATCTATATTCATTATAAATCCCAATATCACACAGAGCCATCTAATGATCCCCCAAAGCCCTCTGAATTAATGTCAATTAAGTTTTTAATTAATATAAATCACAGCCAGCATGTTTGTTTAGATATGTTAAGATTCACAATATAGCAGACTTCTACACCGCCCTTTGTCGTTGGCATACCACAGATGATCAATGACTGTGTTTAGGAGGAGTGAGGGAAAGGAGGAGGCCAAGACTGTGGCCAGCAGTCTTGCGTTCTGGTTCCAACTTCTGTCTCTGAAGAACTGCAGCTTTGCCAAGGTATCCACCTTGACCTTGGGTTCTTTTATATGAAATAAAGGGATGGCCTCCAAAGTTCCTCCCAGTACTAGTACTCTATGATTTGAAGCATAATTTTCTGATTTATAGGACTATAGAGAATGGCATCTTGTCTTTGCTATGAAGCTCTGATTTATGTGATGCTAGATGTTTCACTGAGTACAGAATCCCAAATGAAATCCTGGGGGAAATCTAAACTTCTTTAAAATGATCTGCTTTTTAAATCAGTTTCCTGGAAGGCATTGTGGAGACTGTTAAAGAGAACCAGAAGAACCAGAACTGGACAGTGGTTAAAGTGGTAAAAAGAGATTTTAATCAGGAACTATTGCAATTGGGAAAAAGAGACCTCAGTATAGAACTCGGCTCAATTCCAAATATAACAATGAAGGTGGGGATTTACAACCAAGGAGGAGGTTGCAGGGGTCAGTGAACAGAAATTACTAAGAGGAGACATCAAGGGTAGGAGCATTCTTGCTGAAGCAACTTGACAGAATTGGTCTGCTATAGGCAGACCAAGGTGATCAGACATCATGGGGGAAGGATTCTCTCTAAACAGGATTCTTGCTAAAACTGGGCAATGTAGGTCCAGCAAGGACGGATACTGAAGCCCAAGGTCAAGCGTGGTTGAGAACAGGACTTAGAGGAGCCTGACTAAAGTTTGGGCAAGGAGAGAGTCCTGTCAACACCGCCTAAATTCATGTCTTTAGGGGCTCTAAAGGGATCTAACAAGAAGTTTATAGGTTAGAATTAGGCATTTCTTTAAAAGTTGCAGACCTATAGTAAGTATTCAGTAAGTGCTTACCAATTTGATCATTGATTAAATGTTCTAGCACTTCATGTGTTTTCCTGGAAGTAAATGGATTCTGATTATAACTCATTACAGACAGGAAAACTGGGACACACATTCCTATTAACTATGTCGATGATTTCAGAAAGCATTTTTCCTTATTGTAAGTCTATATAATTTCAATCTGACCAAACTAAAAAACAATTATGTTGGCTTTTTCTAATTATAAAAACAAAAACATATTCTACATAAAATATAGACTATATATGAGAAATATACTGTAAAATAAGAAAAATACAGAAATATAAAATATAATTTTATCATTAGCATTTGTTATATTGTTCCAATTATTTCTCTCTACATATATTCTCACTCTGTCAGAATCATTCCTAAGGTTAGAACTGAGCATGCCCAGGTCCTTTAATCGTCTACTTTCCATTTGTAACAAATGCTTAGGATTCCCCTATAGATGGAACATTTCCAATATCTCATTATTTCCAGATTGCCACTAGAAATAATGCTGTAATCAATTTCTTTTTTTTCCATAAATCTTTGTCTACATCTCTGATTATAACTTGGGCTATATTCCTGGGGGTATTTATTCTAGGACAAAGGTTATAAATGTCTTTAAAGCCATTGATATGTATTACCAAAGGGTTTCTAGAATGACTCTACTTTCTCAGCCTCTACCAGCAGTCACTAGGATCCTCTACCCCAAATCCATGCGAGGATTAAGTCCAATCCTGTGTTTAATCAATATTGACCGATGTGCTATGGGAACATATCTCATCATTTTGTTTTAGCTTATGTTTTTTATCCTTAATGAGATGGAGCATTGTTTCAAACTAATTTGTTTGTATTTTCTCTATCTATAAATGATTTAAATTAAATTTTACAACAATCAAAACAATCAAATGTTGGCTACAAGTACTGTACTGATGGCCACACTAGAGAGGAAGAGAGAAAAGTAAGGGAATGTTTTTTTATTGGAAAAAGAGATTTCAATATTTAGTTCATTTTGAAATCTCAAGCACTATTAACGGAAAGGTAAGAACTTTTCATATTATTCAAAACTGAAACACGTAATTCTTAAAAATTGAGAAGCATTTTGTTGCAGGGTTGGTAAATCATGATTGACTTGGAACTTTGATATTTAGACATAATTTCCTCAGGGTTTCTAGATACTAATGGCCTCTGTAGCCAGATGAATAAACTCCTGGCTTTCACATCTGTATTTCACTTTGTACTTTGAAGAGAGCATCAGCTATCTTAGTGCTCTGACTGGCTTCCTAAAGAAAAGGAACACAAGCCGGATTTTTTTTCTCACTCAAGTCCAACACACAATTCACCACTTTCAATGTAGCAGGAGGTATCTTGCTGATGAGGAACTAAGATGTGCTCCAGGGCACAAGCAAATCTGCAGGCTTAGTGACCAGCACCCCCTTAAGGATCTCTGGGGAGTTTAAATGAACAAGAACCGCAGACAAAGGGATGGCCTCTGTGTACCATTGAAAAGAATGTCTTCAGTAACCACGGCTGTAAAACTGAACTCCGCTCTGCATGTGTTCAGCCCGGAGGGTCTTGGGTGAGCAAACACGAGCGATGGGGTGGTTGTGCTGAAACATTTATAGTCCTAATGATACACTTGCCAGACACACAGGCCCATGACAGGGTTTGGCTTTCCACAAAAATGGATATCCAAATTTATTACTAATTCCCTTTACTCCATCTACTTACCTTGTGTCATTTTCTTCCTATACATTTATTTAGTACTTGTTTGTTTGTTTAATTCAAAGATTCTAATTATTTATTTTTTGTCTAGAAAATGAAAATGTGGTCTTTGCAGCATGAAATGACACAGAGGCTACTATAAAAATTAGACCTCCAGGACACTCACACACACCCAAACCCCAGAAGTAAATAACACCTAAAAAAATGTCTGCCTTCATTCTGCTTGGCTGGACTTTGGGTTCTCACTGAATTCGCTTTCATGTTCCTGTCCTTACAGGATGTGGTATGTCAGCTGTCTCCGTCTCAGCTAATGCCAGCAGTCAAGACGGGGGAGAAGTCAGCGGCTGCATCATTGGCACAGAGAGCTAGAGAATCATAAGATAAATAAAAAAGTTTTCATGACAAACACTTGATTACATTGGCACTTTTCATTTTAAAGGTAGTTCCAATTTAAGAGTTTCTAAGCCCATTTATGCATAAATCAAGCCTCTGTGTTCTGTTAAAAAAAAAAAACCATATACACTAGGAAGTAAAATATCTATTTCAATTACTCTATTGCCTGTGTTCACCTCCAAAGTCCCAACCTTATCCAGAAAGTGGGTTTCTCAGAAAAGTGGCTGATAGCGAGGTCAGTTAAAGCAGTACCGCCTTTGGGTGGGGAAGGCGAGAGAATGCCCCAAGAGGAAAGAAGCCTGGAGAACTGACCAGTGCTTTAGAAGGAAAAACATTGCCTTTCTGTCGGCTGGTAGAACTGGTATACGCACAGAGAAGTGAGCGTTTCACCAATAAAAAATTTCGTAATGTAAATCAAAAATTTAAGTGGTATAGCTTTTAGACAAGGAATCCTACTTGGAGATTTAGTTTAGGGAAATGATAATGGATCAGTGCAAAGATGGAGCTACTTGTGTTAAATTGGAAATTGGCTAAATTATGATATATGCATACAACTACATACAGTCACAGGCAGTTAAAATTATTGTAAGAGTAACATTGGATGACAAAAAAAAAATCTGTATATATCCTAAAGAAGAAATAAGTTCTAAAAAATGTATAAACAATGTGAGCATGATCAAATATTTGTTTAAAAGTACTCACATGAATTACGTATATCCATACAGAAAATGACTGAAATTATACTTTTGCGCTCATCCATATTCTCTGTACTGCTTTTTGTGGGGTTTGTTTTTTATATTTTTCTACAAGGAACATGTATTGATTTGGTAATAAGAAAAAAAACGGTCAATGTGATTTTTTAAAAACACAAGGCTCAAACTGGTGTGACTTTAAATTAAAAAGGATAAAAGGTCCCCCTTCTACCCTCATTCCCGCACTTCCTGAAGGAGAACAGTGTCCAGATATTATCTGAGGTTCTGACTCTGCTTCTAAGGAGGAAGCTCAGCTATCTGCAGTTGGCCTGGCGGGGGGGGGGGGGGGGTAGAACCCTGTGCTGCTAGAAGGACCACCTGGGGACACTCAGGCCTTATGGCCAGTCTCTCTCTATCCCTCAGCCTTTTTCCTTGTCTTCCTTTCCCAGACAGCCCATCTCTGGGACTTTTTATATATCCCCCCCATTCACCCCGCCCTCTGCCACACCTGCATACACATGCACACACGTGCAGAGGTGTACACGCACGCACACATGAGCATGCCATTCTCCAGCCGTTTGGAAACTCGGTGTGACACGGAAGAAAGAACACAAGAAGGGTCTGGGTGCTCATCTACCTCTATCATTCATTCCTGGGACCAAACAGAATTTCATATCCCATACCTTCCTTTGCAAAACGGAGATGGTAGGATTGGTGTGATGAAAGGTAAAGACAGCAACGCAAAGGATAGGCATCCAAAAGTTATTTCTGAAAGAACTTTCTCAACAGAGGCTAAGTATACAAAAGATATCTTAATTGCTAGCCTTAATATAAGGGGAAATTAATTTCACAAATGAGAAAACTTTAAAATGTGATCAAAGCAAATATCAGAGTCAAAAAAAAGTATTTGGGTGAAATGACATTGATCAGTTATTTTGTACTTTCTTCATGTAGTTTTGCTGGTGACTGGAATACACTCAAATAAAGAAATGACAAAGAAGACGAAAAGGCCTAAATTCAGTAAGTAAAAGTGTAATTCCTCACTGACACAAGGCTTGTGTCTCCCATTGAGGAGGAGTTGTTACACTTGTTTAGGTAATTTGGAAGGTTGTTTTGGTTGTTGGATTTTTTTCCTCCTTATCGCAATTACTCTACACTCAGACTAATTAGTAATGATTCTTATCTCTCACCTACTCCATTCCAGAAAGCATTGAGATAGGAGTCCTGAGTTTAGGGTGAAAGTTTAGGTGTTTCCATTACACTAGAAAAATTCAAAGTACATGTACAAAGACCAGGCAACACTGTCTCCTATGACTGAGCTGGGTAGGTATTTTCCTGTCATTAGAATGACATCTCAATTCCTCATCCTAGAAAATTCAGTCTGGCTAAGGCAAAGGTCCAGCAAACCTGCCCACCTACCAGCATGGCCTGGAATCAGAAGGTAATTGTCCCAGACAAGTCCATGAGGTTTTACTCTCAATCATGGAAAGAGGAAGGATCAATTTCATTTTGGGTGGTATATCAATTAAGATAACAGAAAATCCAAAATAACAGTTGCTTCAATAAGACAGGAATTTCTTTCTCTCTCCTATGAACATAGTCATTCTGGAATTTTAGGGAAGCTTCACAGTCTTCAAGGAGCCAGACTCCTCCATCTTGTTATTCTACTTTTCTCAATGAGATTCCCAACTCATTGTCTACAATGGCTAGCCCAGCTCTGTCCATCATGTTCACATTTCAGTCATTAGGAAGGGATGAAGAAAGGCACAGATCCACTGCTTTTAAAGATGGGTCCAGAAAGTAAAATCCACCACTTCTACCTAAATACCACTGTCTATCATTAAAGGGAAAATGGGAACCGCCTTGATTTCAAACATCTGCATTACAAGGAAAGAGAGGAGAACAGATATGGAAAAATGAGCAGGACAGGACAGATGGGAAATTTTACACTCAAATGTCGTGAACACACTGAGGTACCTGGCTCTACATCTGTGGACTTGACAGAGGCTTGAGTTAAGTATACATAGAAAGGACTATAAAAGGAAGGCTTTAGATGGAATCAATGTCGTGTGCTTCCTACAACTGAAATCTCTTCATAGGGATTACATCTCAAAGTCTTGAAGTCAGCAACATTGATAATTTGAAGTGAAAGAGAGAGAGATTTGCTTCACACACCATTCATTTTTTCCTTCTTCTTCTCCTTTAAACCTTCCATGTGGGATTTCCTGTTGAAATGAGACTAAAAGGGCAGCCATCCAGCCTCTTAGCCCGAAATACTAAAAAGGAATCAGTTGTTTATTTATTCCTGTCAGGACCAAGAGCCAAGAGAATCGGCCCAGGGGCAGATGTGCATTCAAAACAATGATTGGGTTAATATGGAGACAAATGCACACCCAAGTATAAACTCCTTTGGGTTGTTTCCAGTATCTTCATTAACGCATATAAGAAATCATGCGAAGTTCCATGATTACCATGACAACAGTTTTCAGTGACTATGAAAGTCTGTGCTACATGACCCAAGGGCAAACCTCTTTGAGAGATCTCAAATGGATTGAATTTCTGATACGCTAAATTCTATCCTTACTCTCAAAATCTCCCTAGCGATGCAGCACATTTGAATCAATAAGTGCATGAGGCCTTTCTCTCTAATTAGAAACTCTGGCACAATCATTAAATAAGGGTAGGGGAGAGACAGTGAAGGTAATATGATATTCCCAAACCATGGCGATATCTGATTCTTTACCTCTGGAGTATTTCCAAAGTACAGTCTATAGCTTGAGGCCAAAGTAATTTTCTTTTTTTTCTACTCAGTGTTGTCAATCTGCCATTGGGGTAAGTGGCTGACGACAAGGGAGGCACATCATGCATTTATATGACAAGCATGTATCAGGTGCCAGCCAAGTACCAGGCACTGTATTTATACACCCAGAGACAATAGCAATGAAGACTAGGTCTTTGCCCTAACAGAGCTCAAAATCTAGGGAAGGCTTGACCTGGCAGTGGTGCAGTGGATAGAGTGTCAAACTGGGATGCAGAAGACCCAGGTTTGGGACCCCGAGGTCACCAGCTTGAGCGTGGGCTCATCTGGTTTGAGCAAAAGCTCACCAGCTTGGACCCAAGGTCACTGGCTCAAGCAAGGGGTTACTCAGTCTGCTGAAGGCACATATGAGAAAGCAATCAATGAACAACTAAGGTGCCACAACGAAAAACTGATAATTGATGCCTCTCATCTCTCTCCATTCCTGTCTGTCCCTATCTATTCCTCTCTCTGGCTCTCTCTGTCTCTGTCAAAAAATAAAATAAAATAAAAATCTAAGGAAGAAGAAATACAAGGCACCAAGCAATTATGATGTCTTACGTAAGTGCTAGGACTCAGGAGCTAAAGGTCCTCTGAGAATACGGAGAAGAAGCTGTGTATCTGGGGGAACTCCCTGAAGAAAGTTACACACCCTACACTGCTATCTGAAGGCCAAACAGGAATTAGCCAACCAATAAGGAGAAATGAGTGTTGTAAGCGGAGAGGAAAAAGCATGCCCAAGTCCTGAAGAGCAGAAAGAGCTTAAATAGCAACCAAATGTGACTGAAATATAGAGTAGCAGGTACATGTGTTGAGATAGGAAATGGAGGGGTAAGCAGGCACCAGATCCTGAAGATCTTTGTTACTGTGTCCATGAATCTGGACTTCATCATGAAGGCTGTGGGAGTATCTCAGTGCAGGTTATTTTGGATGCAATCAGCAGAAATCCAATAAATTGCTTAAGCAATAAAGGGGAGTTGGGAAGGACATGGGGTAGGTTACAGAAGCCAAGGCAAGGAGGAGAGCTAGAACTCATTGGGACTGTCCCCAGATGTAAAGACCTCAGGAATCACATCTCCTCTGCTTCTCTGTGTCTGACTCATGTGTCCTCCCCCCTCTCTATGCAGACAATGTCTCCTAGTTGATCCCACACTCCTGGTGGGGGTTAATCTAATTGCATCAGTCTATGTTGGCACAGTGGTTCAGAGAAGAATAAAGTATATAGGGTTGTGTTAGGGAAATAAAACAATCCTGCCAACAACAACAAAACCTCCTTTGTACCAACATATAAAGACAGAAGAAAGAGAACACAATGTATTAATGAGCAAGCATTATAGATTTATACCCATGTACAAGTGGGATGAAAATGTCTATCAAAAATTTCACACAGGCCCTGGCCAGTTTTCTCAGTGGTAGAGCATCAACCCAGTGTGTAGAAGTCTTGGATTCGATTCCCAGTCAGGGCACACAGGAGAGGTGATCATCTGCTTCTCCCCACCCTTTCTCTATTTCTCTCTTCTCCTCCCACAGCCATGGCTTAATTGATTTGAGCACATCAGGCCTGGGCACTGAGGATGGCTCCATGGAGCCTCTGTTTCACTGCTAAAAATAGCTTGGTTGCAAGCATGGCATCAGATGGGTAGATCATTGGCCGTAGACAAGGGTCTCCAGTGGATCCTGGTTGGGGCACATGCAGGAATCCGTCTATCTCCCCTCCTCTCACTTAAATTTTTTTTTCACACAAATTTATACAGCAAAGTGAAAAACAATTACAACTTCTCTTGTCCCCTTAAGCAATAAATGCACACGCCTCACAATTGTCTCTAATATAGCTATACACCTCTGACTCCTTCTGGAGGTAAGTATTTACAGATCATTTTATTCTTATAGTTGACACCTCAAAATATAGCTTACAAGGAGCTACTGAAGAGTTTGAAGCAGAAAAGTAAAGCCATAAAATCAGGCCTTTAAGCAAATCTCTTGGACTAGGTCAGTGGTTCTAAGAGGCAGCTGGACAATAGGAGTGCAAACGTTAGTGTGCACAGGTTCTCTCAGTGCCCTCTGACCTCTCCTCTAGCCAGCCCTCCATTTTCACCAGTGTTTGTTCAAGGCTAAAAGTCCACATGACCCAGAGGACTGAAGGTAAAATAACAAGGAGGAGGCAACTTGAGAGCTTGGGTCAGTAGACAGTTGACTGATGCCTAATACACATGTGGCACTGCTCTCAACTCTTAAAGATCTAGTGCCCAAGTTAGGGTCCAACCAGTTAGCAGAGCCAGATTTGAAACTCAGGTCCATGTGAGGTTCAATTCCAGACACTTTTTCTAGTGAGCCCAGACCAAGGAATGAAGTACCTGTTGCCTTGAGGTAGATGAAGGTGTTGGATGAGCAAGGGTTAACTGAATAGGAAATAAAGCAGATGTCAGTGAAAACGGAAAAGGAGGAACCAGGATGAGTATCTTTCCTTGGCTTGGCCTGAGGCCATACGCCATGCCAGGGTATCTATTCTGCCTACGCACAGGATTACTGTGGTCTTTTCCCTCCCTACTTCCTCTTCTCTTTCTTCTCATCATTTTTTCCTTTTGTCCATGTCTTGGTCTGCTCATGGCCACCATGGCCTCCAGTGGCCCTCACGGCCATTGTTTATCTCCTTTGGACCCAGCAGGTAGCATATGTTTAAAATAATCCAGCATGGGGGTTTTACAAAGGAAGACGCAAAGAAGAAAAAAATATATGGGATGCATTCTTACAACTCTACTCCTCCCACCGGTATATGACCACTCACTCCAAGCTAATGTTTCATGTTCACATACACGTTGTATCAGGTATCATTTTACTCCATCACCCTGGGTTTATCACGTCACCTTATTTTCTAAATCAAATCAAGTCTGAATCCAACCTGCCGATTGCCAGGGGCTAAAAATGGGAAATTCCATCATGACAGGGACTTCCTCCTTCCCGGGATGCCTTGTGCAATCTAGACATTCAGGGAGGTCCCCTGAGAACTTGACAGCCTGGCTACCTTCTTAAAATAATAAAGGGGAAAAGTACAATAAGAATAAACATAAATTAACGTCTTAATAAACTAACCTGATGTACAGTACATGGAAAAGTTTACCTCACTGTACAAAATAAAAGTTTTATCAAGTTTTAGAGGTGATTTTTAAAAATTTTATTTATTCATTTTAGAGACGGTAGAGGGAGAAAGAGAGAGAGAGAGAAAGAGAGAGAGAGAAAGAGAGAGAGAGAGAGAGAGAGAGAGAGGAGGGAGGAGCAGGAAGCATCAACTCCCATATATGCCTTGATCAGCCAAGCCCCGGGTTTCAAGACCGTGACCTCAGTGTTCCAGGTCGACGCTTTATCTACTGCACCACCACTGGCCAGGCTAAAGGTGATTTTTTCAAGGATCTCATTTTCCGATGTTTTGGAGCCATAGACCTGACCTTACACAGAGGCATCTCAGTGGTAGGTCTAGTCAGCACAAACCTACTCAAACAACGTCTAACCGATGACCAAAATGTGGCTGCCTTTCCCTTAATTGCTGAAGGCAACAAATAGCGATTGACGGGTTTAGGTGTGTTCATAACACTCTGCTCCTAACCTTATGAATTTTAAGAACTGACTTCATTTATGTGTAAATTACACATTCAGAAAATGTCCTACTCCAAGTCAGGAGCCTCTTAGCACATACTGTAATAGACCTGTCAAATGTTTTCACATAAATTATGTCAACCAATGACTCTAGAACAATTCCTGCCTGGCAGTGTCTGTGCTAGACAGGAAAAACCTGTTAAATTGTAAAATCTCTATAGCTTTCCTACTTGAAAGGAATTCCCGGAAGAACCCCAGAAGCAATGGCTTTAGTCCAAAGTGGATTCGGAAGAGACAGCGTTACACAGGTGAGAGCCATAATGATTAACTCCATTCATCACATTACTGGCTGTCCATCCTGCACAGTCTCCAACTTCAGTGAGCATCTGATCTCATATAAGATAAATGTATGTAAAGGAAAGCCTTCCTGGAACCAACTTCCATTGCCAACACACACACACACACACACACACACACACACACACACTAGCTTGGATGACTCCTGTACATGCTACACTCCCTTGGCTATACGCCTATCACACATTATTATAAGATCTTTTTTTATTGTATTTTTCTGAAGTTGGAAATGGGGAGGCAGTCAGACAGACTCCCACATGTGCCCAACCGAGATCCACCCGGCACGCCCACCAGGAGGCGAGGCTCTGCCCATCTGGGGCGTCACTCTGTTGCAACCAGAGCTGTTCTAGCACCTGAGGCAGAGGCCACAGAGCCATCCTCAGTGCCCGGGCCAACTTTGCTCCAATGGAGCCTTGGCTGTGGGAGGGGAAGAGAGAGACAGAGAGGAAGGAAAGGGGGAGGGGTGGAGAAGCAGATGGGCGCCTCTCCTGTGTGCCCTGACCGGGAATCAAACCCAGGACTCCTGCACACCAGGCCGATGCTCTACTACTGAGCAAATCGGCCAGGGCTATTATGAGATCTTTTTTAATATGGTCTGTCTTCCCAACCAAACCAAAAGCACCATGAGGAAATGCTTTATGCTCATTAGGTATTTGTTGGATGGATGGACAAATGAACAACAATAGACCACTATAAACTACAATTGGATTCATCCTGGTTTCATGAAAGAGCATCCAAGC
Organism: Saccopteryx bilineata; assembly: GCF_036850765.1. Lineage (NCBI taxonomy): Eukaryota > Metazoa > Chordata > Mammalia > Chiroptera > Emballonuridae > Saccopteryx > Saccopteryx bilineata. The sequence continues at coordinate 93,902,419 of NC_089492.1, forward strand.
AAGGGCATGGAAAATAAGTAGAATTTCAAAAGCAGAGGTAGGTGGGAGGGCTCTCTAGGTGGACTAAGCCCAGATATCACGGGAAGCAAGTGGAAGATGATCACAGTAAATAGTGAGTGGAGTGGTTTTGTTGAAGCATTGTGGGGTCGTGGGAAATGCAGCTGGAAGGTGGGTTTGGACCAGGCAGTGCCAGTCTGAGAAGCTTTGTTCTTCTCCATTCTTTAGAGTGTGGGGACTCAGTTTTCTGAGCAGAAAATCTAGATGATGAAGACAACAATCACAAGATAAATAAAAGCAAGACATTCTCCACAGGCAGTGAAGAAACATTCTGAAATATCTATATTTTCATTATATTGCAGTCTGTTGAAATAGTCTTAACCTAGGGTGAAATGTACAACATTTAATTCACATAGTGCTCTCCAATAAATTAACCTTAATACTGTGTAAGGCATGGAAAGATTTTTGCAATCAACCTTGAAAGGATGGATGATTCCCAGAGGTCCTGCCTCAGGCATGTCAAGGTCACTATTCTGGAACTTGGTTATTTTGGGTATTGGACACTGATGAAGAGATAGATATACAGCTCGGTGGTTGTAGTATTTGGGTATAATAGGCATGCGGCTTCTTGAATAGGCTCACATGTTGTTAGCTATAGCAACTTGTAAGTAATCGTCAGTGTCTGCCTGCTCCTTAGACATCTAGTGCCAACACCAGTGTGCTCTCCACACAGATTTGAGTGTGCCTTCTCTTAGACCATGAAAACGCAAGAGGATTAACTTTCTAGTTCAGTCGTGTGGGTGAGAAGGGAGGCGGACTCTCTCAGTATTGCAGATGTTTAGTTAAGTAAACTCTGCCCTAGCAATTCTCCGAAATAACAAAAATGTAAGAAAAAGTACGCTAGAAGAGTTGTCTTTCAGGTATTTGGGATAAATGTGCAGATGGGCATGCGCGCGCGCGCGCGCACACACACACACACACACACACACACACAAATGCACTAACACAGTCATACACACAGGCTATTTGTAAGACATCCCGCATTCACCCACTGGTGGTTATCAGTGATCTTCAATTCAGAAAAGCCTTGTGGCATCAGACCAGGGAAGCACAGTTCAGCATCTTCTCTTCAGTTCTGGAAGAGGCAGCCAGGGAGAGCTGGCAAAGCTCTGGGTTTAGAGTTAGAGGATCTGAGTTGAGAGCCTGGATCTGCCACTTGATGGGTACCTGAGCTTGAGCAAGTCACTTACCTCTCTAGAAACTGAGGACAGTATGTCTCTCAGGGTTCTCTAAGGGTCAAGTGAGAAAAAAATGTATTACAGTCCTTTGTAAATTAAAAACAGGTTATTTTTAGAGTCACAAACTTCTGCAGCAGTCCAAAAACTATGTCGCTGCAGAAAAGTTAACCACTGTTATCCAATCACTCCATCACTGTCCTACCATGGAGTGTGGGTATTTTCCCAAACCTGACGAAAACACTGGGTATAAGGCCCAGTCTTGACCCACTCTTTGAAGTGCTTAAAGCTTGGGCTTGGAGACAATCTGCTGAGGCCAGTGCCCTTTACCAGGTTTGTCTTTATCAGCTATTTCCGTCACGTCCTTTGTGTTTCCCAACCCTTCTTATATATATTCTTTATATATAAGAGGAACCTTTAATGACCAAGGGCAAATATGTCTTTATCCCCCAATGCTGCACATCTTCTCGGCAAAGGCTTGGCTCAGGCAAGAATACAATATGGTGTTAGACTCGACCAAAGCTATAGCTCTGTGATGTCATTCCAGTCTTAGCCTGGCCACCATGGCTCCTCAGATGTCATGATGTCTATGTGTAAATACTAATTCTATAATCCTTTTAAAAGTCTGGAGCTCTCCCCATGATTTCTGGAGAATCTGAAATATACTCTCAATTTGATCTACCAAGCCCTTCCTATGTCCCACGGCCTTCTGTCCTGCTCTGCCTTGTGACTCAGCTACTTTGTCAACTCCTCAAAGAAACTTCCCTTCAGCCCCGGTGAGTGGGCTCAGTGGTAGAGCATCGGCCTGGTATATGGAAGTCCCGGGTTCGAGTCCCCGCCAAGGGCACATAAGAGAGGCAACCGTCTGCTTCTTCACCCTTCCCCCTCTCCTTTCTCTCTATCTCTCTCTTCCCCTCCCACAGCCAAGGCTCCATTGGAGCAAGTTGGCCCGGGCACTGAAGATGGCTGCACGGCCTCTGCCCCAGGTGCTAGAATGGCTCCGGTTGCAATGGAGCATCGCCCCCTGGTGGGCATGCCAGGTGGATCTTGGTAGGGCTCATACGGGAGTCTGTCTGCTTCCCTACTTCTCACTTCAGAAAAATACAAAAAAGAAAGAAAAAGAAAAGAAAAAAGGAAACTTCCCTTGAATGAACATTTAATCACATGCTGGTGCCTTTACTGAATTTTCAAAGAGCAAAAGAAGTCACCTTGTGGAATACAAGATCTTCCACCAGCACCTCATTCCACCCTCACCCTCTCTTTTCCCATCTCATGCCCTACCCACTCGCTCTCCTGCATCACAAGCCCATTTTACAGGCAGATTCTTCTCCTTGACTCTCTGAACAGTTCTGTTTACATCAGGCCATTGGAAGCTTGGCCTCTATACCAAGTAGGCTCGTCAAGAAATTTCTTCTGCAAAGAATATTGTGCAGCCTTGAAGAGTTCTAGCAAAAACAATTGTTGATCTTTTGGTCACAGTAGTATTATTAATTGGTCTAGTCCTCATGTGATTTGGTCCACACTGACCCCCAAGATCTTACCACGAACCTCTCTCTCTTACACATTCTGTGCTCTGGGTACACAGCTTCCTTCATGTTCTCTGACCACCAACCCCGTTCTCACATCAGAGTTTTTTCCCAGGCTCTTCCTTCTGCTTGGAAGGTCTTTCTTCCAGGCTTTTGCTGGCTGGCACCCTTTCTTCATCCAAGTAACATTATTAGGGGATTAAGTAGAGGGGAATTTAGGGACCTAATCCTTTAAGGTCCTAAAAACCATCTTAAAGAGCTTGCACATTATCCTGAGGACAGTAGAAAGCCAATGAGGGGTATGTAAGCAGGAGAATGATGAAATCTGATTACAGTGTTAAAAGCATCACGTTGGCTGTTTAATGGAGAAAGGACTGGGGCAAAGGCTATGTCACATGGAAGGAAGAAGACAAGACAAGAGGCTATAGTGTTAATAGTTGAAACAGGAAATACAGTGATCCCTCATCTATCTATTGTGGGGCTTAGGTTCCAGCACTCCCCATGAGAGGTGAAAATCCGTGAAGTAGTGACCTTATATTTATTTTATTATTTATAAATATTTTAAGGCTTTATAAATCCTCCCTACACTCTTTTTTTTTTTTTTAAGAATTTATTTTTATTTATTTAAGAGAGGAGGGAGGGAGAGGAAGAGAGAGAGAGAGAGAGAGAAAGGGGGGAGGAGCAGGAAGCATCAACTCCCATATATGCCTTGACCAGACAAGTGCAGGGTTTTGAACCGGCAACCTCAATGTTCCCAGGTCAATGCTTTATCCACTGCGCCACCAGAGGTCAGGCCCTCCCTACACTCTTAACCTTTTCAATTTTTTAGGCTAGAAAATGTTTATTTTACCGCAAAAATAATTAAAATATATAAAAATATCTATATACCACAAAATCCCATGATACAGCGAAAAATTCGTGATACAAAATTAGATAAATTCAATTTTAAAATCTGTAATACAGTGAGACCGCAAAAAAGTGAACTGTGATATGGCAATGGACAGCACGACTGTAGCAGTAACTGGGATCAAGGTGGAGGAAGAGAGAAATAGCAGACCTTGTACTAAAACCAACCGGACTTGCTAATGGGTTGGTTTCACTCATTCAGTTGTTCAGCAGACATTCTGTTGAGCAGCAGACAAAAATCCTTGCCCTCATGGAGTATATATTCTAGTAGATGAGTGAAGAAATAACTGGAACTGAGACATTGAAAAAGTAGTATCATTTAAACACATGGAAGGAAAAAGGGTTCCAGGTATGAGAAATGATACAAGCCAAAGTCTGCAAGATAACATTCATTTGAAAACTACCACTGGCAAGTTCCATGGAGGGGACTGTGGAAAGGCCTCAAGGATTCTAGAATTTTTCCTTAAGGCAGCGCAAAGCTATTGATGGTTTTTTATTCTACTTTGGTTGAATCAAAGTGATCACAGACTGCTTAAGAAAAAATGGAGAAGATTGCTTTGCAAAAGATGTCACTACAGGCCCTGGCCGGTTGGCTCAGCGGTGGAGCGGTGGCCCTGGCGTGCGGGGGACCCGGGTTCGATTCCCAGCCAGGGCACATAGGAGAAGCGCCCATTTGCTTCTCCACCCCCCCCTTCCTCTCTGTCTCTCTCTTCCCCTCCCGCAGCCAAGGTTCCATTGGAGCAAAGATGGCCCGGGCACTGGGGATGGCTCCTTGGCCTCTGCCCCAGGCGCTAGAGTGGCTCTGGTCACGGCAGAGCGACGCCCCGGAGGGGCAGAACATCGCCCCCTGGTGGGCAGAGCGTCGCCCCTGGTGGGTGTGCCGGGTAGATCCCCGTCAGGCGCATGCGGGAGTCTGTCTGACTGTCTCTCCCCGTTTCCAGCTTCAGAAAAAACATTAAAAAAAAAAAAAAAAAAAAAAGATATCACTACAAAGGAAGAATTAACATGATCTGGTCACTTGAGAGGGTCAGGATCAAGAAGAAGGAAGCATTTGTTTCTCAATTTTATTTAATGGTCATTTCTATTTTGTTAATCTAATGTTTGTGCAGTTCTCTTAAAATAGGATTTGACTCTAGTTGAATACCATAGTCCAGAAAAACTATTTAATATCAAAACTGTTTATGCATAAGTGCTTTTATGTTATAATAACTCTTCCTCGTTAATGCCCAACAGGCAAACAATGGTCTTCTCAAATTGATTAGGAAATCTGTTTTCCAGAAGCAGTGTGGCTTGCTTGGGATCACTGAAAAGATGAATGGCAAATAAGAAGTAGAGTATCCAATTTGATTTGACTCGCTACATCAAGTGATTGCATGTGACATCACCCAGTAATCACTCTGTTACTAGACCAGGCAGGAGATCCAGTGCAGAAAGAGAAACCTTTGCAGTTCTCCTCTAAGATCCCAATGTCTCATGACACTAGTGACTCAGACAGTACCCGTTTTTCCCAGGAACCCTCTGAGATTAATGTGATAGACACATTATCTCAGTGAGTAGCATCTGAAGGTTATCCGACAGTTCTAACCATCTGGGTTGCAAGCGGGTCTTCTCTTTTCCCCGTGGCTGGTACCAAGAGCCACTGGAAAGATTCCTTGGCAGATTCTGAGATGCTCCAATGTGAGCTCTGTCATGAAACTGACCATGACCAGGGAAGTCGCGGTCACCTTAAGGAATCATATGAGGAAGAAGCAAAGCCCTTGGCCAAGGAACAGGTCCCTGTGCAGAGGCTCCTGGGAAGTAGTTCTGGGCTGCCCCAGGATCTCTGTGACTTTAGCCCAGGGTTCCCTCACTGCCATTAGTAACTGTCCACTCAGAAAAGAATGCAAGAGTTTCTCTTCCTGTTTCTCCAAATGTTCCTGGGAGTAAACCTCTCCATGGCTTCTGAATATATCCTCACTGAGGTTAACAGTGAGGACGCAGCATCCCCCAGCACCCGACTCTCTATTTTGGCATTCACTGAATGTCTCCCTGCTCCCTTCAGGCCTGGGGATGATACTTCTTGAGCTGCCTTAATTTTGACTTGTCTGCTTAAGGAAGGCTTATTTCTGCACTTTCGAGATGAAACCCAGAAAAAGGTACAGGGGGATAGAAAAGGAACCTAAACAACAAAAGAGAAAGAAAGAGAAAAAAGAAAATCTAAGCTAAACAATGGAACAGCTCATAAGTATTCAGAAGAAATGCAAAGATAAGTCATTTCAGCCTGACCAGGCAGTGGCACAGTGGATAGAGTGTCAGACTGGGACGTGGAGGACCCAGGTTCAAAACCCTGAGGTCGCCAGCTCAAGCGTGGGCTCATCCGGTTGAGCGTAGGCTCACCAGCTTGAGTGTGGGGTCACTGGCTTGAGCATGGGATTATAGACATGACTCCATGGTTGCTGGCTCAAGCCCAAAGGTCACTGGCTTGAAGCCTAAGGTCACTGGCCTGAACCCAAGGTTGCTGGCTTGAGCAAAGAGTCACCCACTCTGCTGTAGCTCCTTGATCAAGGCACATATGAAAAAGCAATCAATGAACAATTAAGATGCCGCAATGAAGAATTGATGCTTCTCATCTCTCTCCCTTCATGTTTGTCCCTATCTGTCCTTCTCTCTGTCTGTCTCTGTCAAAAGAAAGAAAGAGAGAGAGAGAGAGAAAGAAAGAAAGAGAAAGACAGACACACACCATGGCTTGCACATACTCAGAGATGAGCCACCCAGAAGATGCAAAAGGCTGCTTCTTCCCAGTTGAATTCAGACATTACAATTTCCAGGTTTTGTCTTTTTTTTTTTTTTTTTTGCAATAACCCTGAAATTTTTAATTAGTTCACTCTCTTCAGCTTGACTCTCTGTACAGATTTAATAGATATTTGACCCTTAGCTACACTTTGCCATTGCACCTTGTTTTCCCAAGGACATGAGCTTATGAGCTTGGTCGCATTCTTCCTCCCTGTGGGACAAGTTGATCGGTCAGTCTTGCTGATCCAATTGGGTACAGATAAAACAGATCTTATTTAAGGTACGTCGCAGGCCTATGTGCAAACAAAACAAAACAAAAACAAACAAACAAAAATGAGTGTCCCTTGCCTGACCTGTGGTGGCGCAGTGGATAAAGCATCGACCTGGAAATGCTGAGGTCGCTGGTTCGAAACCCTGGGCTTGCCTGGTCAAGGCACATATGGGAGTTGATGCTTCCTGCTCCTCCCCCCTTCTCTCTCTCTCTCTCTCCTTTCTAAAATGAATTAAAAATAAATAAATAAATAAAGTGGAAATAATGTAAGTTATTTCTTAAAAAAAAAAAAAAAATGAGTGTCCCTTAAAGGAAGAGGAAGAGGTGGGGGAACTGATTAGCAGGAAGCAAAATAGTCCCATGTGACATTTTCCCCCTTTTTAAACCAACTACTTCATGGAAAATCCCATTGCATGGGCTGTGTGCACCCTAAAGTCTTTCAATAGATTGAATCGTTCTATAAAACTCACACAGGAAGCTTCTAGAGATAGGCATTTACTCAGCTTCAGAAGACGTGGGTTGTCCTGCCAGGAGATCCAAAATTGTAGGGAGCCAAAGCTACATCCAAATTGAACCTCAGTTCATAGAGCTGGTCACCTCCTATTTCAAATAAACAAGAACCAAGAAAGAATGTCTTCCTGTTGTTTCCATCTAAGGGAGGGGATGCTTTTGGGAGTGTGGGGCAGCGCTCTGGAGAAAGGAGGCAAGCTGAGCGCCTCCAGTCACACCCAGGGATCCAACAACTTAACTAATTTAAGGAGACACTGCACCGTCATCTTCAGCCCCCAAATTGCCTTTAAAAAAAATACTCTAATATTCAAAATAGTAAATGCAGCCTTGAGTATCAGGGTTGAAAAGACTGAAAGATAAAAAGGAAATAACTTAGGAGAGGAGGCAACCTGTGGTGGGAAGAATGAAACCACAAAACTGTTTTAAGCACAGCGCTCCACTTCTTAATGTAGACCACAAATTGTTTTAGCCTGTGATCAGACTCAGCCCCGAGGCTCCCAGGAGAAGGACTTCCAGGCTGGCCCGGCCCTGAGTGGCAAAGACTGTCTGGGAGGGGTGTTTAAGAAACTAACTTCAGCTCTCTCCAGTCTGAATAAAATGCAGCTCTGCTCCGTTCAGGTATGTAAGGGTTAACAAGAACGCGTGTGCGTTTTGGATACAGCTGGAAGCCATTAACAACTCGGAGACCATCTCAGTAACCCAGTTAGAGGGTGGGTGGCCTGGCAGAGATCCTGATTCCATGTACATGTACGTAATCACAGACTCCTGGCCCTGGGTGGGGCTTTCTTGCTAGCCCCCGCCCAGCGTGGAAATCTCCTCTTCAACTGCTCAGTCCCTGCTGCGTGCTTCCAGCCCTGTCACTGCTCCTGGGGCAGCCCATCCCTTCAAGGGCAAATTCTATTACTAGGAAATTTCCTCTTGGCCAAACTTGCTTCCATAGAAAGTCCACCCTTCAGTTCTAACTCAGCTCTCCGGTGTCACAGCACACACAGTTCTACTTGTGAAGACAATTATCACTGGTCTCCCGATTCTCTCCTTCTTAGGACCAGACCACCCATTTCTACCGGCCATCCTCACATCTGGTCATTTCCAGACCTCTCCTGAGCCTGCTTACTCTTCGAACTCAAGTTTCAGAGTCCCTTCTAAAAAGTAGAGCCCAGGACGAAATACATTCTCAGCTTGAAGGGCATCAGTATAGTGTGTCATCAAGACCTTTTCCTTCAGGAGTTTTGTAAGGGAAATCTTTTTCAGAGAAGATGCAGCCGCACTTCCTTGTAGGTACTGCCATACTTCCTTGTATCTACCGCACCCCTAGGCAGGCTTCGAGCTCCAGAAGACTCGCCTACTGAATGACTGCAGTCACAGAGCCAGAAAGGAGGGAGGAAAAAACGAATGAGCTTCTCCTGGGTGCTCAGCAGGGACTTCCCAGCTTTCTACCAAGTGTTGAGGCCAGATAAGAAAAGATCACTCCCGTCTTGACCATGGATCCAGGACCCATCCTCTAGGACCAAGACAAAAAGATCACGTTCACTTTCTATCTCTCCTCTCCAAAAACCTACCATCCCACACAGAACAGAAGCACTCAAGCCGCCTTCGCCTGGCCTGGCCCCACCAATCGCAGTCCTCCCGTCAGCCTGCAGCACAGCGCCTCTGCCGCAGTGGCCAGCCCGGTCCCAGCCATCCTGACCCGAGGCCCCTGCTTCCTGGTTTGCCCTTCCTGGGGTAGCTTTCCTTCCCCTGCTTCCTGGTTTGCCCTTCCTGGGGTAGCTTTCCTTCCCCCTGTAAGGTTGTCTGAGAGTTTTCTCCTTCCCTGGGCTAGCTCCAGAGCGTCTGAAAAACCACGGCTCTCCAGCCGTTGAATCCAGATGGTATTTCTGGTCACAGGGAGCGGATCTTTCCCCACAGTGCTCTTTCATTAATTGATTGCCCAGATAAGCACAGGAATGAGCCTTTTGTTTTTGGTCTGGATGGTTAAATGCAATGGATGGTCTTCGTTGTTTGGTCGGAGAAATGTCCTGATTTATTACGTCTTTGGTTTCATTCTACGGAGGGGATCTAGGGTCAGTCCTGGTTCTGGCTTTTAGAGATTAACTAAATGAACAGTACTGACCTAACAGAGTCACCCTATATATATAAGCTGTTACCACAAGGTATAATTTTGATCTCATTTTATATTCTCAGCTGTGCCTCAGATCAACTGTGATGTCAAAGCTGGAAAGATAATCAATCCTGAGTTTGTTGTGAAATGTCCGGCAGGATGCCAAGACCCCAAATACCACGTTTACGGCACGGACGTCTACGCGTCCTATTCCAGTGTGTGTGCAGCGGCGGTTCACAGGTGGGTAACACTGAGCTGCTTAACAACCAGCAATCAGGGTGTAGGCAGGGAGCCAGGGCAGGCTTACCTGATTTAGCAAACAATAGTACAAGTTTAACTGAGCATGCTGTATTTCATCCGGCAACCCTGTCCCATGGGACTCTGCAGAGCCGTGCGTGGTCCTGAAAATCCTTTCACGGTGCTCTGTGGAGAGCAGGACTGACTTCTCTTGACACCTCATGAAGATGGGAGGAGGATTCTACCCTCTCATGTTTGTGACAAGGAAACCAAGGTTCTTGATGATGTAAAGCATTTTTTTTTCCTACCTGGATGTGCTGAGCAAGGAAATACTAGGGATGGGACTAAGGAGGCCCAGAAGATTGGAGAAGAAATGGCGATGGCCTGAGATAAAAGGTGAGGGAGAGTGGTACTGCCGGGTCAGCGGCTGGTTTGAGATCCAGGCAGGAGGGCAGGAGGCATGGACGCTTTGGAGTAAGTCGCTGCCTTAATGAGAACAGGAAAACTAACCTGCACAGGATCCTCATACCTCCTTTCCTTAGGCTTGGAGTCAAAACACAGGCGATGTATGTTTACTTCGTATCTTTGATAACAACGGTAATGGGTAGGTGTCAAGCACCTCACCTCTGTTATCTTATTTAAACCTCACAATTCCCCTGTGCCGTATCTACTACTGCTATCCACACCTTAGGGATGAAGAGAAGTTGAATAGCTTTCCTAAAGCCACACTATTAAAATTTAGCATCCGCGTGGAGATTCAAACCACCGCTCAGCACTGCTTTGAGCCAGCGCTCGGAGACTGGGTACTGGATGAAGCTCCTGAATTATTCAGGCTCTGGTATCTTTTCCCTTTCCCTTACTTGCACACCAGTCAGTTGGTTGTTCAGTTGTATCTCTGCCAGAAAGAGGGGAGAAGATGTAAAATTCATTCCTTTTCAAGATCTCTAGCTTCTCTGAAATTTGGAGAAGCAGTAAGAAAAAAAAAATCTATGTGTCAAACAAGATTGAAAAATTTCTAGCAGGTTTTGTTGGCCGTACTCCTCTTTTCCCCACCGCTGCAGAGGGATGAACTACACTGGTTTTTCAATATTAGCAGGACTATGACTGCTCAATTAAGGATAAGTAGTGGAATATTAAAGAGAAACTACACTAAAAGTTGTTTCTTAACTCCAGACTATGGAATAAAAATATTTAGCTTTCACTCTGAAGTCAATTTCATGCAAAAAGGAAAGAGATATACAAATCTACATACATGTGCACAAACACATGTGCATGCCTCACACGCATATTCACACACATGCACACGCTCACTTTCATCCCTACATGCACATGGGCACACCCATATAGCTTCACCACGTCTGCACGCTCTGTTCTATTTCCATGTAGACACTGTTGCAGAGGCCAAGCCTGTCTTAAGGCTGCAGATATTTTTCCAACTGTGATCCGAGATGGTTGGCACTGGCTTCCTCTGGCACTGGCTGGCACTCACTGTCTTGCCTTTCCATGGTTCCTATGCAGGACAGAGCCAAAAGAGTTAACCTGACCTCACCAAAGATGTCATCATAACGGCAGTAATCCCTCACACACTGTGATTCTCTCCTTGTAGCAGCATCTCAACCCTGGAGGCTGCCGTTAGCCTCTCCATTTGTTAGCAGAGGAACTGAGGCCTAGGGAAGTTAGTTAAATTGCTAGTCAGCTGCACATTTAGGGTTAGAACTCATGTTCATGACTTCCAGCCCAGAGCCCAGGTGATACATTTGCATAAAAACAGAGGGTCCCAGCACTGCTTAATGTACAAAGTGAGAACGTGAGGAGGATTTGGACTTCGGAGCATGAAGAGCTGGCAAAGGCTTTATGCTGGATGAACACACCCTGGGGAGAAACTAAGAAGGGCACTGACAAGGACCAGAACTCAGGAACCCCGGCATCTGGGTTGGAGTCTAAGAACTTGCTGGAAAGAACATCAACGAGGGTACAGGAGCCGAGACCAGCTGGAATGTTTCAGAAGAGCAAGCTGTGCTGCTTGAGCAACCGAGTGCCATTGCAGCTTCTGGCCCAGTCTCTGATGGAGCAGGATACTATATGGTGGAATAGTATCTGTTCAGAGGGCAAATGGATAGAGGTCTTCAGGAAGAACAGATAGGTTTTTCCAATACAATGAGTTTGGCTTTTCACAACCGAAGGAGTCTATTTTCAGAAGGCAGGATTTAAGGCAGACAACAAAAGTAGGAAGTGCGTGAGGGACCACCTATCATCAACCTGCCAGAGTCCCCCCCAGTCAGAATGGGAAAACTGGAGAAAGCATTCGTTGGTTTAGAAATTCAGACTTAATATTCAGATTCAAGAATTTAATATTCATATAATATATCAAAATCAGATGTCTTATGAGTGATTCCTTGACACTTTCAAACCAAAGGGATAATGGACATCTCTCAGCACCGTACTTTGGCTCAGTCTTGTCCTGAACTAAGCTCTATTTTTAAAAAAAAGACTTTTATTTATTCATTTTAGAGAAGAGAGAAGGAGTAAGAGAGAGAGAAGGGGGGAGGAGCAGGAAGCATCAGGTCCCATATGTGCCTTGACTGGGCAAGCCCAGGGTTTCAAACCAGCAACCTCAGTGTTCCAGGCTGACGCCCCATCCACTGCGCCACCACAGGTCAGGCCTAAGCCCTATATTTAAAGTGGGACAAAGTGCTGGGGAGAGGGGTGACTTCTCTGGGAATGGGCACTAAAGCGGCCACCTCCATGCAGAGAGAGCCCTCTTCCTGCTAGTTTCTAACCAGATGAGCTCCATGAGAAGTGAAACCACCCAGAGCTGGCCTAGTGTTGGGCGGTCGCCTTCTTCTGAGCCAGGAAGCTGACCCTCCGCTTATCCCAGTCCCTGGTAGAGGGGTCTGGGAGATGAAAAACCTCAAGACCATGTTCAGAATCGTAGAGGACATCTGAGAAACACGAAGACGTGGAACTGAATTTGCCCTTTCAGACAATCTACATGAAGTGCCATCAGCTGAGTAAAGATACAAATGCGGTCATACTTATATAAATTCTCCACATTATCATGTCTCTGCCCCCATCTGCTTCATAAGCAAAACCACTACTTCTTTCACGCTCTCTGGCCCGGCCCGTATCTCCTCCTCGGGCTGTGTCGCCTCCTGTAGTGCACAGACCACTGACTCCCCCAGGATCTGCCCTTTGGCGGCACCCGTGTCCCCCAGCTACACCCACAAGATGAGGCGTCCCTCTCTTCTACAACCAGAGTCGCTCACGAGAACACAACAGGTCTACATCTGCACCTTTCCCAAAGGCTGGCTTTTCTTACATAACCTTCACAAGGGGTATCAGCAGCCAGGTCCAGCGTGAGAGCCCCGGGGCCCTCCACGTGCCTCCCAAACAGCCTGGGGAGAGCTCAGCAGCAAGTGCTCTGACCTAAACCAGAGCCGGTGTGCGCGTGCGCGTGCGCGCGCTTCCACGCGCTTCCGCAATATAATGGAATATAAACCCAATGGCGGAATAACTTCTCTGGGGGAAAATAAAAAGCCGAAAGTAATTTTTATCTTTCCTATTAATTATAAGTAAAGTAACCATGAGATCTTTTGTTTTAATTAGACTTTTCCACCTACACCAGGGGTGTGTTGGTAAATATTTAACAACTGGCTCTACAAAAAGGTTGGGGTTGCTGATACACCGATTTTTTGTGGTAAAAATATGCCCATCATGTCTGACTTCAAACCAGCTCCCACAACCCCAAAAGCTTAACAGTCGGCTTGGGAAAGCAGAGCCCACACACCGTGGACAGGCCTTCGGAAACAGAAGCATAAGACATGGTCCTTCCCCTATGAACATGTTCCATCTGCTTGGGAGACAACCTTCCCCTATGAACATGTTCGATCTGCTTGGGAGACAAAATTAACTTAAGAAATTTTTGGGAGCCTAACCAGGCCGTAGCGCAGTGGATAGAGCGTCATACTGGGACACAGAGGACCCAGGTTTGAAATCCTGAGGTCCCCAGCTTGAGCGTGGGCTCATCAGGTTTGAGCAAGGCTCACCAGATTGAGCCCAAGGTCGCTGGCTTGAGCAAGAGGTCACTCACTCTGTTATAACCCTCCTCACCCCCTGGTCAAGGCACATATGAGAAAGCAATCAATGAACAACTAAGGAGTCACAATGAAGAATTGATGCTTCTCATCCCTCTCCCTTCCTGTCTGTCTGTCCCTATCTGTCCCTCTCTCTGTCTCTCCCTCTGTCTCTGACACACACACAAACACACACAGAAATTTTTAGGAAGTAGCACAAGATCAAATATAATCAGAGTCTCAATTGTGAGATGGGATGTTAAGGCGTTATTAGGAAGGGGCCTAGCCAAGTCCTGCCTGAATCTCTGTGGGGAAGGAGATGTTGGGACTGAGGAGGACAGAAGTGGGAACAGGCCCTCCAGAGCAAAGAGAGCAGCTTGAACCGAGCCAGGTGAGTGAGGGTCGTGTGGTCTGTCAGGGGAGCTGAGACCAGCCTGGCTGTAGCTGGGAGCTCCTGAGAAGACAGGGCAGGGTCACAAAGATGTGAGGAGCCGGCTCGTACCTGTGTTTTGAACCCTAAGAGGCAACTATGACCAAAGTGGGACAGACTCAGGATTCCAGGTCAGTTAGACCTGGGTTCAAATCCCTACCTTGCAACTGACTAGTTACAAAATCTGGAGTCACTCAACCAGTTTAAACGCATTTCTATGAACTGAGAGTAACTGTGTTCCCTCCACATCACAACTCATTGGTCTGCTGAGGAACCCAGGGAGATACCATATATGGCGGTGACTTTCAACCCTCTCCAGCTCACGGCAATATAAACTAATTATTAAAATTCTGTGGCACACCAAAAAATATATATTTTTTCTGCCAATCTGAGAAAAAAAAAGGTAAGTATAGTTTGAATTTGTTCACACCAATAGATAGCTAGTGTAGTGTTGGTTGTTGTCAGTTTTTTATGTGACAATCTAAGGCAGTGGTCCCCAACCCCCGGTCTGCAGAGAAAGAATAAATTTGGTATCCGGTCCGCAGAGAAAGAATAAATAACTTACATTATTTCTGTTTTATTTATATTTAAGTCTGAATGATGTTTTATTTTTTAAAAATGACCAGATTCCCTCTGCTACATCCGTCTAAGACTCACTCTTGACGCTTGTCTCAGTCACGTGATACATTTATCCTTCCCACCCTAAAGGCTGGTTTGTGAAAATATTTTCTGACATTAAACCGGTCCGTGGCCCAAAAAAGGTTGGGGACCACTGGGCTAAGGGACAAAAGGGCAGTGCCCCTGACTAGATAGTCAGGTATTGTAAGTTTAAAAATTCTTGTGGTGCACCAATTGAAAATCACTGCTCTATGAGGATAATTTTACAGCAATTTAGTGCTTTATAGGTCAAGTATTATTATCTCTTTCTCCAGGTCAGGTATTATTACTTTCTCTTCTTCTGGGTCATGGAGAACTTGAGTACTGAACGTTGTTGACAGTTTCAGCAGAGTGCTAGAGATGCAAGTCAAGCTTCAGGGTTTTGAGGGATCAGTACACAGTAAAGAATAGGACACAGGGAAAGGGAATTATGCCAGGAGGTGGCAGCATGAGGAAAAGGGGGGATTGGTATAAAACAGACATTTTCAGGATTGGAGACCCGGGTATATGTGAAGGCTGAGGAAAATAGATATTGGAGAGAAACACTGAAGACAGGAAAGAGACAACTTGTTTGGGCCCCAACCCCACGATGGCAGGAGAACCAGGAAACCCCCGGGGGTGGGGGTGGGGAGGCTTGCTTTGAACAGCAGGAGGGATGAAAGCAAGAGCGTGGCTAAGGTTATGGAAGTTTGAAGAGTGGCACCCGTGATTATCTGGAACTGGCATCCAGGGCAGGCGGCTACTGGGCACTGAACTGTGGCATCCGAATTGTTGTGTGCTGTACAAATAGGATACTGGACTTTAAAGATTTTGTAAAAAGAAAATCAATGTCAAATATCCCATTGAGCCTGACCAGGCGGTGGCACAGTGGATAGAGCGTCGGACTGGGATGCGGAAGGACCCAGGTTCAAGACCCCGGGGTTGCCAGCTTGAGCGCGGGCTCATCTGGCTTGAGCAAAGCTCACCAGTTTGGACCCAAGGTCACTGGCTTGAGCAAAGGGTTACTCAGTCTGCTAAAGGCCCATGGTCAAGGCACATATGAGAAAGCAATCAATGAACAACTAAGGTGTCGCAACAAAAAACTGCTGATTGATGCTTCGCATCTCTCTCCATTCCTGTCTGTCTGTTCCTATCTATCCCTCTCTCTGACTTTCGCTCTGTCTCTGTAAAAAAAAAAAAAAAAAAAAATATATATATATATATATATATATATATATATATATCCCATTGATTATTTTTACAATCATACAAGTTGAACTGATAATATTTTAGAAATTTAGATTAAATATATTATTAAAATTGACTTTGCCTGTTTAGGAAAAAAAAAAAAGTTGTTGACTCACTATAAGGTGGGAGAGCAGGAAATGGCAATTCTCTTTCCTGGAGGGAAGCAAGGATATTGAGAAGGACAAATCTAAGTACTTTTTAGCTCCCCTGTGCATAGATTACAGACACCCTAAAAAGGCCATTTTAATCTCTGGAGCAAGAAAATGACAATGTGAATGTGAAATTCTGGGACCGGAATGGAGACTCTGCCTCCAATGGGAGGGACAGGTAGATATGTCCGTTTCAGCACATCAGGTCAAAAAGCTTCTAAATCCTAACAATTAAATACACAATTCCGGTCTCTGAGGACTTTTTTTTAATTAGTTTTATTCAGTGGTACACCTTCTTTCCCTGGTCCAAAATAAAAAGAATAATTTGCTTTTAAAAACCATCATATCACAGCCCTTGAAATAACTGGAATCATTCTGTGATGTCACAAAACCAAAATGGAAATTGTCAGGAAAGAGATTTTACTTAAAAGAATTAGTGGGAATAAGGAAACCAAGGAAAAGGAACTTGAGGCATGGTAGCAAAGAGAAGTCCCTGACTGAACAGTCCAGCCCTGCAGTGAGCAAAAGGAGGACTTCTGGGCTGGGAGGTGGGCTGCAGGGCCAGGTGAGGGAGGGAGGTCCTTGGGGGTGGGCTGCAGGGCCAGGTGAGGGAGGGTGGTCCTTGGGGGTGGGTTGCAGGGCCAGGTGAGGGAGGGTGGTCCTTGGGGGTGGGCTGCAGGGCCAGGTGAGGGAGGGTGGTCCTTGGGGGTGGGCTGCAGGGCCAGGTGAGGGAGGGTGGTCCTTGGGGGTGGGTTGCAGGGCCAGGTGAGGGAGGGTGGTCCTTGGGGGTGGGCTGCAGGGCCAGGTGAGGGAGGGTGGTCCTTGGGGGTGGGCTGCAGGGCCAGGTGAGGGAGGGAGGTCCTTGGGGGTGGGCTGCAGGTCTAGGGAAAACTTTTCTTCATCTCACTTCTTTACGATTATCTCTAAATAAAGACGGGTTTGATACTTTTGATCACATCAAACAATATTTTTATTGTTACTTCTTTAAAAAAAATTTTTTTTTTCTCTTCCTAGTGGTGTACTCGATAATTCAGGAGGGAGAATACTTGTTCAGAAAGTAGCTGGACAGTCTGGCTATAAAGGGAGTCATTCCAACGGCGTCCAGTCCTTGCCCCTGTCACGGTGGAGAGAGTCCTTCATCGTCTCAGGTACGCCCACACACTGGGGCAATAAAGGGAGTCATTCCAACGGCGTCCAGTCCTTACCCCTGTCACGGTGGAGAGAGTCCTTCATCGTCTCAGGTACGCCCACACACTGGAGCAATAAAGGGAGTCATTCCAACGGCGTCCAGTCCTTGCCCCTGTCACGGTGGAGAGAGTCCTTCATCGTCTCAGGTACGCCCACACACTGGGGCAATGGGTACACCCAGGTACTTGTGTTAAGTGACCTCATGGGACAAAATGTGATCTTTCTAACGCGCTGTTAGTTTTCATTCATGGCTCACCTCATTTCATAAAAATCTGAAGCATTAGTTCTTAGGATAATGGGATCATGAAACAATGAATCATAATTATTATGATAAATCACTGCAAAGTCTGGAAAGACTAAGAGGCTGCAATTAGTTTAAACACGCTGCAGCTATCTGTAAGCCCAACCACCCTTTCTAATTAAGTGATTCCATTTAATAACTTTGGGGGTTTTTTCTTAACTACTCCTTTTATTCAGGCAAATGAGTCTCATATCTAGAATGTTATTTCTGGAGATTTCTGGTAACTGAATAGATAGGAACATAGGCTCTTAGAGCTCTGAGCAACCATTTTATTTGAGGTATATTTTTATTTAATAATTGCTTCACTAGTCAATTAGTTCTCACTATCTAGCTCCACTGGATTTTTTTTAGATAATCATTTTCATTTTTCCCCCTTTGGCAAAGAGATAATGTTGATGAGCTAATGGCTAGTCTGATTTCACAGTGAAAAAGTAACCAAGTATCTTTGTATTATCATGACTACCCCTTTTTTATATTTATGAATTTCCCTAATCTAATGTTTTATTTGGAAAATGTTTTAATTTACAGAAAAATTTGAAGCATATAATACCTATAGTCCTGTTACTTAAATACACCAATTATTATATGTTGCTACATTTGCTTTATCTATAGTATATAACTACCTATCATCTGCCTATATTTTGTCTGAACCATGTGAAAATAAGCTGTAGTCATAATGACACTTTATCTTCAGCACATATCTTATAAGAACAAGAACATTTTCCTAAGTAACTATAATACAAACACCATACCTTAAAAAATAACATTGATATGACACTATCTATTACGTTAATGTTTATGTGTCAAGCACCTCACCTATATTATCTTATTTAAACCTCATAATATTATCTAATAAATAGTTATTATTCAGTTGTACCCAATTATCCTAAATTGGCCTTCAGAATAATTTTTTTTTTTTTGATCTACAATACAATCAAAGATCATCCACTGCAATTAGTTGTCATGTCTACTTAGTGTCCTTTAATCTAGCACTATCTCACCACATTACCTTTTTGGTCATGCGTGGCAATGATATTTTTAAAGTCCCAGACATTTGTCTAGTAGTATGTCCCACAAGCTAGACCACAGACATGTCCAGTTGTTTCCTTACAATTGGATGCAGATTAAATATTTTGGCAAGAATACTATTACACAGGTACCATCATAACACATCCATGAGATCATAACACAGTGACCATATCAGGAGGCACATAATGTCCACGTGTCCAATTGTTGGTGAGGCTAAATTTAGATACTTTACCTGATCTGCCATGGTGAAAATACCTTGTAATTGCTAAGCAGTCTGCAGGCTGGTACTTCGAAACAGCATGAATAGCTTGTTTCCCAACAAATCACCCAGTAGTTTTAACATCTATTGATGACTCTTGCTGTAACAAGAATTACATTACTCACTGTAAAATTAGAGTTGTTCTAATTCTGTCATTTCTTCCATATTCATTAGCTAGTATTTTTATATAAAGGAGAAACTTTTCCCCGACTCTGCACACAGGATTCAAATTAAACTGACTTCTAAGTCAGATAGTGGAAAGTCATCAATTGTAGTTCTATGAGGTTTGTCTTGTAACAAAGAATTCAGAATAGGGAACTTATAAAAGTACTAATGTCTAGAATACATATTTGTTGAGCATAGAAAGAAATATAATCTCCACATAGGCATTGACCAAATAGTTCCTAGCTAATAAGATTATTTTGATCTGAAGTACTTAGCCTGCGATCCAAGAATCCCAACAGAAGTATAAAAGAAAAAATAATTCCATGAGAACATCAGCCAGCTGCAATTATTTCCCATAAATCTCAACCTCCATGTCCCCTCATTCTTTTGAACTGAAAACCCTTTTTGCCAATAATAAATATTTGTGTGTGTTTCTGCAATGGTTAGGAGCATCTTTCAAATGGAAGAGTTAAGAAAGCTCACTGCAGTTGTAAGGGTAACAACTGACTGCTGGCCAAGGCCCATTCCCCATTATTCAGAGGCTCATGGTCAACAGGTGTCATAGAATCATGTCAGAATCCTCCTGTGATGGCTCAGATGCCTCCATGACCTTTCTCTGGGTTTTTATTTCTAATTTCTGCATGTCACTGTGCTCCTTTACTTAATTTGCTTCAGGCTGGGAGGGGGCCGGAGAGGAGCTGTGCAGTTTGGTTACCACAATTTTAAAAGTCCAGGGATGGGAAAGGTCAGAGAGAGACCTCCTGTAACAGCCCATTTCTGATCCACATTTCGGAAACCAGAGCTCATGGTCCTTTTCCTTCTGAATAGAACTAGAAAGAACCACAGGACTTTATAAGAACAGGAAATAGAGATAATGTCTCCGCAGCATTCTGTTGATAACGCAAGCCACAGCCAAGGGCCCTGCTTGGGTCGGACACCCCCTCCCTTGTTGTCTATTTGGATCAGGCCCCAACAAGGGCAGACGACCTGGGAATTCCACACTCTGCCCCCAGGTGACTTTAATGACATGAAATAATTCAAGTAAGCCCAAACATTTGGCCTCGTCCCCACTTTGACTAACATTTATTGGTAATACCAAAATAATATATATGTGTGTGTGTATATATATATATGTGTGTGTATATATATATATATTTCCAATGCCTTTGTTTATTTTCCCATTAGATCCTACAACTTTGTGTAATAAGCTGGTCCATATCATTATGCATATTTTGAGGCAGTTAATCAAAGGCAAAACAGAAACAGAAATGTACACTTAAAACATTTTTGTTAAATATTTTTCTTCAATTACAGTTTACATTCAATATTATTTTGTATTAGTTTCAGGTGAAACCTGCATTTTCTTACTCCCAAGGCCAAACCCTTCCTGAGCCCCAATTATTTTGTCTGCTTCAGGACCCTGCAATCCTTTGTGACAAAATCATGTACTAGATTCTGTTCCAGCCCCCTGGGCTCTCCATTCAAAACCCCTCACCATCTGCTCCCTAGCCCCACCATATAAAGACATTCCCTCATTGAGAGTTCAAAAGCCATCATTATTAAATGGAAATATTGAATAATTGGCATTTGGATTTTAACAGAGACTTAAACATTAAGATATCCCTTTGTTCAATAAATATTTACTGAGCATCCAAGACACTTCAGACACTGCTAGAAGCACTGGGAATTCAATAATCACCCTGTGAGACAAATTACCTGCCTTTGTTGGGGGAGGGGTGCTTCTATGTACATTCCAGAGATACTTTCTGTTTCACGGCAGAATTTCAGGCTTGACCTCCTGGAGGAGAGAGACCCCAGGCCACTGCCTTCTCAGGCCCCTTCCAGTCCTGTCCTATCAGGCTTGGTGCTTGCTCACCGGCCGCTACCACCCGACTGGTTCTGTTTCTATGCCTCTACCATTTCCCTGATATACATTAGCATTTTTTCTCATTGCCTGGCATCTAAACTTCTCTCCCTGGGTGGGCAATCAATGCCTATTTTCAAGGCTGATCTAGGTTCTGCCCACTTTCAGGTTTCTTATAGTGCCATGGAATTCAAATGAATCCCACGGGATCCATGAAAGTGAGAGGTCACATTCAGGCATAGCCAGCCCGTGACCAGAGTCCCCCCAAGCCTCTAACGGGCAGCACGGGGAATGTTCCCACACCCATCTCCTGACCTAACTAAACATTCAAAGCCACCCGTGTGAAAACCTCAGCTTCCATGTCACATCTTCACGGGCAAATTAAGGGTTGCTAATGTTAACTCTGAATCATGGAGATTTTATTGCTTCCTTTCCCATATTAATAAAGCACAGTCTATCCAGGAAAACACAATGCCACTTAACTTTTGTATTGCAATCAGCAATTCAGCACAGGGGTGGGGACTGACTGATTTTATTTACCTCAAGAAAGATAAATTGGAAGGAGGGAATCAGCTCATCAGAACAGAGTCATCAGAAACCTCTAGCTCCAGAAATAAATCTTTTTCTCTCTCTCTCTTTTGCAGAAGGTAAACTCCAGAAGGGCGTGACCTATCCCTCGGCTCTTACATATTCATCGGCCAAAAGCCCAGCTGCCAAAGCAGGCAAGTGTTCCCGGGTGATTTCATCTACATCTTCTGAGTTCGTAAACACACAAATATTGTGTTTTAGGAGATAGTGTAGAAATTAACATCTTAACCGGTCAGGGTCTGCTGACTGCAGTAATATTTTAACAGACGCCAGGACATGGGCCCAGAAATCAATGGGATCAAACAGCTGGGGCCGAGGAATGAAGCTTTATTTTTTGTGTTTTTTTTCTTTTCACAATTCCAAGATTGTTTCTGTGTTTGTGTCACTTTCATTCAGGATTGAAAACTGTTGCCCTGAGTTTTATTGTATTGTTACTTTGGAAGATGACATGACATTCTGTCTGGAAACAGTCCCAGGAGCTGAAAGAAAAAAGGCTGTCCCCACTTAGGTGTGAAATGAAGGGAAGCAAAAAGAAGGATGTGGTTTATGAGATAACAGCAAGCAGCTAATCTGAATAACCCAGGCCACAGATACGCCCGTCTCTGAGGTTGTGCCGACCTAGCATGCAGGGAACCACAAAGGCAGTACAGATGGGCCTCAGGCCAAGAAAATACCCTCTTCCAGGTCTCTGCGTTCAAGCGGGAAGAGTGCAATGCTGTCCTGTGTCTCTGGGGGTACTTTGATATCCCACACACAGAGAAGCTGTGAGTTGCTTTATAACAGGACTTTGCATTGCTTCCAGAAACTGGATGGGCTAGCTGATTTTATCCACATACTTAGGGGGAGCATAGCTTAAGGATAAGAAGAGAAGCTAGCGTTTATGGAGCATTTGCTGTGTGCCAGACACTGTTCCACGAGCTGGTTATTGCGCTTCATTGCCCCGACAACACCATGCTACATACTATTCTTTGCCCTGATTTACAGTGTGAGGCAAATACATATAGCACAGAGATGTTTAGTGACTTGCCCTTTGTCACACAGCTAGTAAGTAGCAGAGCTGAGAATCAAATCCAGACAGTCTGGCTCCAGAAAATTCTATACCATTAATCTGTATTTTTTTAATGCAAATAACAATGTATGCAGAGCCCTGATCTGAGAAGCCTTGGCATACACACAGAAAACGCTTTTCATTTTTTCCCTGGTTACTTTTTCAACTGTATCTTTGATGGCATCCTAATTGTTCTGGTAATCTAGGCTTGTTTTTGTTGAAGTGCAAGGATGCAGACATGCCCACGCCTCCCCCCAAGCCGGCAGTAGACCGGGCTGGCTCAGGCACCAGTTCTGAACTGGCTCCTGCCCTCTTTTGGCGTGGGCACAGAGAAGAGAAATAGCTCACAGAGGTCCCGAAAACGACTGGCCAGTTGGGGGAGGGAGAGTGTCCCTGGCCCTGGCCTCTCCGTTGTTTCATCTAGGTCAGCAGTTCTCAGTGATTTCTGAGTAGGTGGTCTATGTGGCGATACTGGGGCCAGGGGCCAGTGCCCAGCTGTGTCCTGGCCCTCCTTGCTGGGCCGTGACGTATGCCCCACCTCTTCCTCTGAGTTAGGCTGCCCTGGGCCCTGGCTGGGCAGCCCCTGGGCCCCTCTGCACACAGCCCTGGGGATGGCTGGGGCGCTCTCCTTCCCCACAGGGTGTGAGGACAGCAAGGATGCGCTGGGGTGGCCTTTATCTGCCCAGCGCACTTCGCCTTTGTCCTTCTCAGACTTGCACCCCGCCCCCCTTCAGAAACAATTCCTAAATTCAAGTAAGACCCCCAACTTCAGGGACCACACGTCAAGCACCTCCTATTTTTGTGCTGAGAGGGAGAATACTTCTAGACTCCAAGAATACTCCCCCCAACTCTTCCTGCAAGCCCTGCTTCTGCAGTGCACCAGGGGGCCCCATGGGTGGGGGGCTCAGAGGGACCAGGGGAAAGAGAGACCCACCTCCCCTCCCACAGGCCCCTGCGGCCATGGTGAGCAAGTCCCTTGAAGCTCCTTCACTTGGTTTGGGGAGGACAAGGCCTGAAGGAAGGGAGGGAAACCCTCTCTCTGAATACTGCTGTCCCCAGATGGTGGCTACTAACCCCTCCCTTTGTTCTGGTCCTTCCCTCCGGCTGACTTGCCCTGGTGACATGGGGTTGCTGATCAGCAGGTTCTCCTTGAATGGCCGCCTGGGGGAAGTTCGGGGGCACCTCTCCTCATTCAGAACCAGGCACTGGAGCCTCTGGCTTCAGCTTCGGGCAACTGTAGCTATCAATAATCAAGTGTTTTCTCTGTGCCCCCCACCTGTACTTCACAGTGACCCTGAGGCAGAGTGCCAGTGGCACCCCCACTTTCAGATAAAGAAACTGACCCATGGCTACATTTAATACCCAAGAGCACCACTCTAACTGACCCACACAATACTCAAACGCCGACTGTATTCCCTCAAAGAAGGGAGAGTGGGGGAAGAGAGGTGGAGGGAGAGACATTACAGCTGAATGACAGCTCAGATTATAAATCCATTTGGTTTCTACATTCTCCACTTCAGAGATCATTTCCAGAACTTCTCTATCTGCCCCCAGCACCGTGGCCCAACGCAGCACCATCCTCCCCCGGCGAGCACTTATTCCACGTGCCGGAGTCAATGACATCCACGAGGAGTGCAGGGAAGCCAGGCAGGCTTTCTTACACATATTGTCTAAAATAAGCAAAAGCCGCAATTAGAATATCAAGTCAAATATGGCTGCCCCTGGTCCCTTCTACCAAACCGTCTCAACCTTCAGTGACATAATCACCAGGTATTACTATCCTATTACAAGATCATGCAGAGTTGTCGCAGTGGGGAAATTAAGTTCATTCATTCATTTATTCCATAACCACATATTGTGTACCTTCTAGGTACCAGGCACTGGGCTAACCTACAGGGATTCCAACATAAAAGGGATGCCTGGGATCTTGTCAGCTTCAAGACAGCGGAATGTCCTAGTTATAGTCTTTAAAGTTATAGTGCCACCATGGAATAAATTTTACCAACTCACATAAGAAATTCCAGTGAGAAGCATAAAAGGGTGGCCTCCTTTGTTGCTACTCTTCCTTAACTGGTAAAATTCCTACAGAAGTTGGGGGGAAGGAGAAGAGAGGGAGCCGGGGGTCAGCAGTGGTTCAGGTCTCAGCACGCAGCCCCTATGGGATACTTCCTAATCTCTCTAAGAATGTGAGTTAACAGGTAAATCAGGTTAGGATCACACACACACACACACACACACACACACACACACACACACAGCCCCAAAGCACAACAGCTTTCTTCCTTGGGAAATTCTGTCACTCAAAAAATGGAAAGCGTCTGGATTTCCCCTGGGTGGCCCCTGCTAGGGACAGACACTCCTGAGACGTCACTGCTGGCCCCAGACAGTAAGCCACCACAGGCAGGCAGGCAGTATTTAGCTATGGGCCTCTAGCTACTCTGAGCTAAAAAAACAACAACAAAAACAAAACAAAAAACCTCCCACAGGTGATTGGTTTATAATTTGCAAGTAAAATGTCCTGTCAATTTATTTATTTATACATTTCCCTCCAAATTAATAATTATATCCCATTTCATAAAATATACAAGTGATTCTATTAAATGGCTTCTCCCTGTAGGAAGCAGGTTGAGCCTGGGGCTGCATCTCCCTAGAGAGGCAGTCGTGCCCGTCGCACTTACCAGAGGGCAAGACAGAAGAAGACTTCAGAGAAATCAGAAACTTCCCTAAGACTTGTAATAAAAGCTCAATTCCTTTCAAGTGCTGGAATGGCAGAAATCACAGGTTTGGCTTTGCCTCCGGAGGGTGTGAAGACTGGCCGAACCCTGAGGCCGCTGCCAGCTTTGTGGCAACTGGTCTGGCGCAGGCTATAGTCAGATTTAAAGGCAAAACAGGGTCAACAAGGGCTCTGCCTGGACAGGCTGATGCCTGCAGGAGCAAACCAGATGGCTGAACTCCAGGGTGCTGTTTGCTGACCGCCTCTCCCAGGTCAATGCTTTGAAGGTGACCGTGTCAGGGTGGAGCAATGGGCAGGTGCCTATGCTGGGCAGCGGATCTGAAGACCCCACCACATGTTTCTCTGCCCAGCTGGTCTGGGGCCATGGTAGACAATGTTTTCCCAGCATGCTGCACAATGTCAAAGAGGAAGCTGGATGGTTCCCAAAAAGAGTACACACCTTTTAATCTCAAATGCTATCCCCTAAAGCCTACTGTCCTTAGGGTACTCCATCCTTGAGCCAAGTTAAGGCTAGAGCTGGGATGCTGTGGCAGGCTGAAATGTACACCCAACCCCTGCCCCAAGGATGTCCATGTCCTAATCCCCAGAACCTATGAATGCTATTTTACATGGCAAAACTGGGCATTGTGGATGTAATTACGTTAAGGCTCTTAAAATGGAGAGATTATCCTGAGTTATGTGAGTGAGCCCTAAATGTAATCACATGTATCCTTATAATAATGAGCCAGAGGGAGATTTGACAGACAGTGGAGAAGGTCAATTGAAGATGGAGCAGATAGAGAATTAAGGACACTGGCCTTCAAGATTGGAGTAGTGTGGCCACAAGCCAAGGAATGCTAGCAGCCAGCAGAAAATGGAAGAAGCAGAAAACAGGTTCTACCCAGGAACTTCCCAAGGAAGCTCAGTCCTGCGGACACCGTGAGATCAGCAAAATAATACCAATTTCCAACGTTTGGCCTCCAGAACTGTCAAAGAATACATTTCCCTCCTTTTAGGCCACCGGGTTTGTGATAATTTGTTACAGCAGCCTAGGAAACTAATACAAAGGCTCTGATATAGAAGCTGGCGTGACCCCTATGAGGTCCAGCAGGCATTTGCAAGGAGGGCTGTTGCCCTCCCAGGACTGGGATGCTCTTTACTTGTAGAACTATTTTGTATCTCCTTCTGACACAAACCTATGGTTCTGAAAACAATCCCCAATGCCCAGTGGGTAGCCACTTGTCCTCTTGCCCCAAACCTTCAGAGATACTCTCACGCAAAGTACAATAGTAACGAACTGAGACTCACTTAAAATTGTGAAAGCAATCTAAATTGTGACGCATGATCAAGAGCACAGTTTAGAACAGTGGTACAGTGGTAGTCAACCTGGTCCCTACCACCCACTAGTGGGCGTAGTGGAGCAACCAAAGTATAAATAAAAAGATAGATTTAACTATACTAAATTTTTTTAAAATAAATTTTTATTGATGGCAATGGGATGACATTAATAAATCAGGGTACATATATTCAAAGAAACATGTCTAGGTTATTTTGTCATTAAATTATGTTGCATACCCCTCGCCCAAAGTCAGATTGTCCTCCGCCACCCTCTATCTAGTTCTCTGTGCCCCTCCCCCTCCCCCTAACTCTCTCCCTCCCTCCCTCCCATGTCCTCCCTCCCCCCACCCCTGGTAACCACCACACTCTTGTCCATGTCTCTTAGTCTCATTTTTATGTTCCACCAATGTATGGAATCATGTAGTTCTTGTTTTTTTCTGATTTACTTATTTCACTCCTTATAATGTTATCAAGATCCCACCATTTTGCTGTAAATGATCTGATGTCATCATTTCTTATGGCTGAGTAGTATTCCATAGTGTATATGTGCCACATCTTCTTTATCCAGTCTTCTATTGAAGGGCTTTTTGGTTGTTTCCATGTCTTGGCCACTGTGAACAGTGCTGCAATGAACATGGGGCTACATGTGTCTTCACGTATCAATGTTTCTGAGGTTTTGGGGTATATACCCAGTAGAGGGATTGCTGGGTCATAAGGTAGTTCTATTTGCAGTTTTTTGAGGAACCACCATACTTTCCTCCATAATGGTTGTACTACTTTACAGTCCCACCAACAGTGAATGAGGGTTCCTTTTTCTCCACAGCCTCTCCAACATTTGCTATTACCCGTCTTGTTGATAATAGCTAATCTAACAGGAGTGAGGTAGTATCTCATTGTAGTTTTGATTTGCATTTCTCTAATAACTAATGAAGCTGAGCATCTTTTCATATATCTGTTGGCCATTTGTATCTCTTCCTGGGAGAAGTGTCTGTTCATGTCTTCTTCCCATTTTTTTATTGGATTGTTTGTTTGTTTGTTGTTGAGTTTTATGAGTTCTTTGTAAATTTTGGATATTAGGCCCTTATCTGAGCTGTTGTTTGAAAATATCATTTCCCATTTAGTTGGCTGTCTGTTTATTTTTATATCAGTTTCTCTTGCTGAGCAAAAACTTTTTATTCTGATGTAGTCCCATTCATTTATCTTTGCCTTCACTTCTCTTGCCATTGGAGTCAAGTTCATAAAATGTTCTTTAAAACCCAGGTCCATGATTTTAGTACCTATGTCTTCTTCTATGTACTTTATTGTTTCAGGTCTTATATTTAGGTCTTTGATCCATTTTGAATTAATTTTAGTACAGGGGGACAGGCTGTAGTCGAGTTTCATTCTTTTGCATGTGGCTTTCCAGTTTTCCCAACACCATTTGTTGAAGAGGCTTTCTTTTCTCCATTGTGTGTTGTTGGCCCCTTTATCAAAGATTATTTGACCATATATATGTGGTTTTATTTCTGGGCTTTCTATTCTGTTCCATTGGTCTGAGTGTCTATTTTTCTGCCAATACCATGCTGTTTTGATTATCGTGGCCCTATAATATAGTTTAAAGTCAGGTACTAAATTGTTTTATAAAGATTTATTCTGCCTAACTTAGTGAAAATCTGACATAAAGTACTTGGTAAGTAATTATTATTATATGTTTTAACTTGCTGTTACTCTGCTTTATAAATTTTATAAAGTTACTTCTCTACTTTATAAATCACCATTACTGTGGAACCAGTGGGCGGTTAGAAAATTTTACTACTAACAGAGATACAAAAGTGGACAGTAGGTATAAAAAGGTTGACTACCCCTGATTTAGAAGCAGAATCAACATGACCCTTTTAACTAATTAGTTCTATTACTTCATTTGACAGATAAGGAAACTGAGGCCCAGAGGAGTTAATTGACTAGTCATGAACCAACCTAAACTAGAAATCTAGAATGCATTCTCCTAAAGTAAGTCATAGTGAACACCAACAGTATCTTCTACCCCAAGGCCAATGCTCATTGAAACAGCAAAAATGTATGTCCATGGCCCATTGCTTTGAGCATCTAGAAAATTAATTTGGTGACTAATCATGTTTCTGCCTGGTCTACATCTCTGAGGCTTGAACTGTCATTTAAACATACTGCTCACAAAAATATTTCAAAATGAATATGAAGCAATAAAATACCCCCTAATTTTTGTGAGCAGTGTACTTTATTGTTATTTAACCTTTAGTCAGTGTATTAGTTTATTGCTCCATCCAGATGGTGCATCCCTGTAGGACAGGGGAGTTTCATCCCCCACAGCAGCCAGCACGGGTCTTTGCTCATAAGTTAGCATTCATCAATAAACATTTTATTTCTGTCCTGGAGAGCCTACTGGATATGCCCTAATCTAATTTCATTTACTTACAGGTGAGACCACAAAAGCCTATCAGAAGCCATCAGTTCCAGGGACCACCGCACAGCCGGTCACCTTGCTGCAGGTACTGGGGACCACCCCAGCGGAAGCCACCCATACCACCTGGCCAAAGCCATCCCCGTCCGCAGGACCTACCACCAGCAGCCCCAGACCGGAGCCTGTGGGCCAAAGGAGCCGGGAGCTGGGTCAGTAGGTAGACTGTGTGTGTCTGTCTACATGCAAGAAAGTGGGAAATTGGCTTTAGATTTACAGCTCTGTCCTATTAGTGTGTGTATTGCCCACCCCCCACCTTCTGAGTGGGGCGGGATGAGGGAGGATGCCTGAGGCCTGGGCCAGGAGTATGTGGTTGTGTTTTCCCAGATTTAAGGGGTAAACTTGAGCCCAATAATAATAGTTTAGAATCAAGCTAAGAGCTAAGCAAGCCATGTAGAAGGGGCTTTAAAAAGATTCAATAATAGGACCTTTGTTATTATAGTTTTGAAGGTAGGGTATCATGTGAAACTCTCCCATTACCAAATCCCCATTTCTCCAAATGCTCAGCTGGAGGGATAGAAACTTTCTATGTAAACAATGTTGAGTTCTGTTTTAAGTGGCAAATTATATACTCCTGGAAGTTTTCAAATATTAGAAACAAACAAAACCAGAAGAATCCCTTTAGGAAAAGCCACGTGGCTGAAATTTTTATTCCTTTTCTGATTGCCTTGTGTCTTACTACTTGTATCCATTTCTTAAGTCATGTTTAGGTTTTACCGAAGTCCAATTTATGGAATCTATATCTCAGTATTATCTCAAATACAGCCTTACGAGCTCATTGATAATCCAATCTCCAGTTTCTATCGAGGTTAGAGGTAAGCCTTCCTGGGCTACTAGTGCCTGCCTCATTGCATTTTACCCCCCTTCTTGGGGTAGAAATGCAAGGGGGTAGAAATCCCACCACTAGAGTGTCACTATTGCCTCAGTAATTTGTTCTAAATACTTCCCACCTGGTGGCACCTTTTCCTTCAAGGAGGAAGTGCTCAGAACTTGTCCTCTTCAGCCTCACCTCCATCTTCCAAACATGACGGCCACACAGCACGGCCCCTCCCCGGCACGTCAGAGCCCAGCGAGCTCTCGTTCCGTCTTCTTAATTAATAAATGTCTGGCGTGTGGGGGACCCGGGTTCGATTCCCGGCCAGGGCACATAGGAGAAGCGCCCATTTGCTTCTCCACTCCCCTCCCCTCCTTCTTCTCTGTCTCTCTCTTCCCCTCCCGCAGTCAAGGCTCCATTGGAGCAAAGATGGCCCGGGCACTGGGGATGGCTCCTTGGCCTCTGCCCAGGCGCTAGAGTGGCTCTGGTTGCGGCAGAGCGACGCCCCGGAGGGGCAGAGCGACGCCCCGGAGGGGCAGAGCATCGCCCCCTGGTGGGCAGAGCGTCGCCCCTGGTGGGCGTGCCGGGTAGATCCTGGTCCGGCACATGCGGGAGTCTGTCTGACTGTCTCTCCCCGTATCCAGCTTCAGAAAAATATAAATAAATAAATAAATAAATAAATAAATAAATAAATAAATGCAAATGGGCACCCTCAGTGTGCTCCACTCTCTTAAGCATTTTTCAAATATTAGCCTATTAAAGCCTCATAGTGACCCTGTCCCATAGATATATTACTTCTAATTTAACTGTTTCATTGTATTGATGAGGAAACCAAAGAGTAAGGCAGTGAGGAAAGTAGCCCCAAATCACACAGCTGGGCAGTGGCAGAGCTGGGATTTGCACCCAGCAGCCTGGCCCTCCTTGCAGGAGGCATTCCTGCCATAAACCAACACTCCAAGCACTAATGAAGTCTCACAGAAGCAGGCCCTGACCCCCTTGACAGGGATGGGGTGGCAAGCTTACAGGCTGTTAGACACAGCCAACTCCCACTGTGATTAGTAACAAATGCAAAGCACACAGTCCACACTTTCCGTGTGCTGGCACTCCGCGTGCATACTTTATTTCATCTTCCCAAGAACTTTATGAAATAAAAATTATTATTATTCCATTCAGTGAACTCATGGAAGAATCTGTGATATAAAGTTCCCATGTAAAAATACCAGAAAAATAGTTCTGAAATACAATAGACACTCCCCCACCATCCTTCTTTTTATTGATTTTAGAGACAGAGACAGGAGGAGGTGGAGAGATAGACAAACAGACAGACAGAAGCATCAATTTGCTGTTCCGCTTATTCATGCATTCGTTGGTTGATTCCCGTATGTGCCCTGACTGGAGATTGAACCCACAACCCTGGCATATCGAGATGACACTCTAACCATCTGAGCTACCCAGCCAGGACCAAACACCATCCTACTCTTGTTCAACTCTGGTCACTATGAGCACAGGCACACTATGCCTGACAGCAAAAGAGAAAATAAGAAGGAGGCTGGGCAACAATGTTCCCATAGGCAGACGTTTTCCTTTTTTGTAATTTCAGGCTCTTGACATTTCCAGCCCTTGAGTCTTTCACAGACTTTTGAGCAGCTGAGTAAGCTGCTGTTCGCTCCCAATGTCTCCTCAGCGGACACCAGGTTTTACATAGCCCGTATAGTTAAACATGTGGCATATTTACTCAGCTACCTTGGAAGCTTGGAAATCCTGTTACAAGTGGGGCCTGTGCTTATGGAAAACCTCAAGCAACGTGAAGCAATGGCTCCCAACCTGGCAAAGCTTCATTATTCCTGGCCTGGGGACAGGGGCCTTGGACGCCAGCCTCCCTGCCCATCAGAGTTCCTTCTTCATCCGTGTCCAGCACCCGCGCCCACGCTGCCCCACAGACTGCTGGACAAATACTCTCAGAGCAAGCGTCCATGTGCCATGCCCTGTAATTGCTGAAAAAGGAGCCAAACCGGGGAACGGGGAAGGAAGAGAAGACTTTTAAAAACTTGTATTGCCTACTCAAAGGGCTTTCTGTAGGACTGAAGTGAAAATTGATGTGTGAAGGCCCATGTCTTCTTTTAATAACACCGTTACTAAAATACTTTCTACATACCATACAATTCACCCATTGAAAGTCTACAAGTCAATGGCTTTTAGTGTGTCCACAAAGTTGTGCAATCATCACCACAATCAATTTTAGAACAGTTTATCACCCCAGCAAGAAACCCTGGACCCCATGTAGTCGCCCTAATCTCTCCCTCCTCCAGCCCTAGGTAACCAACCATCTACTTTCAGGAGTGCCTATCTTAACATATGGCGACAGACATTTGCTGTAATATTCTATCCCAACTATATTAAAT
The DNA here is from genome assembly GCF_036850765.1 of Saccopteryx bilineata. Classification (NCBI taxonomy): domain Eukaryota; kingdom Metazoa; phylum Chordata; class Mammalia; order Chiroptera; family Emballonuridae; genus Saccopteryx; species Saccopteryx bilineata. The sequence goes on from NC_089492.1 coordinate 93,934,689, forward strand.
AAGATTTAGTTTACAATTAATTCCTTTGTTTCTTCAAGTGAACTGAAAAAAGTCTGCCAACAGTAATTCTACTGCTGATAGACAAGTGAGTTAGTTGCTGTGTATTGTATTTATCAGGGGTGTTTTTTATTTCTCTCTTATTTTGACTGTAATCAAAAGATAAAAGAAGTGGTTGTGGATGAGGGTGTTCAGGTAAAATCTAATTTATTTATCTATTTAACAAATATTTATTGAGTGTCTACTATGTGTCAGGCACTGTTCTAGGATCTTGGGCTACAGTGGTGAACGCATCCCACCAAGATCCCTGTAGCAGGTCACTTCAGCTTAGGACACCTGAGACGTGTGTAGCTGGAACAGGACGAACCTGCATTCGGGGATCCATGAGTCATCTCTGCTCCACAATGAAGTAAGAGCTGCCTCTCAGACAGGACAGAGGAACTTGGAGGGATTTCAGTAGAAAGTTGGTGGCAGGAAAAGACAGGGGGAAAGGGGCTGATGTAGGTGGAAGGATGCCAAGGAAGATGTGGCTGGGCACCAAGGGCTCATCATAGCCCCCTAACTGGTCCATGAATGTGCAAAGCTGAAAAGATATTGAGGAACAACAACTCAACCCTGGAGGTAAGGGATCCAAGAGCCAGCATGACAGAGACCTCCTCACCCAGTCAGCAGTGAGACTGCTCTTCATGGGAGAGGCCAGGACTACATTGCCAGCCACAGAGCCTCAGAGCTGCATCCCAGGGCCAGAGGCAGCCTATCCATAGCAATGCTGAGGAAAGAGTTCTGGGGAAAAGGAGAATCCCTCCAGGACCACCTGAAGAGACAGCTGGATCTACCACAGGTCTACAAGGTGGAGCGGCTTTGCCCAGCATTTTTTGCCTGGTCAGGTTCATTTTAAGAAGCGCCCTGGTTGCCTTGACCGATGTAGCAGATGAAATGCATCCGCAGGAAGGGTAGACCAGAGAGGGAAACAGAGCACTGCCTAGTGGCAAGGCAAGGTGATGGCTCTGATCATTCACCTTCCTCCTCCGCGGCACCCTCGGACACAGAGCTGCCAGGGAGCAGGGGGAAGTGGTGAAGCCAGGGACAGAAAGGGGACCAGCATCTGTACCTGCCCATCCGTTCCTCGTGCAATTTCCCTTTCCAGCAACATTTATCTCATCTCTGAAAGTTTAATTTCCTTCAGCTGTCTGGAGAAGGTTTTTCTTAAAAATTCAGCCTTATAAATAAGAAGACAAACACTCCAAAAGAAAAAAAAAATGGATGAAGGTCATGACTAAGCAAGCCACAGAGGGAAAACGATAAATGGTCAATAAATATAACAAAAGGTGTTCAACGTCACGTAAAATAAAATTAATGCAAATTAAGCAATAAAATGTCATTTTTCACCCAATTCACACTGGAAGTTGATAATACACAGTTATAGCGAGAGGGTGGAGAAATGACCCAGAAATTGTACTTACAAGAATATAGTCTAAAGGTAATTACCAGCCAAGGGTGAAAATAAGCCTGGACACAGATGTTGTTCATAATAGAAAACTAAATGGAAACGACTTAATTGTCCATCGTCAGAGCAGTTAAAGAAGTTACTATACAGCTATTAAAATTTTGATGACAACGTACACTTCCCGACAGGAGAGGATTGGCGTGTGACATTGTGAGGTCAAAGAAGTGGGCTACAAAACGACACAGGTGCCAATCACGTCTGTAATTGTGCGCTGTGCACAGGAACGCTGCACAGAAAAGGGGAAACAGCGCCACACACCAAAAAGGAATCCTCGTGTAGATTGTGTGTGGGCACAGAGGGGATTGCATTGCAGGTGATTCCTTATAATCCTCAATATCTCTGTTTTTTACAGTATGGATGGATTGTTTTTATAATTAGAAACTAAAGCTATTTTGAGTTGTGTCCAGGTAACCGGAACAGAGACAAAGGGAATGGAAAATCGATGGCAGATAGATGTGGTTTCAAGAGAAACTGATGGTTTTCCACGACCTCTTATCTCTCTTCCCCTCTTCCGAGAAGAGTGGTTCTTTCCCTTAGCTGGTTTTTACAGGGACCCCAGCCCCCAAAGGGGTTCGGCATCTCTCTTTACGGCGCCCCTCATCTCCCTCCTCCCTTTTAAACCCTCGCTGCAGAGAAATTGCCCAATAAATAATGGATGCAGAAGCGTATTTGATTCTCTCACAGAGTAATTAAGGATAACCCACCGTGTACCTTTAGAATGACTGAATGCTGCTGCTGTTGCATCAATGTCATGTTAACACAGTTTAAGCAAATTGCTAAATGTTAAGTGACATTTCTATTGAAGGATTACTTTAACCTCCTCAAGAGTGACACAGCTGAGGAGAGTTATTGCAAGAATAATGAAGTATAAAGAAGTATGGCACTTTCATGAAAGATACAAAATACAAGGGTTATTATTACCTGGAATTTTCACTCAGTGTTTTAAGTTAAATTTTTTCTTTTTTCCTTCCATGTCTATGCTTCCTGAGTCAGGTTCAGATCGCCCAAGGACAAAGCTTTACCTTGGTTCTGGCCTCGGTAATGTCTTAGTAAGTTAGATCATGGAAAGAATGAGAACAATTAGATTAAAATTCATGCTCTGACCGGTGCAATGTTATTACAGATCTCTGGCCCACCACCACCTACACAAGCAGCCAGAGCAGCCCCCGTGCCAATTCAGGTAAGAACCTGAACTCACCTTTCTAGCTACTGATGACAGCTAAGCTTGTTTACATGGGTTTTGTCTTTCCAAATAGCTGCCATTTGATTTAGATTTGGACAGAGAGCATTGAACCAGTTATGCCAACAAAAGACACTGCTGAAGGGCCCGACTTGTAAGGAAACTTGTAAGAAAGCGAAGGAAGCCTTGAATAAGCAAAGCTTTCACTCATTACCATTCCCTGGAGGCAACTGCTGAGGGAGTTGCGATAGAAATTCCTAAGGATTCGGTAACGAGGCTCTTATAAACCTGAAAAGGGATATTCTCTGGGGTTTACACTCGAGGAACTAGGGTAGAGGAAAGAGAAATTTTCATCATTTCCCAGGAAAGGGCAGAGCTCTGTTTGCCTGGGTACTTCTATGATATGGGAAATAGAAATACATTCTCTCTCCCCCAGGACTTCTCCTCTGGACTGTAACGCCCCCTGGCTCCCCTCTGTTCACTTCTGCGTGGGCCCCTTAAAGATGTGTCCCAAGCACTGGGAACACAATCGGGTGGCGCCAGTTCCGACGCTGCTCAAGGCTGCAGCAATCGGAAGGAATTGAGTGAGCTTAGATGTCCTCCACTAACTGGGGACACAGAGCTGACAGAAGTGTGTGATTCTCTCTGTTCCCTGGGGGGCATTAGGATGGGGGCCAAGCCCCCAAGGAAAGAGCTCAGGTCTTTCTTTTGCTGGGGGATCCCTGCCTGTCCTCCACATGCTAAAAGATTCCTAGAGACTGTAGGTTCTCTTCTGGATTGATGCCAGATTGGAGCAGGGGCTCCATGCCGTCTCCCAGCTTCTACAAGCTTCATAATAGCACCCTGGCTAATAATGGACATGCTGTTGTCCTGGACAAAGGGCTTAAGAATCAGATCGCTGGATAGGGCAAGGACTCCAAGGCCATTTTAGGCCTTAATGGACCCGCGGGACAGTTCCGGCAGCCAAGCATGGGGCACTCCTTCCTCTCGTCCCCTTGGCCCGGATCTCTGCCTCCTCTGCAACCCCCCAAAGCAGGGCTGACCACAGCGCACTCAGCCGACTGCCAAGGGAAACACGAACCAGGGCGCTCTATCAGAGGGCACAATCAGGGAAAGCAAGCAGACTGCTGGCTGCATGGAGATCCGCGAACCTGTGTGGCCCTCTGGGGTCCCCAGCGGACTCTCCAGGAGCTGCTATCCAGAAGCCTGCCTGGCGAGGCCGCCCGCTGCGCACCAGCCCGCTCGCCTCACTTGCAGACACCTTCCTCCCCACACACTGCCGGCCTCCGCCGCAAGCTCAGGTCACCCGAGTCTGGGGGCAGGCCAAGTTTTAACTCCTAGAAAATGTCTCTTGGCTTTGTCTGTTTTGTGTATCAAGGATAAAATTTCTGCCAGTCCAGACACCCAAGGGCTCTCACGGGATTGGGTCTGCCTAAGGGCCCCCGTCCCCAGGACAAAGCACAAACCCGGGGTCACGCTGCGGGAGTCAGACTCAGCTAGGAGTGTGGCTGGGACAGACTCAGCACCTGCCTCCGGGTCTGGCTCCAGGTCCTGCTCTCTACAGCCCGGCTGCCCGAGTCTGTTTCCAGCATTCGGCCACATTCCCTTCTCTAACCTCTGGTTCTCCAGCACCGGATGAGTCTCCATTTCTTCCCCATTCTCTTCACGCTCCCAGTAATTATGCCCTATCTCGGTGACCCACACAGAGGCCCCCAGCTCCCTTTTTACCCTCAAATCCTTCCCATTTCTGCTGCTCCTCTTCCTCCACCATCATCACGGCAGCTGTGCTCTGAGCACCTCAGTCCCTCCTACAAAGTCCCAGAGAGCCCTTGATGATGCTCAAACTTCCGCCAGTTCCGAATCCCCCTCCAGCCCCATGGCTCCCGCAGGTGGAGGAAGCCCCTCGTGTACACTGTGAGCAGAGGCAGCCCCCACTGCCAGACTCCGACCAGGGCTCTGTCAGGACAGCAGCCACCTGTGTGAGCATGGCTGCTCCTGTCCTGTTGCTAGGAGGAGGCAGGAGTGGGGGACTCCTGATGGCTGAAGTTAGAACCGGTTGATTTTTACTCAGAACCATCCTTTTGCTGCCTGGCTTCACGGTACCAGGGGTTCTGTTTGATTAAATAAGCTTCCCTGGCCTGGAAACCTAATCATGGGGTTATATTGGTTCCACGAAGACAGGCAGCCAGGTCCCAGACAAATGCCCCACCCTGAGCTTTGCAGGGTAATCCACGTGTGAACCCGGGCCTGTCCGCTTCGCTGGTGTGAAGGCTTGTGCCCAGGACCTCAGGCTGTCCTCAGCCTTCTCACGGCCATGGCCACGGTGCCCACACAGCTGCAGCCTCCCGGGGTGCGTCCCGGGACCCTGCCGCACAGGGAGGCTCACGGGGAACATGCAGCCCTCGGACAGGAAGCCAGGCCCGGTGAAAGGAGATGTGGGGAGGCCCCTAGCTGCCTCGCAGACTGCCACCTCCTCCTAAGACGGCACCCAGGGGACTCACTGGGGAGAAGCCAGGGAGCTGAAGGGCCACCTGTGCTGTCCCATAAACCTTTTGAGCCCTAATGGCCATGTGTTGCAGCTCCTGCCTGGGCCCCACTCTGGTGACTTCTAGATGTGCAGGGAATGAAAGTGCAAAGGTCATCCCTGCTCTCAGAGCAGGGTGGTTCCGGGCCCTCACATTACAGGTGGTGCACGCGGGGGGGGGGGGGGGGGGGCGGCTCTTCAGTAGCCTGACCAAGCTCCCTGAGACACTGAGACGACAAAGACTTGCCAGGTGTGATAAACAGACAGTGGCAGGTGTGATAAACAGACAGTGGCAGGTGTGATAAACAGACAGTGGCTAAGTGCAGGCTCTGGAGCCTACCGGCTGGGCTTGCCGTTCACCCTGTCCCTCCCTGGGCCACCGGTCCCTCGCTTGTGGAATGGGATTGTCCCCGTACCTGACTCACAGGGTTTTTGTGGCTGACCCTTGGCAAGTGCTTGGCCAGTGCCTGACACGAACTACACGCTCAGTGAATGTTAATGGTCTCTACATTTTTACCATGGAAATCATTGAACTAATATATACTTCTCTTAGACACTGACGATATCTCTGAGATGACCTAGCAGGGACTGTCACAAAATTAATTCCCTGGTTTTCAGGAGCGCCTTCCACTTGTCAGAGTGATTTTGTACACACTTACCTCCCTGTGAGGCAGGGCAGGGCAAGGCAAGTCTTTATGGTCTCAGCTTCACAGAGAAGACTTAAGATCAGAGAAGGTCAGTGAGTCCCGCAAGTCCCCAGCTAGAGTTTGGTCGACACAGGACGGGTCTCCCAACGTCTTTTTTCCATACCACCCCTTATGCCTCAGCATAAGAATACAAATGTTCTCACAAATTTACTTCCTTCTCATTACAACCGAGTCCAAAAACACCAAGTCTCAGCTGTCCAAATATTTTTCAGCCCTTGCCTTTTGGATAAAAGTAAGTTGGTTCAAACTTGTCCCAAATAAATGAAAATGGCACCAATAAGACAGGCTTCCAGGACAGGAGTGGGAGGCTTGGAAACCCCTGCTGTCCGGAACTGTCCGTCTCCTGCTGAAGTAACACAGCACCCAGCAGTCCAATTCTTCGTAACATTCAAGGGTGCTGGAGGCCTTGGGCAAAAACTGAGATGTCAGCAGCCCCTTTTTGTTTTGGGGAAAGGACAAAGTGCATACTGTTACCAGTAGGTGGCAATAGAGTTATAAGTCTAAGGAAGTAGAATGTTTAAACATATAGATCATACACATTATGAACTCTACGACCATCTCACCCAATCTGCTAATGTTATTTACAAAGAAATTAAGGTTCACAGAGGGCATGTGACTTGTTCAAGGTCACACACCTGGTTAATGGCTGAGCTAAATTAAACTCTGCTCTCACCATTAAATTAGAAAGTGCAAGAGCACAGAGTGACTTTCAAAATAAGCTTGGCTTTGTAACAGTGTGAAAAAAATAATTGCTTCTTTTGAGTGTGTTAATAATTCTAGCATGCAGTAACGCTGGCGGTCCTTGAGAAAGGAAACAGTTGATTATGCCCTCAGCTTTTGGTTTTATGGGTGGGAGGTGGGGGAGAAAGAAGGGAGGGAGGGAAAGCAGCAGCTGTTTGGGCGTCTTTTTGAGACTTTCTAACACAATCTGGGCTGCCTCTGAGTGCCCCCCAGCCAAGACTCCCCCAGGCAGGTCGGGGGCTACTGGGTAAGAATCCCCCCTTCCCAGCATTCTTCCTGCTGTGTCCGCACTGTGTGTGTGGCCGGTGAGGGAGTATTAAGCATTGTACTGCAGACGGAAAGCCACGTGCCACTGTGCTTTAACTCTGCGAGAGACACTCAGTGAGAGCAGAGCCTCGGGGACTGTGTGCCTGCTCCCGGAAGGGGCCACCCTTCTGTGTAGTTCCAAGGAAGAGAACACAGACAAGTGGGCGAGGCAAATGTAACTAGAACAGCGATTTTCAATCGGTGTGCTGCAGGAATTTTTAAAGTGTGCCATACCTGACTGTTTAGTCAAGGGCGCTGACCTCTTTTAAAAAAAAAATAACAACAGCCAATGCAACAATAGTTGTCGGGTATGAATGAATCAAAATTATATCTATTTATTTGTCAGATCAGTAAAAAAATGTATTTTTAGGTGTGTGTGCTGCAGAATTTTAGTAATTAGTTTATGTATGCCATGAGATTAAAAAAGGTTGAAAACCGCTGACCTAGAATAATGTTGGGTACACGTTGTGTGCCAAATTAGTGTGGAGGGATGGCTGGGTGGATAAAGATTTCAGATCAGGGCCCTGGCCGGTTGGCTCAGTGGTAGAGCGTCAGCCTGGTGTGCAGGAGCTCCGGGTTCGATTCCTGGCCAGGGCACACAGGAGAAGCGCCCATCTGCTTCTCCACCCCTCTCCCTCTCCTTCCTCTCTGTCTCTCTCTTCCCCTCCCACAGCCAAGGCTCCATTGGAGCAAGGTTGGCCTGGGCGCTGAGGATGTCTCTGTGGCCTCTGCCTCAGGCGCTAGAATGGCTCTGGTCGCAGCAGAGCGATGCCCCAGATGGGCAGAGCATCGCCCCCTGGTGGGCGTGCCGGGTGGATCCCGGTCGGGTGCATGCGGGAGTCTGTCTGACTGCCTTACCATTTCCAGCTTCAGAAAAATACAAAAAGGGGGGAAGAAAAGATTTCAGATCAGTACAATGAAAAATGTTCTCAATGTCTCAATAGTCCAAGAAAGAATGCACTACTTCTGTTGTATATATAATGAGCTCCCTGTTCCTGGAGGAATCCAAGCACTAGCCGTTCACTCAGGGTGGTAAGGATGTTGTAAAAACAGGCTGGGGAGTAGGTTTGGGTTGGACGACCTTTAGGTCCCCTGGAATCCCAGGATTCCTATTATTCCATGGTTTTTGCTGCATAGTGAAAGAAAGAAAAAGCCAAGGATGTTTTTGCCTTTGGCTTCGAGACCTTTAAGAGAGACAGTCCCAAGCACTTCAGGTTGCTTCATCCAAAAGCCGGGCCCGGGCCCCTTTGCTGAGCGCCCGCCACAACTGGAAAACACGATCACCCGAGAGTTCCCTTGAGAGATTCTGCTGTTTTCATCTAATAACAAGTTTGTTTCTTTTTAATTTTGAAAATCAGGGGAAACGGACTTGTGGAAACCTGGATTGGTCCTTTTAGATGCAGGTAACTATGCAGCCCAACCTCCTCACCATGACTAAATCAAGACACACGGGATTACAGAACTAGGGAGTCTCATACCCCACGGGGGCCCGGAGGCCACGCTCACAGGGAGCAGCCATTCTAGAGTTCTCACCCAGCATTAGAGTCCGATGACCAGACAAAGGGCACACTGGAACTCCCACAGGGAGACCTGGGTCAGAGAGGACAGTGGAGAGCCAAGAGGAGAAGCCAATGGTGATAACAAAGAGCCGGAAGGGAGTGAGTTCCCTGCTCCCCAAATGGATGTAGACCCTTACTCCAACCAGAGGCACCGGCTTCCTTCTTTGCCCATGGCACTCAGGTTTCCCTTCTCTGAATGAACGCTGTTCACCCTTTACTGCGTTGTTTGAAACTCCATAACTAAACACGGCCATCCGGCTCGTGGTGCGAGGGCAGACTTCACGGGTAGGTGGGAGACGGAGATGGAGGCCTCCAGCCTCTGGACTCACATTTCTCCCCTTCCCTCAACGGGGAGCTTTGGGCAGCGTCCCGAGAGACTCTTGGCCGAGAGATGCCCGTAGACTCTCAAAAGGAGTTTTTCAATGATGTGAGGACGTGGGATGAGTAAGCTGACCTTTAACAGGAAGATGAAATCATGTGCTTTGCAAATTGGAAAAACTAACAAGCCAGGAGAAAGCTCACAGCAGCCAAGAGCCCACAGAGCCCCCAGCCCTTTCCTCCGCTGCTGGAAACTTGTGTGTGTGTGTGTGTGTGTGTGTGTGTGTGTGTAGGCGGGGCGGGGTGGGGGGGTCTGAGCATCCTGAAAAAACAGGGAGACTCACTCCAGGTATTACAAGTTTCCCTCTGCCTGCCTTACCAAGCCTAAAAGGATTCTTATGTATTATCTTTAATTCCTTTAATGATGGATTTGTGATCTTGCCTCCCGTGTAAACTGGCTTCTAAAAAAGAAAAAAAACCCAAAAACCTGAAGCTGAAATTCAGCTCTCACACACACAGCCTCTCAGAGCACAAAACTCTTTTGCATCTTGGCCTCTGGTCTCAGAAGGTTGCATGTAAGAGCTTCTTATTTGTTTGAGTTCCTTGTCTCTTCCCTCTTCCTGTCCAGCCTAAATCCAACCCCGCAGACGGTCCTCCTCGCGTCTCACGCATCTTTGTTTATTGGCTCAATCACAGTGAGGGTTTGTATGATGAGTGAGGCACATTCCCTGATTCTGAGATTTTCAGAATTTTACAAGGGGGTAAATTATACTGGCAAAGCACTTCAGTTGTTCAGAGAAGGAAACTGAGGCTCAAATAGAATAAGTTAATAGCAGTAGGGGGCAGAACTCAAATCTTCTGACTTCTAATCCCTGTGAGCACCAGCAAAGCCCTGTCTTTAGTAGGCTTGTCAGCAAATATTATTCTATTCTTACCTCTTAAGTTGGGGGTGGTGGTGGAGAAGAGCACAGATAGTGATAAGCCAAGCCCCTGAGCTGGGTGTGAATATCTGTTATGTCCCCATCCCCAGGGTCAGGCCCGATGCCTCCTGTTCTTCCAAGTCACCAAAAGTTTCACTGCTCTTTCCAGGATTTGTTCCAAAAGAAGAATTAAGCACACAGTCTTTGGACCTCGTATCCCAGGGAGATCCAAGTAAGTTCATTGATAATTGACACCTAGGAACCCAGAGTGGCTCTGACATCTGATCTGCTCTCTCCTCTCTCTCCATCGCTCCCTCAAACCTGTCCCTCTCCTACCGTGGACCTAATTACCTCCTCTCTCCTGTCACTTTGTTCTCAGGGGGAAAGGAAAGTTGCGAAGGATTTAAACTCTGTGTGTATAGGGCAGGGGAAAGGATTAGATGTTTAGAACATCACTATGGCAACAGGGGGGGATGCAATGGAGAGATGAGTGGATGAAGAGAGGAGACTGGCTGGCCAGCAGTGACAGTGGTCCAGGGAGAGGATGGTAGACAGAGCTCAGAGCTGGAGAAAAATAGGCAGATTCAAGAGCTATAGAGAAGGAAGAATCTCAAGGGTTGGAAGAGGAGGTGCAAGAGAGGGAGCAGCTAAGGACGATTTGAGCAATTGGGGTTGATGGTCCTGCCATGAGGACCGCTGTGACTGGAGCAGGTTGGGGCAGGGAGAGAATTTATGTCTGTCATCACCTGCAAGACATTCAGGTTAGTAAAGAGTTGACTACCCAGATAGGACATTCAGAAGGCACAGCCCAGTCAGAAATTTAGAGTTAGAACTTCCTGATCTATGATTCAAAACCAAGGCTACAAGACATGACATGTGACCTAGAGAGACAGGATAGAGTAAGAAAGAGAGGACTTCAACCTAAAGAACTGTAACACTAAATAGGTGGAAGAGAAGACGCCTGGGGATGCCAGAAAGGAGGGAATAGAGAAAAAGAGGAAAAGCAGAAGGGAGTTGAGTATGCAAGCCAAAGAAAGAACCTGCAAATCCCCCCAGAAACCCACTACACATCAGCCACTAGTGGCTGTGAGTCCCAACCCCACTGTGTATGAGAATCAGCCAAAGACATTTTTTTTAAATTGTCTTCATACCTACTAAATCTGACTCTCTCTAGGTCTACACTATTCAAAGTGTGGTTTGGGGACCAGAGTATCGACATCACCTGAGAGCTAGTTAGAAATGCCGAGTGCCAAGCTCTGCCCCAGACTTACTGAATCAAGCGGTGTCTCTGCACATGAACCCTTGATCGATTCCCGGACATCTTTATTTGTTGAAGCTGCAATAAGCAACTAATACTTATCCAAGGTTAGAAACACTGGCCTGATGTATTTACGTGGCCGACACAAAGCATTAATCCATAAAATTGTACCCTGTTGGAGAAAACCAAAGCAATTAAGAAAATTGGTAGAATGATTCCTGGAGATAATATATCTTACCTCTTCTTCCTAGTCCTCCAACCTCTACCATAATAGATCTCTCGTGCTGAATGTTTCATAACCCAGTTCTACCCTTTAGTACTGATGTCATCTCAATGTGAGAAACACACTAAGTCTCGGTGAGCACGTGGCCTGGGACAATTGTTTTGAGAACATTCTGGGAAAGGGGGAGCAAAGGTGACCCCAATATCAGCCATCAGGCTAGTGAGTGAAGAGAATGAAGCAAACAGAAAAAAGACTACACTTTCTTAAAACCGAGCTACAAAATGAACAAGCCCATCTTGAAACACAGTTCAAGATATTAGAAGGAGAAATAAATGGTCTATGAAGAACAAAGGCTACAAAATCCATGTATTCCACTTTATTCATTTACAAAGAAAATCCCTTTCAGCCCTTACTCTAATTAATAGTTATCCAAAAAAAAAAAAATGTTCATTTTAAAAGGCATATTGAACTACACAGCTGACATCTAGAAGGCAAACTCTCTTCAGGAGTGCGTCTTAAACTTGAATGTGCACATGAATCACCTGGAGGTATTGTTAAGATGCAGGTCTCATTCTGTAGGTCTGGGTGGAGCCTGGGAGTCATCTTTCCAGCAAACCCCTAGGTCTCAGTGGGCAGCAAGCCCTAAAGGACACCACTGCCACCTGCTGGCAACAATTCACATTGCAAACCCAGACCTAGGAAAGAAGGAGCGGGCCGTTTGATGTACAACCACCTGACAAGCCATAAAGCAGTCCTGCTTCTCTTTTGCTTTATCCCAGGCTTTAGTGGCATCCTTAAACTCCACTTCCTGATGTATGTGCTTCTTCCAGTCCTCATCTCAAGGGTCATGCTTGGGCATAGGCAATCTGTGGACAGCAAGGACAGGGGCAGCCAGCTGAACAGGAAGAGTTGGCAGGCACTATCCTGGCAGAAAGGAAGTCAAAGCCTGCAAGATCCGCTAATGAGCCGAGACACCAACTCCAGATGGAGCAGAACCAGCCAGGCCCAGAGAGGTCCCTGTCACAGCCTACTTCTCTGGCTTAGATTGTCATGAACCACTGCAAGACAATAAAGCACATCCTCACAGAGAACGTTCCCCCTTACTCTGTCAATTCTGTGGCATCACTCTTTATTACATTTCTCATCAGTTCTGCTCAAAACTGTGTCAAATCATGTCCATTTTCTGCTTCCGTTTAAAAAAAACAAAACCCTCGCTGTCTAGGCAGCGGCACTGCGCCCACCCCCTAAGGACAGCCATGACCCCACAGGTCCTCTTGAATACTCCAGCCCAGAAATTCCTAACTTCACTGTCTCTCTTTTTCCCCATCAAACTGTTTGAAATATTTTGTCTCCCAAATTGCAGCCGTTAAATAATTCACCCCTCATTTTTTATTAATCAAAGGGCTAGATACCTCCCCATAAAAACTTCTGGTCAGCATTGAATAATCAGTTTCATCAGACTGAGCTGATTATCACTGCAGCCAAGAGCAAAGGAGATACTAACTTCTGTCGTTGCCTGTGGCTGACCACAATTTCCTATTAGCGTTTGAATGGCTGAAATAGCTTGTAGCCCCACTGTCCCCCCCTCCTCCATCGTATCCTTCATATATTCACAGAGGTCCAGAGATACTGACTAGAACTGTCCTGGTCCTTATCAGCATGAAACGGAAGGGGAACATCTAAGGTGGCTACAAACAAGTACTGACATCTGTAGATATACAGGGATCATTTCTAGCTGCCTCAGCCAGAGAAATGAAAGAGAAGATTGGAATCGAGTTCTCATCCTATAATTCCTGCCCCTCAGTATTGGCTTTGCAGAGTCCTTCACACCTTTACAAAGACCCAACACATAATTCTAAAAAGTTAGAGGGAGAGTTAAAGACGAGCAGCTCCTGAGACTCAGTCTTAGTGCATTCCCAGGTCTAGGAGTCTGCACCTACATGGTCTGAGTCTAGGAATCATTCTGAGGACCTTCCCAAACTTGCTGGGGGCGGGGGGGGGGGGAGGACTGCCTCTGCCTCTGAAGCCTGTAATTATGGCTGATACAGAGGATTCCAAAACAGTTATGGTAATGAGTAGTAGCCCACATATCCAGGACCATAGTGCCCAGAGAAAAGCTGTAATGGATGTAAATAAAGGAATATCTCATGCATCTTGCTACTTCTTTTTTACTTTCTTTCCATTGAATTTCAGGAGGCTCTGGTGGAGAAAGAGGGGAGTGAGAGAAAGCACAGATAAATGCAGGAGAGATCCTCAGAGTAACAAAGCCCTTTCCCATTCCGCAGACTGCAAGGTGGACTTGTCATTTTTAATTGATGGGAGCACGAGCATTGGCAAGCGTCGATTCAGAATCCAGAAGCAGTTCCTGGCTGACATTGCCCAGGCTCTTGACATTGGCCCGGCGGGTCCACTGATGGGTGTCGTTCAGTATGGGTAAGTGCGATTCTGAATTCAGAAACCAAGTGAAGGCCCATGCTTAATTTCATGGCACAAATAATACATCCTAGAGCACATAGCCATTCTCTTCCCTAATACTCAAGTAAATGACAGAGACTGAAGCAATTGGATGCCACCAAAGACATCTGAGACTTCCAGGGGGACAGATTAACAAACACTTGTAAGTAAATGGCACCTATACCTGTGACTGGTGGAGAATATTTGGGAGTCAGGAGCTCTGAGTTCGAGTCTTAGCTCAGCTGTGTGGCCTTGATCTAGGCCTTCACTTCCCTCATCATCAGTTTCCTCATCTATAGATCAAGGTGGACCCCTTTAGATCCTGACTGTTGGAGCTCATGTTTGAAGAGCTGCACCCTACCCTCCCACATATAAGTAAGAGGCCTAGACAGCATGGTGCTTTAGGCTGAACACTGTCTTTCTCCAGACAACCTCAGGCCTTTGCACTGGTACTGGAAAAGCTCACCAGGCAATGCGGAGACTGGGCAGGAAGGAGAGCAGCCCCCATCACTCAGCTGAGCATCCCGGTGACTGCCCCCAATCTGTTTTACTATTTTAGTTAGGGTAGAAACTGAGGGTACGTATCAACACCGGATCGCAACCTTTTTTCTTATTTGGGATAATGAGTCAGTCTTATCTCAAATATGAGTAGGTTATTGACAGATACACAGATACGGACAGATAACAAGCAAACAATGGAAAGATCAAGTAAGCACAAATCTCAAATAATAGGTCGATTTTTAACCAAGAGACATTCTAGGCAGGAGAATGATCTCCCTCTCCACAAAGGAACATTGGGTACAACATGACCCCTCCCTCCCCACAGACCTGTAGCTTAGACCTGAAGTGGGAACCGACCTGGACGTTGGTCCCTCTTGCTCAGAAGCTACAACACAGCTTACCCGCTCCTTCTGAAAAGGAACAGCACCCCTATCTGACAACACCCAGGTGGTCTCCAGACCCTCCCAGCATTTCCTGAAGATGTCCCAGAGCAATGCTGCTGCTCTGACAACGGAGGTGGTTGTATTCAAGACACTAGATGGTTTGTTTTTGAGTTGTCAAAAGAAATAAACAAAAATGCTTTATTTTTATAAGAACTATAACGTATTTTTAGAATTAAATTCTAATCATACATGTAGTACTATCTTCTTTTCCTGTGAAGAAAAATCAGTAGAGGAGTTAAGTGACCCATATATAGAGTCAAATATATGAAAATAACCAATTGCTACAAATGCCAACTCTCGGTGTCCAATGATCTATCGTGAGGATTTTAACTTGAAATAGGAAAAATAAGTTTTATTGGTCATTGTTTTCTTGTTTTCAAAATGTCAACCTGTTTCATTCCTGTGTCGCTTTTCAAAGATAGAAAATGAACCATGAGCTTCTCCAGGGAGGAAATGTTTTAGTGCCAGATGTCCTCGATCAACTTTATTGGGGGGATCAAAGCTTGCAGTGTCATCTTGCATTAAAAATAGCTGCTTTAAAAGCTGTGGATACCAAGGCTTGTAGCATAATATGAAAATAAGGTGATAAATGTGTCAAGGAAAAGAGAAACGGCAGCAGAACAGTGTGTGTGCTGATGAGAAAGAACGGGATGGAGAAAATAGCAGGGAAGGGAGAACGATTCAGGAAAGACTCCTTCCTCCCCACCTTCGCCTAGTGTGATCACCATTTGCAGTCGAGAGTTCATCTCCATGCTTTCCCATTCCTCCTCCTCAGAACGCCCCAGCTTCTGATGGATATGGATAGTGGACGGAAAATGTGTCTGCTTTCCTTCACTCCGTGCAGATACAAACTAATCATCATCTTCACCCTCCTCCAGCCATCGGGTAGGGGAGAAGCACAGTGAACTGGTAACAGGCTATACTGAAATCTGGTCTGAGTCCTGCTGTGTGACCTTAAGCAAGTCAGTTAACCTCTCTGTGTAAGTGCTGCCATCGGTAAAGTACCAGGGACGGAGGGGATGATTTCTAGGGGCTCTGCCAGCCCTGGTGTCTTGTTACTCAGGGACGGGCTCTATACACGAAAGACATCAAATAAACGAATATACCGGGCTAACAGACTGCATGAGCCACCTCTCCCTCCCAGCCCTGGGCTCCCATTAGGTGGGCTGGTCAGTGGTGAAATGATGGCATGCACTGAGGTTCTACAGCCACCAGGGGGGTAGGGGTCAAAAGAGATTGGTGAGTAGCATCGGAAGGGTGTGATGAGGCCAAAGGGGAAACCCATGCACCCACTGAAATGGCTTTCAATCTCGGCTGCCTGCCTTCCCCTCCCAACGAGGCTTTCTTCACTAAACGGCCTTGGTGCACAGAGAGGGGGGCAGGGAGGCAGGAAAAGGTAAGGACGCCGAGGTAGGTACAAATATGGGGACTGTGTTTCTGGAAAAGGAGAAGCAGGAAGGGCCAGGGCTTGGCATGCTGGAAACTGGTTCCCCTGGGGGTATTCGGGGTTCTCACGAATTCCTCAGCCCCTGGGAGTCACAGCGCACGCACAGGGGCCTTAGAACGCTCCTGGTTCCACCTCCTCACGTTGTAGCGAGGGAACGAGGCTCTGAAAGAAACGACCGTCCAGCGAGAGCAAGCCCGCCCAGGAGCGCTAGGCTGGGCGGAGGCTGGTCAAGGAGGAGGCCCTACCTCAGAGCGGCTCTCAGGCCTCCCCTCCATTAAACCACCGCTGCTGCTGGGCCAGCTCCTTCCCTTGGCTTTTCCTAGAAGAACTGAGTCAGGATCTGAATTTTTATGTCTAAATTTAGACTTTTAAACTTAGACTCAAAATACACTAACTACGAAGAAGGGACAAAAGGCAAATAAGAAATACAAACACGAGAAGCATAAATTTGACTTACAAAATGCCATGTTCACGCCCTGTTCTGATCCCGAAGTCCCCTACACGAAGATGGTCTGGTGCAGAGCAGACGGTCTGGTTAGTCCTGGTAGCCCAGGCCAAGGAGACTCGTGTCACCGGACGACAGGACGTAGCTCGCTCTCCCCGCCTCCGCCCAGCAGACCGGAGCCATCCTCCACCAGGATTCGCGCTGCTCCTTGAGGCGAGACCCACACGTTCCCTCTGCCCCGCCCCCCTCCACCCCTGCAGAGGCTTGTCACCCACAAGCGTGCAAACCTTTCAACAACCCCAGCACTCCTTCTACAGTCATCACGTACCTCCCATAAGAGAGGCCGACTTTGAAACCAACCCAGAGAAATCAAGTGACTTCCCCGAGAACACACAGTGGAAGCGCATGACCTCTGGGCAGATATTAAACCTTCAGTTAATCCCTAAAATGTCAGACAAAATTGTACTTCACAACAGGAACGTTCTCACCTGCCCAGAAAGCTTCTGATCATTGAACCTCTCCACACAACTGAGGCCTGAGACATTGTGCTTGAACAAAAGGCCAAGGATCACGCCCTTGTCCTGCCCGCACATTCAGCTTCAGAATCACGCAGCCAACAGGCTCGTGACTGCACTTGATACCAAAGGGGAACACTAAAAGGCTAAATGAGAGAACAGCCAGAGCGAGCAGCTGCGAGGTGAACTCCCAGGAGCGGAATAAGCAAGGCCGAGTGGCTTGCGATTTAGCTGCAGCCTGGAGGCACGGGGTAAATGCCCCCTGGACCTTTGATATGATTTCATTTAGTCTCCAATGTCGGTATAAATAGAATAGAATTGCACATGTTCTTCTGAACTTTGTCATCAACCTGAGGATAGCAACATTGGAAAAACACTTATAAAATAAAGCAAAACATTGGTGTTTCTTCATTCCAAAAGGAAATAGATTTTTTTTTTTTTTTGGCTTGTAATGCTATGACAGTTGTCCTGAATTTTAGAGAGTGACCTTACGTTGGGCTGCATCTCCTTTCTCTTCTTCTCAGCCCCAGACTGACGACCCTCAGTCATGCACCGGGCTCAGCCTCCTTTCCTGTCGCCCCTCCCCCCCCCCCAAAAAAAGCAGGAAGGGTGCCCGGAGGCTGTCACAGATCAGCCCAGCCAGAGTGGGGACATTCAGAGTGGAGGGAAGCAGTAAGGTGTCGGCTCTGGTGGACCCAATCCCTGGCACCTCTGAATATGCCACCTCACTGAGCAAAAGGGCCTTTGTAGGTGGGATGAAAGTTAAGGACTCTGAGACGGGGAGATTATCCTGGGTTATCCGCGTGTCCCAATCTAATCACACGACTCCGTGCACAGACCCTTTCCCAGCTGTGGTCGGTGAGAATGACCATGGGAGAAGGACCAGAGGGATGTGACTGCAGGCTTTGAAGGTGGGCAGCCATGCTGGACTTCTGACCTCCAGAACAAATAATGATTGTTTAAGCCACTGAGTTTGTGGTCATTTGTTACAGCAGAAATGGAAAACGATATTATCTGGCAAGGAGGACCTTTCTGTCATATTCTCTTGATCCTACAGCCAAGGGAGGACAGGAGGCCCTGGGCAGGACACACGACGGGAGGGGCCAGGGCCGCGGGACCTCAGCAGGGGCAGCCTGGGCCCTGACTGCACATTGGTAAATCCAGGGGAGCTTTTAAAAATGCTGAGGTCTGGGCTTCAACCCAAGACCTATTAAACCAGAATCTGGCTAATACCCAGTATTAGAAGTCAGTATTTTAATCTGTAATTCCAGTCTGTAGCCAAGGTTGAGAATCACCAACTCCCGAGAAGGGGACAGTTCAGCTTCCCAGGTGCAGAGTGGCAGCACCCACCCCTGGAAGCCTCTCCAACCCCCGCCCAGCGCTGTGTTCGCCCCGTCCATCTACTTCGCCTTTACAGGAACTACCAGGATCCCAGAGCCACTGCCTGTCTTCTGCCCGGCAGGGCTCTCCAGGGCCTCGTGACACTTGCAAAGACCTCACCGTGCCACTTCTCTCCTGAGACAGGCAGGCCAGCCCTTGCAGCCGCCACACTCCGCAGGGACACATTCTCAAGGCTGAGTGGGCTGTGAGCACAATTTGCACAACAACCTTATCCTTTCTCTATTCCCCACAGAGCAGTTCTCCCAGAGGTACAGATAACACAAGGACCGCACTTGACTTCCTCCGCTTCCACTCAACAGTTCCCCTTGGGCTCCCACTGCACAAGCACAGCGCTTACCCCGCCCCCCAAGATCATTCTCCTTAGATCTCTAGATCCATGGAGAAGCAGATGGTGACCGGGAAGCATGTTAGAACTACTAGGGGAGCTTTTGAAAAATCCCAATGCCTAGACCAAACCTCCGATCAATTAAGTCAGAATTCCTGCGTGTGGAGTCCTTCATTTTTAGCACTCCCCAGGTGATTCCACTGCACAAGCAGAGAGTGAAGGCACAATTATTCCGGTAGGCCTGTGCTGTCCTCCGGAGAATCCCAGCCCCTGGCCCCTCCCACCTCCCCAGGTTACCGGACAAGAGGGCCCCAGGAGCTGCATCCGCTGCCCTCTTCTCAGCCTTTCTCTTCCCTGCTCTAGACTTCTTTATTCTCCTCCCTTCCTCTGGTCACTGGCAGCTCCACTGCGATGTTCTTGATTCTTACAGCATCCTCTAACATTGCTACTCCAGGTGTGATCCACACTGCCATCAGGGAGGGTGCTAGAGAGGCAGGGTCTCGGCCCTCACTCAGATCAACACAATCAGCATGTCTGTCCATGTTACCAAGATACCCTGGTCATCGGATAAGTTCGGGAAGCACTGTTGCCAAGATGTTCCCTGTCCCGGCACTTACCAAGCCCCAGGACGTGGTCACAGACCAGACCAGTGAGTCTGAGGTTCCTCCCAGGTCAGCAGATGGCATGTCCACCTTCCCTCCAGCAGGAAGAGGCATGCAGGTTAACTTTCTACTTTTTAGTGGATGGGTGGAATTATTGTTACTAATTATGAAAAAAAAAATACCACTCATCTAAATGCTAAAGTTGAATATTAAGTCCCTGTTCTCCATCGCTGATCCTGGGACACATAAGAGAGCACAGTGTCTTTTCAAAGGGGCCACTGGGCTGGCCATTGGCCATACCCCTCAGCCCCCTAAGGAGACAGGGCAGAGTGATGTTCATTCTCAGCCAGGTACTGCCCTTAAGGGACAAATCTGCCACCTAATGTGCAGCTGCCAGTACGTCCCTGGGCAACCAGGGTCACCCTGAAACACCTCTTGATTCCATAGGCATGGTTCAGCCCAGTGACTAAGTCCACAAATCACCACATTTTCGCCATTAAGAAAATGAAAAGAGTAAGTTAAATATAACTAGGTTATTTTATTGTAACTTTACATTGATGTCATCTTGAAGGAAATGCTTTTGAAAGGCTCCTGCCATAGGGAATTTGATTAGATAATTAATACCTCTCTACTGGCACAAAAACACACTTGAGAAGCTCATTTCACGTAATCAAGAGCGTCATGGGGCAAACCAGTAGACTCTGGGACTTGAACCAAACGGGAGCTGTAGGAATCAAAGGGGCTCCTGAGGTCCTCTAGAATCCAGGGCTTCCCAAATATCCCCAAGGATGAGATTCACCTGGATGCCTTGTCTAAGAAAACGTTCCCAGACCCCAATCCAGACCAACTGAACTGAGTTTCTTCCAGAGGGAGGCCTAGTAGTCTATGTAGTTTAATTAATGCCCCAAGGGAGTCTGATCATCAGGGAGGTCTGGAACCACTGATGATAAGCCCCCACTCCCTACCCCCAGACCCCCAAACCTGCCGTGGAATCACCTGTGCCCGTTTCCTACAGGTGCTCTTTCTTCTTGAACACTCGCAGGGTAATCATTTTCTGTTGCACAAATAACCCCTTTATGCGCACAGCCAAATTCTGCATCTCCATAATGTCTATTCATTAGTCCTAACTCTTCTTCCACACATAAAACAATTTTCTATTTTCTTCTTGAGCTATAAATGTCTTTATTATTTTTATCTCATTTTCAAAGGAAAGCTTTGATATTGCTAGGGGAAAAAAATTGAGTTTTTCTGTAATGAGATCTTATAATAAAATACCAAATTAAAAGGTTATTTACATAAAAAGGCAGTGGTGTACCTCCTTGAACTTTTAAAAAGTCCCCACCTCTGAAAAGTAGCCAGGCTAGCGTGTCAGTCCACCAGCCCATATATCCTGAAAAAGGACACATGCCCCATGTGCTCTCAAACTGAGAGCTGCCACGGTCTACAGGTGAAAGACTGATCATTCATTTTTATGATTTAATTACACTACAGCTTAATAAAGATTTATTGAGTGTTTCCCATGTACTAAGCAGCACGCCATTTGCAGGGGGCGGTGAGGTAAAATTCATCTGAGTGGTTTGATCACATTGGCCTATAAGTCCCTTGGTGGGTAAGCTGTGGTTTTGCTCCTAATCATAATTTTAGCTATTGGAAAGAGTTTCACAGGTCCTCTAATCCAACCTTTCAATTCATTAAAAATAAGTAAATAAATGTGATAGAGATTCTGTTCTTCGGGATTTCACCCTTTAGTACGGGAGGCAATATTTTTAAAGGCAATAACATTAAAGAAAATCAAAAGCATCTATTCATGGGGTATATGAATAGCTCATGTGTCTGCCTGTGAAGATGGATTCATCCACCTCAGTGATGTCACAGAGGGAGCGTGTGACCCGTGTGGCGTTCAGAGGCACAGTGTTCAGCTCTACCCGGGATGATCCAAGCGAGGGCAGGACTTAAGCTTTCTCTCTCCACTTAGTTATTCCACCCTTTTCTATCACCCCTGAGTGATAAGCACTCGGGATAGGAAATACCAAGACATACAGCCTGTTCTCAAGGAGACTACAGCTCATCTTCATAATCTGCAGATTCCATATTTGCAAAAAAAAAAACTCCTACTCCCTAAAATTTACTTGTAACTGCACAATTACTTGCGGGCCTTCCACAGGCATTTTTGGACGTGCACAGAGGGGGAGCATTTTGAGTTCCTCAACACACCTCTGCCGCTGAGGTCAAGCAAGGCATCGCGCTGTGTTCTTGCTGCGGCTCTTAGACCGTACACAAGTGTTCCTTTTACAGTCTGTTTAGTGCCACTTTTTTTTTTTTTCATTTTTTTACTTTTCCATTGGTGATTTCTCTATTTAATATGGTCCCCAATGACATGGGTGAAGGTGGTCAAAGGTAGAAACTTCTAATTACAAAATAAATAAGTCCTGGGGATGTAATAATGTACAGCATGGTGACTATAGTTAACATTATTGTACTATATACTTACAAGTTGCTGCTAAGAGATCTTAGAAATTTTCATCACAAGAAAAAATACACTGTAACTATGTGTGGTGACGAATGTTAACTTATTCTGGTAATCATTTCACAAGTTACACATGTATCAAAACATTATGTTGTACGCCTAAAACTAAGACAATGTTATATATCGATTATATCTCAATTTTAAAAACAAAAAATAAGGCCTGACCTGTGGTGGCCCAGTGAATCAAGCTTTGACCTGGAATGCTGAGGTCGCCGGTTCAAAACCCTGGGCTTGCCCGGTCAAGGCACATATGGGAGTTGATGCTTCCTGCTCCTCCCCCCTTCTCTCTCTCTCTCTCTCTCTCTCTCTCTCTCTCCTTTAAAATGAATAAATAAATAAATAAAATGGTCCCTAGTGTAGTGCAAAAATGCAGTCTAGGGTTCTAAGTGCAAGAAAGTTGTGATGTGCTTATGGAGAAAACACAAGTGTTAGATAAGTTTCCTTTAAGCATGAGCTACAGTGCTGTTGGTCGTGAGTTCAAAGTTAATGAATCAATGATTTGATACATTTAGAAAAAGAAAGGAAATTTGCTGATCTCTATGAGTCTGCTCTGGAAAGTGCTAAAGTAACATCTATAGTAGTACATGGTAAAGTTATGAAAAAGTGGCTGAACTTATAAATTCATGAAATGACAGCTGATCTTTTAAAAAAAGCATAGCGGTTAGCACTGTGAGGCTGAAAGCCAAAGATATTTATGTCAACATTACCCAGGGTCAGAAAAATGTTAAATCCATCTCACTTAGTGTTTTATTATACATAAATATTTCATATAATTAATTATTTGTAAGAAACATATTAAATTAGATTTCTTCAAACAGAAACATACATAAATAAAGTTTATGTGTTGATCTGTTGGTGCAAACGTTGTAGCCAGAAGCCCACAGAAACCCAACCCTGTATTGCCCCTAGGAGCAATGGCTCAGTGTTTGCTAATTTGATGTTCACAGTGACTTTATAGAACATAACTATCATGAATAACAGAGACTCTATTGTTGATGTAGTATAGGAAAGAGATAGGTAATCCACAATTGCTCTACAAACTGATCAACATTAAGACACCCTTCAGGACAAGGTTCTGGGGGAACTCCATGGATGTGACTAAGTGACTGGGTTCCACATTTAAATGTTTTTTCTATAATAACTTTTGAAAGAAAATTCTATATTTTTACTTTTTAAATTATTTTCTATGAGCATCACTTAATTTATGATTAACTATACTTTCTTCACAAACATCAAATACACTCAGAAAATCTTACAAAGTAAGAAAATCTAGCCCACAAATCTTTTCTTAACATTTTATTAACGTAATTAACGTTTTATGAGTTAAAGTTTCTACAACTAATGAAGTATATATGGGATTATTTGGTAGACAATTATATATATCTAATGGTCAATATCAATTTTGCCTTTTCTTGTTTTGTAGCCAGTATTATTTTTTGTTGTTTGTTTCAACTTTTTCTTTTAAGCCCTAAAAAATGTTCATATTCTTTGGTGACAATGGGAAGATCCAGACTTTAGGGACCCAGAAACTTATATAATATAGGGGCTCCTTTAAGAAAAACAGCACAAAATTAGGTCTGTTAGAAGAGCCATCATTGTTATTCTGATCCCCCTGCCTCTGTGCGGCACTTAGAGCCTAATGGATAAAATGCCCTCAGCAGAAGCCACTCTGGGTACAGGAATACTAGGTAAAAGCTATAGCGGTAGTTCAGGAAAGAGAAGACAAAAGTCCAAACTTCAGAACAGAAAGGATGGGAGAGATACAAAAGATGTTCAAGAGGCTGGCCAGACAGGACATGGCAGCTGATGAAGGTGTTAGAGGGTGTCAGGAAGGCATACTGCTGGGGTGACGTAGTGAGGCTGGAGAGGGACTACAGAAGGGGACATGGGTGGTCATGCGGAGCTTGTTTGGAAGGCCGAAAACTTCATTTTTGGAAATATCAACCCTGAGGTGCCTGTGGAACACCCTCAGGTACCACAGGGTGCATTCCAGATGGCAGCATATGGAAGGCATTGTATAAACTTCTGGAGTTCGAGAGAGAAGACAGACCTGTGTGCAACGGACAGCTGTTGGCATGTGAATGGTCGCTGACACCGATGAGATCTCCCAGGGAAGCATGTTAATGAAGGAGGGATGCATGAGGAGACAGCACCCTGGGAACACCAGCTGTTAGAGGGAGACATGGACAGAAGAAGAGAGAAGTATTTGTTTCTTCAAAGCTTTAAAGTGTACCCCCAAGTGCCACACACTGTGCACGTTGTTAGAGAAAGCTGAGTCAAGCACAGGGGTTGTCAGCTGGGGTTGGGGGTCAGGTAGACTGTAGCTGCAACTTGGAGAGTGGGCAATTTGGATTTTCCAGATTAAGGAACTGATGAGCAAAAGCACAAAGCTAGAAAACCAGTAAACAGGGAGCAAGCACTTCATACTGAGTAGAATATTGTTATCAAGAGAAAGAGGGTACAGGAGAAACATGATAGGTTGGAATTAAATTAGGGGTGAGCTTGAAAGCCAAAATAGAGAATTTAACAATGGGAGCCTCTGATGATTTCTGAGCAGAGGAAACTTATGGTCAGAGCTGAATAGGAGGGTTCTCTAGCAGATTCACATACAACTGACATTGCAGAGATCAACACAGACACTCTCACAGAACCAGCAAGAACGCAGATGGTCACCATAGAAATATGGAAGAGTGCCTGACCAGGTGGTGGCGCAGTAGATAGAGTGTTGGACTGGGACACAAAGGACCCAGGTTCAAAACCCTGGGGTCACCGGCTTGAGCACTGGCTCATCTGGTTTGAGCACAGCTCACCAGCTTGAGCCCAAGGTCACTGGCTTGAGCAAAGGGTCACTGGCTCAGCTGTAGCACCCCCCCCCCAATCAAGGCATATATGAGAAAGCAGTCAATGAACAACTAAGGTGCTACAACGAAGAATTGATGCTTCTCATTTCTCTCCTTTCCTGTCTGTCTGTCCCTATCTGTCCCTTTCACTGTTTCTGTCACACACACAAAAAGAAAGAAATACAGAGGAGGGAATAAAAGTCAGTGATCATAAATAGAGGAACTTATGGGGATTGACTATGTGAGTAAGTAAAAATGGAGTCCAGGTGTTTCAGCTTCAGTGGCTGGAAGGCAAGTAAAGCATTTACTAAAATTGATCTGCAAGAGTCTGACCAGGCAAGAGACAAGATGGCGCTGGAGTAGGCGGACGTACCAACATCTACCTCCCAGAACCAAAGTGGAATACAAACTAATTTTAAGAACTATCATCTGGAAAAACCAACTTTGGACTAAACTAAGAGGACTCTTCAACCAAGGAACACTGAAGAAGCCGCACCGAGACTGGTAGGAAAAGTGGAAACGCGGAGAGGGCTGCCCAGCTCCCCGGAGCGAACGGCAGCAGGGAGAGACTCGTGTGGCGGGAAGTGAGTTTAGCAGAGGGGGAAGGGTCCTGAGCCCCAGGAACAAAACCCCAGCCTGCAGCCCCAGAGCCCAGAAGAGGCGTAAGGACAGTGTTGGGCAGATAAAATGTAT
This sequence comes from Saccopteryx bilineata, assembly GCF_036850765.1. Lineage (NCBI taxonomy): Eukaryota > Metazoa > Chordata > Mammalia > Chiroptera > Emballonuridae > Saccopteryx > Saccopteryx bilineata. The sequence goes on from NC_089492.1 coordinate 93,960,122, forward strand.
TATGCTCACTTTGTTAAAGACGGCACCGCCCACAAGGAGGCCATCGCCCAGGTGATATTAATGTGTGTTGAGAATCGTTGTAGCCTGGGGCTTGGTTTTGGGATTAAGCCTTTCCCACCCTTTTTGATGTGGGGTGGTACAATCCAATCATGCCTCAGAGAAGTGGCTTTGTATTAGAGACTTCCCTATTTTGTATATTGGATTAAAGGTTTTGAATCTACACTATAAAATAGGGGCAGAAAGGAGCTTGGGCGCTTGGTTCCTGAGATTATCATTAGAAGAGAGAGCAGAGGAGAGCAGAGAAAGGCCGCGTGAAGGAGGCCAGGAGAAGCAGCCAAGATGGCGGAGTGCTGAGTGAGATGCCAGTTTGTGTAGAGTTTGTATCTGGGATAAGGAAGGAGATGGAGAACTGAGGAGAATAAGGCTGGTGAGCTAGAAACCTTTGATTCTAGGAAACTCGGATAAGTCAGTGGCTTTGTGAGCACTGAATGTGATTGGGTTTTGGAGCCCAGTGTGTGTTTTTACTTGCCTGCCGGGTGCAAGCTGGAATTAAAGACTATGGCCCACCAGTTTGTGGCTCCACTGTTTCTTTACCGACTGTCCGAATCCGATGCGAACCTGCATGGGCTGGGCTGCTCTGATGCTGGCCCTGGCCCTGGCCGCGGCTTCTGGCTTTACAGACAGTATTTAGCTGGAAACAAGTCAGGATACTGTTTGTGAGAAAGAGTCTGATTTCTCAGACCCAGGATCCTTCTTAAAGGGACTGCGCAGAACATCTCGCTCACAACCACTCACCCGGGGCTCCTGGGGATGGGGAGAGAGGAGAGGACCAGAGTAACAGGAAGAGAGTATAATCTAGGAGGCACAGGAAGAAACATTTTGGGAGATAGCCACCCTAACCCCTGGGACGAGTCACTCCCCAAAGCTGAAGAGAATATTTTCCCCGGAAACAGCAATACCAGCAAAGGGAAGCAGGACAGCAGCCAAACAAGCTCCCCCCACAGCACTCAGAGCAGAGTTGCATAGAAGGAGGGAGCTTTTGGGTCTATAGTAGTGAGTCTTAGGGTCCGAGCTGCAACGCCCCCACCCACGCAGCTGAGGGCTCACCGGAGGGAGGGCGGCAGTGGGAGACAAAAGCGGGGTTCTGCTGGCAGGGGCGGAAGCCAGCTGGCCACCACTGGGCTCAGGTGTGAGGTCAATCTTGCCTGGCTGGGGGAAGGGGGCATGCAAAAGCGGTCAAACTCAGCTGCTGGCATCCTGTAATCCAGCCTGTGGGAGAAGGGCGGGAACCCCGGAAAGGGTGGAGACCAGCCCCTGAGCAAGGGCAGAGGAGCACAGCCTTGCCCCGCCCGTGCAACCCAGGCTTGCGGTCTGACTTGGTAGCCGGCTCCTCCCATGGGGGTGGAGCCAAAAGCCCAGAAGAGGCGGAGTTCCGCTACTGAGCAGAGCTTGGGATCGCAGTCCTGCCCGGTGGTAGAGCCAAGGCTAGCAGCCTTTCCTCGAGTGGGCTCCTCCTACAAGGGCAGGGCGAAAGCCCGGAAACAGGCGGAGACCCGCAGCTGAGCAAAGGTGCTCGTCAGTGCGCTCAAGACCGATCATAACACCACACACGGGGGCGGGGCAAAGGCCAAGGTCACCAACGCTTGTGCACCTGAGCGCGTGATCACAGCCACTCCCGTGAAGAGAAAATGCAGAAGCAGAGAAATACAACACAAATAAACCAAGAGAAATCCCCAGAAAAGGACTTAAGTGAAACAGATATAACCAAATTACCAGATGCAGAGTTTAAAATAACGATTGTTGGCCCTGGCTGGTTGGCACAGCGGTACAGTGTCGGCCTGGTGTGCGGGGGACCCGGGTTCAATTCCCGGCCAAGGCACATAGGAGAAGCACCCATTTGCTTCTCCACCCCCCCTCCTTCCTCTCTGTCTCTCTCTTCCCCTCCCGCAGCCAAGGCTCCATTGGAGCAAGGATGGCCCGGGCGCTGGAGATGGCTCCTTGGCCTCTGCCCCAGGCGCTAGAGTGGCTCTGGTCGCAGCAGAGCGACGCCCCGGAGGGGCAGAGCATCACCCCCTGGTGGGCAGAGTGTGGCCCCTGGTGGGCATGCCGGGTGGACCCCGGTCGGGCGCATGCGGGAGTCTGTCTGACTGTCTCTCCCCGTTTCCAGCTTCAGAAAAATACAAAAAAATAAATAAATAAATAACGATTGTTAGGATGCTCAAAGAAATTAGAACAACCATAGATGGCCATTACGAAAACCTAAAGAGATAACAAATATAAAAAAGGACATTGAAATAATAAAAAAGAATCAGTCAGAAATGACAAATACAATATCTGAAATAAAGAATACAATGGAAGGAATTAAAAGCAGGATGGATGAAGCAGAGAATCGAATCAGCGAGTTAGAGGACACGATAAATAAAGGCACAGAAGCAGAGCAGAAAAAAGAAAAGAGACACAAAAAGTCTGAGGAAACTCTAAGAGAGCTCTGTGACAACATGAAGAGAAATAACATCCGCATCATAGGGGTTCCTGAAGAAGAGGAGAAAGAACAAGGGATAGAGACTTTGTTCAAACAAATCATAGCAGAAAACTTCCCCCTTTTAAGGCAGGAAAACATTTCACATGTTCAGGAAGCACAGAGAACTCCATCAAGGAGAAACCCAAAGAAACCAACACCAAGACACATCATAATTAAAATACCAAAGCTAAATGATAAAGAGAAAATGTTAAAAGCTGCTAGAGAAAAAAAGACTATCACCTACAAAGGAGCCCCCATAAGGATGACTTCTGACTTCTCAACAGAAATACTTGAGGCCAGAGGGAATGGCAAGAAATATTCAAAGTAATGCAGAACAAGAACCTACAACCAAGACTACTTTATCCAGCAAGGCTATCATTTAAAATTGAAGGAGAAATAAAAAGCTTTACAGACAAAAAAAAAACTCAAGGAATTCACTGCAACCAAACCAAGGCTGCAAGAAATGATAAGGGACCTGTTGTAAACAGATCAAAGGAAAAAAAAAGAATATAGCAAAAGAGGAATACAGTTTTAAAGAAAAAAAATGGCAATAAACAATTACATATCAGTAATAACCTTAAATGTTAATGGATTAAATGATCCGATCAAGAGACATAGGGTAGCTGCATGGATAAGAAAACAGGACCCATACATATGCTGTCTATAAGAGACACACCTTAAATCAAAAGACGCACACAGACTGAAGATAAAAGGATGGAAAAAAATATTTCATGCAAATGGAAATGAAAAAAAAGCTGGGGTAGCAATACTTATATCAGACAAAATGGACTTTAGAACAAAGACCATAGTTAGAGATAAAGAAGGTCACTACATAATGATAAAGGGAGCAATCCAAAAGGAAGATATAACCATTATAAATATCTACGCACCTAATATAGGAGCACCTAAATATATAAAGCAGACTTTGATGGACTTAAAGGGCGAGATCAACAGCAATACTATAACAGTAGGGGATTTCAATACCCCATTAACATCATTAGATAGATCCTCAAGAAAGAAAATTAACAAAGAAACAGCAGACTTAAAGGACATATTAGATCAACTCAATTTAATAAATATATTCAGAACCTTTCACCCTAAAACAGCAGAATATACATTCTTTTCAAGCGCTCATGGTACATTCCCTAGAATAGACCACATGTTAGGGCACAAAAGTGGTCTCAACAAATTTAAGAAGATTGAAATCATATTGAGCACTTTCTCTGATCACAATGGCATTAAACTAGAAATCAACCACAATAGAAAAATTGAAAAACAGTTAAACACTTGGAAACTAAATAGCATGTTATTAAATAACAAATGGGTTAACATTGAGATCAAAGAAGAAATTAAAAAATTCCTAGAAACAAATGATAATGAGCATACATCAACTCAAAATTTATGGGACACAGCAAAAGCAGTCCTGAGAGGGAAGTTTATAGCATTACAGGCATACCTCAAGAAGCTAGAAAAAGCTCAAATAAACAACTTAACCCTGCATCTAAAAGAACTAGAAAAAGAACAGCAAGTAAAGCCCAGAGCTAGTAGAAGGAAGGAAATAATACAGATCAGAGCAAAAATAAATGACATAGAGGCTAAAGAAACAATACAGAGGCCTGACCTGTGGTGGCGCAGTGGATAAAGCGTCTACCTGGAAATGCTGAGGTCGCCGGTTCGAAACCCTGGGCTTGCCTGGTCAAGGCACATATGGGAGTTGATGCTTCCTGCTCCTCCCCCTTCTCTCTCTCTGTCTCTCTCTTCTCTCCCTCTCTCTCTCTCCTTTCTAAAATGAATAAATAAATAAAATAAATAAATAAATAAATAAATAAAAAAGAAACAATACAGAGGATCAATGAAACCAGGAGCTGGTTCTTTGAAAAGGTAAACAAGATCGAGGAACCTTTAATGAAACTCACCAAGAAAAAAAGAGAGGACTCAAATAAATAAAATTAGAAACGAGAGTGGAGAAATAACAACTGACACAACAGAAATACAAAATATTGTAAGAAAATACTATGAAGAACTATATGCCAAAAAACTAGACAACCTAGATGAAATAGAAAAATTCCTTGAATCATATAATCTTCCAAAAATCAATCTAGAAGAATCAGAAAACCTAAACAGACCAATTACAACAAACGAGATTGAAACAGCTATCAAAAAACTCCCAAAAAAGAAAAGTCCTGGGCCTGATGGCTTCACAAGTGAATTCTACCAAATATTCAAAGAAGACCTAACTCCTATCCTTCTCAAGCTATTTCAAAAAATTCAAGAGGAAGGAAGACTTCCAAACTCCTTTTATGAGGTTAGCATAATTCTGATTCCAAAACCAGGCAAAGACAACACAAAAAAAGAAAATTATAGGCCAATATCTGATGAACTTAGATGCAAAAATCCTCAACAAAATATTAGCAAACTGGATCCAGCAATATATGAAAAAAATCATACACCATGATCAAGTGGGATTTATTCTTGGGAGGCAAGGCGGGTACAATATTCACAAATCAATCAATGTGATTCATCACATAAACAAAAGAAAGGAGAAAAACCATATGATAATTTCAATAGATGCAGAAAAAGCATTTGATAAAATCCAGCACCCATTCATGATCAAAACTCTGAGCAAAGTGGGAATACAGGGAACATACCTCAAAATGATAAAGGCCATCTATGACAAACCCACAGCCAACATCATACTCAATGGGCAAAAATTAAAAGCAATCCCCTTAAGATCAGGAACAAGGCAGGGGTGCCCCTTTTCAACACTCTTATTCAACATAGTTCTGGAAGTCCTAGCCACAGCAATCAGACAAGAAAAAGAAATAAAAGGCATCCGAATTGGAAAAGAAGAAGTAAAACTATCATTATTTGCAGATGATATGATATTGTATATAGAAAACCCTAAAGCAGGGGTCCAGTTCACTGTCCCTCAGACCGTTGGAGGGCCGCCACATACAGTGCTCCTCTCACTGACCACCAATGAAAGAGGTGCTCCTTCCGGAAGTGCTGCAGGGGGCCGGATAAATGGCCTCAGGCAGCTACATGCGGCCAACGGGCCATAGTTTGGGGATGCCTGCCCTAAAGTCTCAGTCAAAAAACTACTAGACCTAATAAATGAATTCGGCAAGGTGGCAGGATATAAAATCAATACTCATAAATCAGAGGCATTTTTATACACTAATAATGAACTGTCAGAAACAGAAATCAAGGAATCAATCCCCTTTACCATTGCAACCAAAAAAATAAAGTACCTAGGAATAAATCTAACCAAGGAGATTAAAGACTTGTACTCAGAAAATTATAAAACATTGATAAAAGAAATCAGGGAAGATACAAATAAGTGGAGGCATATACCGTGCTCATGGTTAGGAAGAATAAACATCATTAAAATGTCTATATTACCCAAAGCAATTTATAAATTCAATGCAATACCGATTAAAATACCAATGACTTACTTCAAAGATATAGAACACATATTCCAAAAATTTATATGGAACCAAAAGAGAACACGAACAGCCTCAGCAATCTTGAAAAGGAAGAATAAAGTGGGAGGTATCACACTTCCAGATATCAAGTTATATTATAAGGCCATTGTACTCAAAACAGCATGGTACTGGCATAAGAACAGGCACATAGATCAATGGAACAGAACAGAGAACCCAGAAATAAACCCACAGCTCTATGGACAACTGATATTTGACAAAGGAGGTAAGGAAATACAATGGAGTAAAGATAGCCTCTTCAACAAATGGTGTTGGGAAAATTGTACAGCTACCTGCAAAAAAATGAAACTAGACCACCAACTTACACCACTCACAAAAATAAACTCAAAATGGATAAAAGACTTAAATGTAAGCCGTGAAACCATAAGCATCTTAGAAGAAAACATAGGCAGTAAGCTCTCTGACATCTCTCGCAGCAATATATTTGCTGATTTGTCTCCACAGGCAAGTGAAATAAAAGACAGAATAAGCAAATGGGACTTTATCAAACTAAAAAGCTTCTGCACAGCTAAAGACAATAAGAACAGAATAAAAAGACAAACTACACAATGGGAGAATATATTTGACATTGCGTCTGATAAGGGGTTAATAACCAAAATTTATAAAGAACTTGTAAAACTTAATACCAGGAAGACAAACAATCCAATCCAAAAATGGGCAAAAGAAATGAATAGACACTTCTCCAAAGAGGACACACAGATGGCCAATAGGCATATGAAAAAACGTTCAACATCACTAATGATTAGAGAAATGCAAATTAAAACCACAATGAGGCCTGACCTGTGGTGGCACAGTGGATAAAGCGTCGACCTGGAAATGCTGAGGTTGCCGGTTCGAAACCCTGGGCTTGCCTGGTCAAGGCACATATGGGAGTTGATGCTTCCAGCTCCTCCCCCCTTCTCTCTTTCTCCCTCTCTGTCTCTCTCTCTCCCTCTCTCTCTCCTCTCTAAAAATGAATAAATAAAAAAAATTAAACAACAACAACAAAAAAACCCCACAATGAGATATCACCTCACACCAGTCAGAATGGCGCTTGTCAATAAAACAACACAGAATAAGTGCTGGCGAGGATGTGGAGAAAAGGGAACCCTCCTGCACTGCTGGTGGGAATGCAGACTTGTGCAGCCACTGTGGAGAACAGTATGGAGATTCCTCAAGAAATTAAAAATCGAACTGCCTTTTGACCCAGCTATACCACTGTTAGGAATATACCCCAAGAACACCATAGCACTGTTTGAAAAGAAGAAATGCACCCCCATGTTTATGGCAGCATTGTTCACAATAGCAAAGATCTGGAAACAGCCCAAGTGTCCATCAGAGGACGAGTGGATTAAAAAGCTTTGGTATATATACTATGGAATACTACTCCAGCCATAAGAAATGATGACATAGGATCTTTTACAACAACATGGATGGGCCTTGATAACATTATACTGAGCGAAAGAAGTAAATCAGAAAAAACTAAGATCTATATGATTCCATACATAGGTGGGACATAAAGATGAGACTCAGAGACATGGACAACAGTGTTGGGGTTACAGGATGGGGGGAGAAGAGGGAGGGGTTTGGGGGAGGGGAGGGGCACAAAGATCATGGCTTTTCAGCATTTGCCATATTCCCCCTTTAATCTATAGACAGACAGCAAATATTTACTTATGGTGTTCCCACTATAAAGACTGCTGTCTTAGGGACAAATGCTGATAAACTATTTCAGCAGTTCCTCCTTCTTCAAAGACTTATATGTCAACATAGAGCTCCATGTTTCATAGGACATACTCAAGCTCACTCCATGCTCCCTGGAGCTTTAACACAAGGGAATGCCTTTTTTTTTTTTTTACTCTTTTCTTTTTGTTGTTGTTGTTGTTGTATTTTTTCTTTTATTTATTTATTTTATTGTATTTTTCTGAAGATGGAATTGGGGAGGCAGTCAGACAGACTCCTGCATGCGCCTGCCGGGATCCACCTGGCATGCCTACCAGGGAGGAATGCTATGCCCATCTGGGGTGTTGCTCTGTTGCAACCAGAGCCAATCTAGCGACTGAGGCAGAGGCCATGGGGCCGTCTTAGTGCCCGGGGTGGCTTTGCTCCGGTGGAGCCTTGGCTGCGGGAGGGGAGGAGAGAGACGGAGAGGAGGGAGAGGGGGAGGGGTGGAGAAGTAGATGGGCGCTTCTCCTGTGTGCTCTGGCCGGGAATTGAACCCGGGAGTCCTGCACACCAGGCCAATGCTCTACCACTGAGCCAACCGGCCAGGGCCTAGGAATGCCCTTGTTGATCAAGCTACCCAAAAGAAAATTATATGGAGCAACCATGACAGACCGAGCAAGTCAGTCTTATACTATTTGTCACCAGAACACTGCAGCCCGGTGTAAACAGTTTCAACTTTCTTGGGAAGCAGCATGGCAGATTGGGAAATCCTGTCCAAGGGGTCCTATACTGCCCCTTCATTTGGAGTTAACCCTCAAGGACCCCTACCAGGACAACTTTGGCAGATGGATGTTACTCATATACCTTCATTTGGCAAACAGTCATATGTCCACATTACAGTGGATACATATTCCGGATCTATAGTAACCTCTGTCAGAACAGGAGAGGCTGCTAAGCATGTTATAGCTCATGGTCTGTATGCATTGTTCTATTATTGCATTTCCTTGGCATCCCAGTCCGACGCTCTATCCACTGCACCACCGCCTGCTCAGGCTATTATTGGATTTCCTAAATTGGCTTAACTGAATATGTTCCTACATATGGAGCAAAAGCATTTACTGTATTTTGTCATGCTTACAATCTTTAAAGTTAAGATATTATTAAAGTGTACTTAGCAAACATTTTAAGGTCAATTAAAAAAAATTTTAAAAGGGGGTAGTCATATCCTGGAACTCCTACGGGTCTACCATATCATGCTTTTTACTTAAAAAAAAAATTTAATTTACATTTCTTTTGAATGCTGACGAACAGGAGACACCAAATCTTTTTCGCCTGCAAACTACTACCTTCTTTATTAGATCCAGCTAATAACACTGTTTTGTATTTTTCCAAATAGCTCCAGATATATGGAAAAGATTTATATAGGCGGATGGGGATCCTCAAACCCCTCAGCAAGATCTTCTGAGCATGGCTTTTAAGATACCTAGAGGCAGAAAAAGCCCAATAGAGATCAGGAGAACTACCAGCTTTTAGGATACACCCTTAAAGGCTCCAATGCCCCAAAGGGGTCTCATAGGATGCCATCTGGGTCCTGCTTCAATAGTGGAAAGGAAGGTCATTGAGCTAAAGCCTGCCAGGCTTACATGCCTCTGCTGTGAGGAAACAGGGACACTGGAAGGTAGGCTTCCCCCTCGCTCCTCTAAGGGAGGGTTCAGTCTCTTCCAGCCATGCTCCCACCACCTATGACCTAACCTTGCCCAGAAAGCTGGGGTTTGCCACTAAAGGCTGAAGGTGCCCAGGGCCGTCGGCCCCATCTACGATACTGTGGATGAGCCTTGGGTATTTCTTCCAAGAAGCAGGTAAACTGATCTCATTCACACAAGGACCACTTAAGTATGTTCTGCCTGAATAGTCAGGTTTTTTATTCTTCCCTCAAAGATCTCTGTTGTGGGTGTTGATAGTCCTATTTTCTGCTGCTTTGCTTAATATATAGTGTTTCCTTTATCCCTCCTACCTCAATGCCCCACTCATATTTCAGGCTGGGACCTACTCCTAATTTAGAGCTCTCTTTCCCCCTTTTGCCAACTTCTATTATGAATCTACCTTTGCCACCCAGCTTAGTGTATCCCAAGGTTCTCTTTACCAAGCCACAGTCACAGAGCTCCAGGGAAAAGCAACCTGGTCTCATCTCTCCAGGCAGAGGAGAACAGAAACTCCATATCCACGCATGCTGCAAATGGCTTCTCCAGTCTACCTGAATCATTACCAGCTAGAAGCAGCGGTCATTGGGACTTGGACATGAGCTGCAAAGTATAGAATGGTGACAACAATTCCAGTGCCATGCGGACTTTTCCTGGATGTGGACTTTTCCTGGACTACTGCTCCCTGTGACAGCTCCTAACAGACTGAACTGTGGTTGGGTTGCATTTTTCAGGGATTTGGCATGGTGATGGGGCCAACTTGGACTTGGTGAACATGTTAAGGACACTACTCTTTTATGGATTCTTGCTGTATTGGCCAAGAGTTGGCTTAAAGGCTTTTAATCACTGTAAAAAAAAAATAGAAGGCTGGATAAAGAAGATGGGGCACATATACACCATGGTATACTAGTCAGCTAGAAGAAATGATGACATCGGATCACTTACAGCAGAATGGTGGAATCTTGATAACATTATGCGGAGTAAAATGAGTGAATCAGAGAAAAACAAGAACTGCAGGATTCCATACATTGGTGGGACATTAAAGAGAGACTAAGAGACATGGATAGGAGTGTGGTGGTTACGGGGGGTGGGGGGAGGGAAGGAGGGAGAGGGGGAGGGGGAGGGGGAGGGGTACAAAGAAAACTGGATAGAGGGTGACGGAGGACGATCTCTCGTTGGGTGATAGGTATGCAACAGAACTAAATGACAAGATAACCTGAAAATGTTTTCTTTGAATATATGTACCCTGATTTATTGATGTCACCCCATTAAAATAAAAATTTATTTAAAAAGAAAAAGAAAAAAAAAGAGTCTGACCAGGCAGTGGTGCAGTGGATAGAGCATAAGACTGGGCCTCGGAGGACCCAGGTTCAAGTCCCCGAGGTCGCCAGCTTGAGCACAGGCTCATCTGGTTTGAGCAAGGCTCACCAGCTTGAGCCCAAGGTCGCTGGCTCGAGCAAGGGGTCACTCGGTCTGCTGTAGCCCCAGGTCAAGGCACATATGAGAAATCAATCAATAAACAACTAAGGAGCCGCAATGAAGAATTGATGTTTCTCATCTCCCTTCCTGTCTGTCTGTCCCTCTCTCTGACTCTCTCTGTCTCTGCCAAAAAAACAAACAAACCAAAAAAAAACCCTAAAATTGATCTGCAAGAATATAAACCTGCAAGCCCTTGTGGCTAGGGAAAAAGAAAAAGAGAACCGTGAAAGCAATAGAGCAATGTCTCTGTGATTCCTCCTCCCTGCATGTGGCTTGTATTATGGCAGCCTTAGTTCATGAGACTTCACACTGTAGGTTGATAGTAAGATCAAGGCAGTTAAACACCCACATTTCTCCAGTCTACAGTTTGCTCTGTTGTTGTTGAGTTTTCAATTTAATCCAAAACTAGAACTTGGTTTTCATCTGGTGGCATTTAATGTCATTGGATTTTGTCCAACACCCACCTTGATCGTGCTTGTTTTCGGCTTTCCGTTGCCTTCTTTGATGGTAGCAGCTTTGGTCATGCCCAAGAACCAGCCCGTGTCTCTCATATTTATTAATACAATGGAAGACAGGGGGGCATCTTTCCAGCTTCTTTACAACTTCTCCTCTGACACAGGTCACTATGAGATAGCCAGGAAGGTCAGCAAATAGGGATGGAGAAGAGAAGGAGGGGGAGGAAGAGGACGGCTCCTGCCGGGTCCTAGGCGCTGCCGGGTCCTCTGAAGGACCCGCTGACACTCCACTGCAGGCCCCCTGGAATTCCAGCCCGGAACTGCCTAAAGCTGTTTCTTCCTGCATCCACTTGTGGTGTTTATGGAAAGGCTGCTTTTAAAAGTCTCCTTCACCCTCTCCTTGGGAACTTAGCAACCTGCAGCCATGATCAGCCACATAATTTGCAGGGACTCTTTATTCAAAAATTATTAAGAACTTTGAGACAGCAGCATCAGAGCACTGAAACAAGAGCAGGCTCTCCTGGAGTACAGGGCCCTGTGCGACCTTAGAAGTCACAGTCCTGCGAAGCCCTGCTGAGTGTCAGCACTTCACACGATGGGATTTTACTTCCTCCTGGTTCCCTTGGGGGGGGAGGGTGCACACATACACCCAGCAGCACCCCTACCCCACCCTGCATGCCTCCCACCTGCTCACAAAAGGTCTTCCACGCCCTCTGTTCTGCTGCTCCCAGCCTGTCTGCACAGTTTCCCCAGGGAGACTCCTCTCCAGAGAAGGATTTTCATTCTGTTTCTCCACGTAATTCACTCCAGCTCCGCTCCAGAAACTCTTCTTCAGCCTTCAGTAAAATAGATGTTGGCCTCCTGGGTGAGATTTGAATCTTCTCGCCCAGTCACAGGAGCTATGACCTGAAAGAGCTGAGGGATGTCTTTTGCTTGACCCTGCTGCTAAGATGCAGTTCCAGCGCAGGGAACCCAGGCCGCACCTAACAGCTGCGGTTTTCTTTCAGGAGAGGGGGGTGTGGAGCAGCCAGGGGACATCCTTGCATTTGTGAAATCCTACCTGCTCTTTTTTTTTTTTTTTTTTTTTTTGTATTTCTCTGAAGCTGGAAACGGGGAGAGACAGTCAGACAGACTCCCGCATGCGCCCGACCGGGATCCACCCGGCACGCCCACCAGGGGCGAAGCTCTGCCCACCAGGGGGCGACGCTCTGCCCCTCTGGGGCATCGCCCTGCTGAGACCAGAGCCACTCCAGCGCCTGGGGCAGAGACCAAGGAGCCATCCCCAGCGCCCGGGCCATCCTCGCTCCAATGGAGCCCCGGCTGCGGGAGGGGAAGAGAGAGACAGAGAGGAAGGAGGGGGGGGTGGAGAAGCAAATGGGCGCCCCTCCTGCGTGCCCTGGCCGGGAATCAAACCCGGGTCCTCCGCATGCCAGGCCGATGCTCCACCGCTGAGCCAACCGGCCAGGGCCTCCTACCTGCTCTTTAGCAATATGAATATTATCTTTGTTTTTACCTAGATGAAGAAACTGACGCCCAGAGAAGTTAAATGACTTCTCAAGGTTGCACAGCTAGGAAATGACAGTCAAAACTGGAACCCACACATTCTGATGCCTGAACCAGCCCAGTCTGCTATTCACACACTGGGGAGGAGCCCAGGCCTCCTGTCTCACCACTACTTCTGTCCACAGTGGGGCATTTTATAAACCAAAGCTTAAGGCTTTGAAGCAGCTTCTATTCTATATATATGTATATAAATGAATCAAGGCCCTGGCCAGTTGGCTTAGTGGATAGAGCATCGAACTGGAATGCGGATGTCTTGGTTTCAATCCCTGGTCATGGCACACAGAGAAGCAGCCATCTGCTTCTCCACCCCTCCCTCTCTCCCTTCTCTCTCTCTTCTCCTCTCGCAGCCAGGGGCTCGGGTTGATTCCAGCATCAGCACCAGATGGGGGTTGCTGGCTGGATCCCGGTCAGGGGGCATGCGGGAGTCTATCTCCTCTCCTCTCACTTAAAAAAATATATATAAATAAATAAATAAAATAAATAAAAATAAATGAAGAATCGACTATGATTTCTGCTTTCCTTCAAAGCTAATAACTGTCCACCTAATTTTTATTTCTTGTTCTGACTCCTCAGAGATAATCCTGCTACCCAATTTAACCTCAAGACTCACATGAATTCGCAAGACCTGAAGACAGCCTTAGAGAAAATTACCCAGAGAGGAGGGCTTTCTAATGTAGGTATGTGATCCACATTCATTTGTTCTATCTTGCTACTGTGGTTCTCATTCTACGTGACATTTTCTAGCATTAAAAATAGGAGGAAAAATGAATAATAATTCATCAAGAAATGATCCACATAATATTTATATCTTTTCTCAAGTATTATCACAGACTCGGGGCAAGAACCGTTATCACACACATGCCGGAAAGTTCCAGGGTGCCTGGCTCCTCAGGATGGCAGCTTCCCTCAGGACATGCAGACTGGGACTGTTTCTTGATTGGTCTACCAGGCATCAACTATTTAACATTCAACTTCATAACCAGTTCCATTCAGGAATCTTCACTTGGGAGTCTTGCTCTAATCAGTTTCAGTTACAGTGATGATTGTGCCAAGAGAGCATGTATCAACCTGTGACATCTGAGCCTGGAGGGGGTGGGGGGAAGACCAGGAGTCTAAGACAGGGGTCCCCAAACTACGGCCCGCGGGCCACATGCGGCCCCCTGAGGCCATTTATCTGGCCCCCGCCGCACTTCCGGAAGGGGCACCTCTTTCATTGGTGGTCAGTGAGAGGAGCATAGTTCCCATTGAAATACTGGTCAGTTGGTTGATTTAAATTTACTTGTTCTTTATTTTAAATATTGTATTTGTTCCCGTTTTGTTTTTTTTTTACTTTAAAATAAGATCTGTGCAGTGTGCATAGGGATTTGTTCATAGTTCTTTTTATAGTCTGGCCCTCCAATGGTCTGAGGGACAGTGAACTGGCCCCCTGTGTAAAAAGTTTGGGGACCCCTGGTCTAAGATCTAGTCCTCAGCCAGGCAGGTCCAGAAGCTCCATTTTATTAAGTTCTCCCAGAGGTGACTGGGCCATAGTCAACCGTTCCACACTGACCAAGCCTAAGGGCTGCCAAGGAGCCCATGCCAACGTATTAATTTATAAATGGGGATCTGGCTTTGGGGCACAGGGAGGGTTGACTGTCTGCTTCCCAGGGAACCTGTTCCTACCATCCAAGTCGGAGGAAATGAAGACATGAACCTCAGTTACTTGGCCTGAAACACACACAGGGGAAAAAAGCTAGCTTTCAAAGGTGGTTTCTGAAAGCTTCCTGCAGACCCAGGGCTCAGAGGACCTGCCTCTTGGGAGACCAGGACATCGCTTTCTCAATTCTGCCACCACAGTCCCTTCAGGAATCTGCTTCAGCCAGGAAGCCACCCCTATCAGGAAGCTTCCGATACAGCTGCCATTCAGAAAACATGCCCCACCTGCCCTGTTCACACCCACACAACAAACGTCCTGCCCCTTACCACCTCACCACCAGCAAAGCTAGGGACCAGACACAGGCACCTCCGCTGACACTGCCCCAGAGAAGCCAAATGCTACACAGCCACTCGTCAGAAGAAATAGCAGAATCCAAAGTACAATCTCTGCCTAAGTTTCATTTTTTTAACTCTCATGAGTATGCATCAGTCCATGAAGCTAAAAAAAAAATCTGGAGCTGTGGCTTCAAGAGCCTCTAAAAAAATGTAGTTCTCAGATTTCTAGCCTCTGTTTTTAAGGCTTTCTGGAAAGTAGATGGAATGTCTGTTGAGCATTAATGGACTATGGACTCCAAATTTAAGATTGGGTAAGGAGATCTTGGGGCTCCCCGTGCCCTGCCTACAGGCGCCTAACATTAAGCCTGAGGCCCTTGGCCTTGAGGGAATTGTGCTTTAGTTAAGAAAGCAGGCCCTGGCTGGTTGGCTCAGCGATAGAGCGTCGGCCTGGCATGCAGGAGTCCCTGGTTCGATTCCCGGCCAGGGCACACAGGAGAAGCGCCCATCTGCTTCTCCACCCCTCCCCCTCTCCTTCCTCTCTGTCTCTCTCTTCCCCTCCTGCAGCCAAGGCTCCATTGGAGCAAAGATGGCCCGGGCGCTGGGGATGGCTCTGTGGCCCCTGCCTCAGGTGCTAGAATGGCTCTGGATGCAACAGAGCGACGCCCCAGAGGGGCAGAGCATCGCCCCCTGGTGGGCATGCCAGATGGATCCCGGTCGGGCGCATGCGGGAGTCTGTCTGACTGCCTCCCCGTTTCCAGCTTCGGAAAAATGTAAAAAAAAAAAAAAAAAAAAAGCAGTCCTCAGCAGCCGGGCTCCTCCCTTAGCAACTGTGCTCTACGCAGCCTGCTCCCACAGGTTCTCCAAGACACTTCTCCAGCAACTGCATATGTAACCAGTTGATCCCTTCTTTTTTGTTGTTTTTTTTGTTTTAAGTTAATCCTTTCATTTGTCACGTAAGATTAGACTAGCCAGTGGAACCAGGATGCTGTCCAAAAACCAGAAAAGCATTTTATGTAATAACATTAATCTCGAAGTCTTAAGAAGGTAGTTCTCACCTTTTATTTAGATCAAGAATCCCTTTAAGAATCACCTGGAGGCCCTGGCCGGTTGGCTCAGCGGTAGAGTGTCGGCCTGGCGTGCGGGGGACCCGGGTTCGATTCCCGGCCAGGGCACATAGGAGAAGTGCCCATTTGCTTCTCCACCCCCCCCTCCTTCCTCTCTGTCTCTCTCTTCCCCTCCCGCAGCCAAGGCTCCATTGGAGTAAAGATGGCCCGGGCACTGGGGATGGCTCTTTGGCCTCTGCCCCAGGCGCTAGAGTGGCTCTGGTCGCGACAGAGCGACGCCCCGGAGGGGCAGAGCATCGCCCTCTGGTGGGCAGAGTGTCGCCCCTGGTGGGCGTGCCAGGTGGATCCCGGTCAGGCACATGCAGGAGTCTGTCTGACTGTCTCTCCCTGTTTCCAGCTTCAGAAAAATAAAAATAAAAATAAAAAATAAATAAATAAATAAATAATCACCTGGCAAACCCTGGCCAGTTGGCACAGCAGTAGAGTGTCAGCCCAGTGTATGGATGTCCCAGGTTCAATTCCCAGTCAGGGCACACAGGAGAAGTGCCCATCTGCTTTTCCACCCCTCTCCATCTCCTTTCTTTCTGTCTCTTTCTTCCTCTCCCACAGCCAAGGCTCCACTGGAGCAAAGATGGCCTGGGCGCTGAGGACGGCTCCATGGCTTCTGCCTCAGGTGCTAGAATGGCTCTGGTTGCAATGGAGCAACGCCCTAGATGGGCAGAGCATCGCCCCCTAGTGGGCTTGCCAGGTGAATCCTGGTCAAGCGCATGCGGGAGTCTAGCTCTCTGACTCCCTGTTTCTCACTTCAAAAAATAAAAAAAAAATTTAAATTTTAAAAGATCAAAAGAATCACCTGAACGCTATGACCCTTCTACCCAAGGAGATATTTATACACACAAAACACTGTATAATTTCAGAGGATATATGGATACACACCCCAGGGCCTTACCCTAGGGGTCCATGGAACCCCTCCTGCCTTACTATATATATGCAGCTTTGCTGACACTAGGGTAACCAATCATCCCAGTTGGCCCAGAAGTGATATGGGCCTTTCCGTGTTGAAACTGGGAAAGTCCTGGCAAACTAGGACAACTGGTCACCCCAGTTGACTCTGAAAATTTCCTGAGGTCCCTGACAACACGAAACATGTGCTTGGGGAAGGCGGTTCGTTGTCATGAACATCTAGGCACAGAGACAGGGAGTGCCCTACCCAGGGCCACTGAGCCTGGAGGCAAAAGGACTGAACACAGCGCCTCAGCTCTTGGCCGGTGCAGCGCTTCCCTGGCAAGCCACGCCTGAACCCCGGCACGTGACTGGACGCAAGATACCACTGACCCCGGAACATGGCCCTCACACCCAGCAGCACCTGGCACCAGGCTCAGCTCCAGCTGCAGGAGGCTGAGCAGAGGCCCCTGTCACTCAGGTCAACTCCTCCCACCCCATGCTCTCGAATACAATATGGGGCCGGTTTAGGGGCACAGTGGGGTTCCAGAACCCAGGCAGAGAAGGGACATTTTTGTTTCCATGAAAATCTTTTTTACCTGCTTGCTGGTTCCTAAACATTTTTTTTTTTTTTTAATATGAGACAATGAAAAGTCAAAGGCTTAAAATGAAACTGGAGAGGGAAATAGTGGGGTTGGCTGCACAACATTGTGCGTGTACCTAAACCCCTGAATTGTCACCCCAAAATAGTAAACCTGGTAAACAAAGCAGCAAACAGGGGGAGGGGTAAGAGTGTTTTCCTGGACTTCTTTGCTGCTATGAGCTATCCCTATCATTGTAATTGGTACAATCACTCCAAGCATCAGTTCTCTTTTTCTTCCAGGCCGGGCTATCTCCTTTGTGACCAAGAACTTCTTTTCCAAAGCCAACGGAAACAGAGGTGGCGCTCCCAACGTGGCCGTGGTGATTGTGGACGGCTGGCCCACGGACAAGGTGGAAGAGGCTTCAAGGCTTGCAAGAGAGTCAGGAATCAACATTTTCTTCATCACCGTTGAAGGTGCCGTTGAAAATGAGAAACAGTACGTGATGGAGCCCAACTTTGCAAACAAGGTATGTAACTCCCAGGAACTCACCCACCAAAAGGCTCCCTGCATTTGCAAAGCTGTGACAGCTGTCCAGGCTGTGTCTCTCCTTCCTTCAAATGGGCATGAAGCTCACTTCTCAGGAGGAGGGCCTTCAGGGTGGGACTCACACACCTGGCACCTGCGAATACCCTCTCAAAGCAAAACCCAACCGGCAACGGGGGACTGAGGCCAGCATCAGCACCTTGGGAGAAGTGTCCCCGGGTCTCACAAAGAGGCTCCCCCAGGTCCCTCTCACAGTGCAAGGGACCTCAACCAGGCAGCCCAGCGAGCCCTCACAGGAGCACGCCCACGGGCACCCTACGCCAGCGCATGTATGTGCGTGCACACGGCAAACTAACCAATCTGATTAACAAGGAAAGGGTGGTGTTGAGCCATCTCAGGGAAATCATGTTTTCAAACGCTGCTCCTGGCCACCTACTATGACTCCCACACACAGGCCCTCTGCTCCAGCCACTAGCCTCCTGTCCGCCTCCAACTCTCTCCCGTCATGGTTTGACTCAGCTGGCCTGGCCGGAATCCCTCCTCTCCATCCATCAGCTAGAATTCAACTCAGCCTCAGCACTCAGCTTAAATGTCGCCTGATCCATGGAAAGTTCTCTGAACTCCATTTAGGTTTGTATAAACCAATTAAAAATATTCCCTAGGACAATTTTAAGTCATTTCTTGTTTTAAAATAAAATTCTAATTATATAAGTTCATCTGGCGACATCAGGGCTGTGACTCGCCCTGGGTCTCCGGGAAAGGCAGTGGCCAGGAGGAAACGCGACACTTTGGGAACACCAGCCCAGTCGCTTCCTGGAGCCACCAACCAGGTGGCTCAATGTTTATCTGCAGCTGTGTTACTTTTTTTTTTTTTTTCCTGGAACAAGTTTGGGCACAAGTAAATACATACTCATTTGCCTGGAACCAGGGTTGTCTGGATGACAGTGACTGAGTTTTAAAGGCTGAGAGATTTATGTTCCAGTCTCAGGGACGCAGGGATGGCCCTTCCCAGCTGGCCTTTGGCTTGTTCCTTCACGACAGAGGGGCTATCATTCCAGTGTATAGGATGAGGGTGAGGGGTTCATGAGAGAACCTCTCCGAGAGCATTGACTGCAACAGCTGACCCGCGGGGCCCCTCCCCTGGCCCAGGGCTGCTCTGCCAGCATTTCTTTAGCTGTGTCAAGTGTGTGTCCTGTTTTCCCCGATCAGATCGAAAGCATTCTTTGACCCTCCCACACACTGGTGCGCACCGGTGCCGATCATAGGGCTGGCTGCCCGCACGAATGAACTGACAGATGTGCCTAGGCATAAATACGAGCTGAAACCCATGCTTCGCCTCCCCCTTTAGGTTTGCTTAAGGGATGGCTCTCCACTAAACAGAGGCCCCGCTAAGGGACTGGGAGTGAGTTCAGAGACAGTGTGAGGGGTCTCCCCCAGCGAGTGCCAAAATGGGCGAACCAAGATAGAGAAAGAGTTTTAGGAGGACCAGCTAGTGTAGAAAACAAGAGTCTGTTGGCTTCTTCCCCTGCCCGGGTGGTCAAGGGTAGTCGTGACAGAGTGGAGAATCCCCCCCCCCCTGACCGCCAGGTGTGCTGCCCCTCTGTCTTCCAGGCCGTGTGCAGGACCAACAGCTTCTACTCACTCAGCGTGCAGAGCTGGTTCAGCCTCCGCAAATCCGTGCAGCCCCTGGTGAAGCGGGTCTGCGACACCGACCGGCTGGCCTGCAGCAAGACCTGCTTCAACTCGGCCGACGTCGGCTTTGTCATCGACGGCTCCAGCAGCGTGGGGACAGGCAACTTCCGCACAGTTCTGCAGTTTGTGGCCAACATCAGCAAAGAGTTTGAGATTTCAGACACGGACACGCGCATCGGGGCTGTGCAGTACACCTACGAGCAGCGGCTCGAGTTTGGGTTCGAAGCGTACAGCACCAAGTCCGACATCCTCAATGCCATCAAGAGGGTGGGCTACTGGAGTGGCGGGACCAGCACGGGGGCCGCCATCAACTACGCCCTGGAGCAGCTCTTCAAGAAGTCCAAGCCCAACAAGAGGAAGTTAATGATCCTCATCACCGACGGGAGGTCCTATGATGACATCCACATACCGGCCATGGCTGCCCACCATAAGGGTAAGCTGGTCTTACTGACCAGGCTGGTGCTGAGCATCCCTCTATGGCTTGGCGGGACAAGGGAAGGACAGTCTTTTCATACACTGGTTTTGTCTACCACTTAGCAGAACGTTTCAAACCCTGAGGAGAGTGTGAGGGTGAGGTTCCATGCGGCAGGCCCCTCGGGGCAATGAAGAAGGAGTAGGCAGGGAGCACCCAGGTAGTTAGTGCCCAGGGTTGTGGCAAACCCGAGGCCTGCAGACACCGAGGGGCATCAACCCTCTCCTCTATGCCCCACACTCTGAGTCACTGCCCAGGAGGGTATGACACATGGAAAAGGAATTTGACTCCTTACTTTAATTGCTATTGAAGACACCAAGTTGTGTTAGAAATTTGGAGAAAACTAATGTTTTAAAAGAAAAGTAACATTTTTGTAAGCAACTGCTAACCAGATGTTGCGGGCATGGGGGAAACCTCAAAGAAATTTCCATTCAAAATATTTAAAGAGATACTTCCATATGAAAATTTGTTAAGAGGAACACAGAAAGCTTAGAACCATAAGAAATGAACAAAATATTGTTATGAGTGTTTAGAAAATCAGTCACATTTTAATGCCTCTTTCACAGAATCTTTGTCTAATCACTGTTTTGCAAAGTGTCATAAAACATCATGAAAGTCCAACCCGAAGAAAACCCCGCATGACAGTAATAACAGTGATGACGATGATGAAGTAAGCCCAGTGGTCAGGGAACACCAGAGACCCACAAACAGGAGCAGAGAACAAGCAAGACTTACTCAGTGTGGGGCTTGTTTTCATCTTGCTTTCTTGCTTTCCTCTTCTTTTGGGTTAGTTAGCAGGATTTTCAATATTCTTTAAAGCTGCTTTTAGTTCTTCCTGAAACAATGAGGGGTAAAAATAAACAAGCCTTACATTAAACCAACAGTTCTGACTTCTGGAAGCCAACGTAACCAGACACCAGGCTTGGGCAGGTCTTCCCAGTGATTTACCCTGTGGAGCCTGTGGGGCGTGCTCGCAATGATAGGATGGCAGATGGCCCAAGTGCCAGCAGTCACAGTGTCCCTTGGGCTCATGTCAGTAGAGTAAAGACGGTTTAAGGCTCAGAAGCAACCTGCCCAGAGTTCCCAAATGAGTGGGCAGGGCCAAGGGGTCCAGCTCTTGAAAGATGTTGCTTTCTGCAAACATCTGGCCCCAGCTGTGTTCAGCTCCTCTCTCACTATTGTTTACAGATGTACCCCCTGGAGGCTCCCCCAGAGGTGTCCTTGGCCATCCCCTGGTCAGAGTGCACACTGAGAGAGATGTCCTAGGAGCTGTCAGGGCTCTCATCATGTTCTGGGCAGCTCTAAAGACGTGGGACCAATGGATGCAACTTATACGGAGGCCAGGGGCACCATGTCCCCAGGAGTGTACAAGCCAAGGCTGGGTGGACAGCTATCAGAATTGCCCATGAAAGTTCTCTACAACAAGGGTGGGCTCAAGGATCTGAAAAACTAAATGTCTAACAGTGTGTGTGTTGTCTTTATTGGGGGGTGGGGCAGCTCTTCCTTCTCTGAGCAGAAATGAGGGCTTAGTCAGTCTAAGCCAGCCCTGTCCTGCAGCAAAGCTGTACTTCTGTCAGTTGCCAGCATTTTGAAGCCCAAAGCTGGATTTTCCCAATGTAGACAATATTCAGAAAAGACACTGGAGAGGTAAGAAAAGGAACCAGCAGTTAAATGCAGTTTAATGAGCCACAAAAATTAAAAAAAAAAATCTTTTCGACACCATGTTCCGCTCTAGCTACCACCTATCCCCTCCCCCTGACAGCCCCCTTCCCGATGGGTCTGCGCTGTCTCCATATACTCATTTCTTTTCCCTCTCAACTCACAGCAACTCATTCGGTTTATCATCTACTCCCCTGACAGTGCTCTCTCCAGACCACCAAGGTCTTGTTTTGTGTTTTTCTATCCAATAAGTACTTTTTTGTTTTCGTCTTACGGGACCTCCCTGCAGCATTCAACACTGTTGGCATTCCCTATCTTGAAACCCCATCTTCCCGTGCTGATGGAGCAGACGCTGGGGACTGCCTCTCCGGGTCCTTGTGCAGTGTTCCTGCAGAGGGAATGAGCTTGGAGTGTGTGGCTGGTAAAGCCACCCTCACACAAGCCTAAAGTCATTCAGTGCCACTGTTTTAGCTTCAAAGATCCTGAACTGAATTTTTAATGCATTTAAAACTCTCTGAAATTTTGTTTGGCTCCACACACAGGTAGAGCAGGCTTGTGCCATGTGGGATGATCTGCATGGCGCCCAAAGTTTCACTTGTCCCAAAACATCATCCCCTCTGCTGCTCATGGGTATGAAATTTTGATCACGCATTTATTCCATTTTGTCTGGGGTTTTTTTCCCCTTCAAAAGACTATAAACTCCTATGGGATGGAAACTCTAGCAATTTTGTTACTGTTGGCATATGTTTGTACTTTGGGGCACATTTCTGATTTGGGATTTGGTCGCATTCAAACACAGTAGCCTGCAGAGCAAAAGAAAGGCAAGGATTCATTCCTAGTCCTTCTTCTTGGGTACATTTGTTTCATTGAAACTTTGTCCCCACAGGAGTGATCACCTATGCAATAGGCATCGCCTGGGCTGCACAGGATGAGCTGGAAGTCATCGCCACTCACCCTGCCAAGGACCACGCCTTCTTTGTGGACGAATTTGACAACCTCTACAAATTGGTCCCTAAGGTCATCGAGAACATTTGTACAGAATTCAACTCACGGCCTCGGAACTGAATTCAGAACAGACAAATACTGCTTTCCTCACTGACCCTGGGACAACCCCCAACAATTTATGGGGCACACAAGGGCGGCAAGGCACGCAGGGCTTGAGAAATGCTGTGTTGTTACTGTTCTTTGCCAGTGTGGTTTTTTCATACTTCAAAACTTGAGATGATCATAAATTTGTAGGAGCCAAAATGACACATTCTTTTGAGGGTGCTGAGGGTTCTCCATTTTGACAACAGTTTTGAAAATAACTATTCAGAATAGAGTACAGCACTCATGACAGGCTTACCCAAAGCTTCTGTGAGGTTCTTAAAGTTTTTACTTCTCTTTAGAACTCTGTAGCCCTCAACAAGTTTCGATTTTGTCATGACAATGTAGGAGTTGCTTAATTAAATATGGAAAAGGACTATACATGATCTTTGTGTCTTGCAGGGTGTGAACGCCCTCGATCTCCCCCATTCCAGTCCTACACACGTTCTCGGAATACACCCCTGGGCTCCAGTCCAGTCTCTACAGAGCTCTCTGGGTCCTTCAGACTCGGAACCAGTCTCCTAAGGCAACTCTCTCTCATTCTGTGGTCTCGGCAGAAAAGCTCTTCCACGCCCTTTCCCCTCCATGTCAACCAAAACAAGAGACCAGGAGCATCGGTCCAGCATCGGGGTGCATAGAATATGTAAACTCCATGCAACTGGCTCACCTCTCAGGAATTAGGGCTCCTTGAAAGAAGTTTCTTTACTAAAAAGTTTTGGAATAAGGCTCTGCTAAAAAATTTCATTCACACTGATTGTTTAGATTAGTTCTTGTTTCCCTGGGCTTTTTTTTTTTTTTTTTTTTTTTTTTTTAGAGACAGAGAGAGAGTCAGCGAGAGGGATAGACAGGGACAGACAGACAGGAATGGAGAGATGAGAAGCATCAATCATTAGTTTTTCATTGCGCATTGCGACATCTTAGTTGTTCGTTGACTGCTTTCTCATATATGCCTTGACCGCAGGCCTTCAGCAGACCGAGTAACCCCTTGCTCAAGCCAGCGATCTTGGGTCCAAGCTGGTGAGCTTTTGCTCAAACCAGATGAGCCCGTGCTCAAGCTGGCGACCTCGGGGTCTCGAACCTAGGTCCTCTGCATCCCAGTGTGACACTCTATCCACTGTGCCACCGCCTGGTCAGGCTCCCTCGACTTTTAACTCCTGTGTCAAAATGACAGCTCCATGAAGCAGGTCTTCCAGCAGTAGTCTTAGGGCACTGGCATTGTTTTATAAAGAAGACAGAGCTTCTGTATCCAAGGATTCCCAGCCTCGAGGAGGAGTTTCCAAATAAAAATGTTGTCGCCAGTCATAGTCTTAAGAGAAGTCTACAGCCATACCACCCTGAATGTGCCCAATCTCGTCTCATAGTCTTAAGAGAAGCTCTCCCCTTAGATTACCAACACGTAAATGGAGTAAATAGAAAATAAGCTTGAAAGCGTGAATTCAATTACTTTGGAAAAAGACACTTATTCAACTAATTCCTTTGAGGGATTCACAGTTCAGTGGGAAACTACACACAAATGAACAATTAAAATCAAATAATTAATATGGGATTATGCACAAAGTGCATGACTGGCGGTTGCAAACAATCTCATGAGAAATCAAATTGTAATAGTGCCTCACAGTGAGTGAGTGCTGCACGCCGGGCACTGCTCTAAGGGCTTCACATGTACTAACTCATCCCTATGATTCGGTAAGCAAGGTAACATTATTATTTGCATTTTACAGAGCATAAAACCAAGGCATGCAGGCCTGACCTGTAGTGGCACAGTGGATAAAGCATCGACCTGGAATGCTGAGGTTGCTGGTTCGAAACCCTGTACTTGTCTGGTCAAGGCACATATGGGAGTTGATGCTTCCTGCTCCCCCCATCATTCTCTCTCCTCTCTAAAATGAATCAATAAAAATAAACAAATAAAATAAAATAAAACCAAGGCATGCAGATGTCGAGTAAGTTGTCCAAGGTCACAGAGCAGGTAGAAGCAGATCTGGAAGTTAAAGAGGCAATCTGACTCCAGAGTCAGTATACATACTTAACCACTTTGCTTCTTAAAATTATGGCATATGAAATAACCAAAGTGGCTGCACAGGGGGTCCTCTAGTAATCCTGACAACTTAAAATATATGTATCATTCTGCAACGTGAATTCTCAGGATCTATTAAATGCGCAAAGTCTATTCAACGTCCATTGCAATAGCACTTCCTCCATCACTCCACCTGATCCTCTGGACTGCCATCCTGCCCCCTCACTATGATGGGTGATTTTAACCTATAGTCTCTGGTCCCTATAGTTCCCTGAACACATTGGGCTCCTCATCCTCTTGTTAAATACTCACCCCTCAAGTTTCAATCCAAAGGCCACCTCCTCTCTGGACATGCCTCTCAGCTCAGACAGACACAGGCTCTCTGGATATAGAATTCTAACCCACCTATTTTCCAGCAATCTTTTTAGTCCCTTCTCATTAAGGGACACAATCCATACATGTCATCAGGACATGGAATACAGGAAGTGAGAACCAAGTCTAGTTCGGACTATACCAACCCCTAACACAGTGGCACTGGTAGCGTGGGAGGCAGAGACATCTCAGGAAGAGGGAGAAACAGCATGCTGGCCAGAGAAAGAGAGGAGCTAATTCCATCCGGACTGCACCCCTCTCTCAAAGGCCCTTCTAAGTTCCTCACTGTATGTCACAGTCACTGTTCTCTAGAACCAGGATCCTCTTCAAGTATCTGTCCACAGGGTAACTGTTGCTCACCTCCTGCTCTTGTTTTTCCTGTTTACCTTTGTGAGTTTCATTCAACAAACATGGTTTAAGCACTTCTCACTGGGACACACACTGGGGCACAAAGATGAGTAAGGCCCGGTCCTTGTCCAAGGAGCTTAGAGGCTGGTATGGGAGAGACTCTCAGAAACATAACATCTATCATGTGACAGGTGAAAGGCCAGCTTGGGAAGCCTTCCTAGGCCAGCTTGCACCTGTTTTAGCCAGATTAAAAAAGGTGTCCCAGCAGTGTTCCGGCAGAAGAAATGATGGAGGCAAAGGCAAGAAGGCATGAAACAGGGTGACAGGACAGAATGACAGCTTGAAACATGAGGCAGGGGTGTCAGGAAATGAGGTTGGAGAGAGAGACAGGGGCCAGGTGATGGGAGGCTGTGTTGGTTCAAGTTCTCTCTGTTGCAAGTAACAGAAACTCAATTCACAGTAGCTCAAGCAAAGGGGAAATTTCTGGCCTGGCCTGTGGTGGCGCAGTGGACAGAGCACTGACCTGGAATGCTGAAATCACCAGTTTGAAACCTTGGACTTGCCCAATCAGGGCACATAAGCAATCAATGAACAAAAGTGAGGCAACTATGAGTTGATATTTCTCACTCTTCCATATCTCTCTGTAAATAAATAAATAAATAAATAAATAAATAAATAAATAAATAAATCTTTTAAAAAAGGGGAGCAAGGAAGAAAAATAAAACTGTAAAGGGATCCTGAGACCAAAGGGGGGACTTTTGGAGGGAAACGGGAGTAACTCATGAACTCCAGGTTCAGGGAGACAGAACCGGCTAGTACGCTCACGCCACTCTGCTCCGCAATGATCTTCATCTGGAAATCGCTGAACTACCCTGCAGAGGGAACAATGTGAGCCTTCCCACCCAGTAAGGACTGACCCCACGACACAGCCTCCATCCTCAGGGCCACCAACAAACCATGTCCTTCTTTCTATCTAATCACCTTGCAATGTATAACTTTTTGAAATTACTCGAAGCATCAAGTTGTCTTGAATGTTGACAGATGCATATCCACAAGTACCTGAATTTGGAAAAGCAAACACCGGCTAAATAAATTACAGTCTTCCTCTGCTTTGCTGAGGAGCTTTCCGCAAGAAAACCAAGGGCTGTCCTCTCAGACTCCCTTGCCGTTCTCTTGGGCTCATGGTTTCAAGTTGTTACTTGTTTCCAGGCCATTAGCCACTGAAAACTGTGAAGATGATCAGGGAGGCTTGGCTGCTGATTCTGGGGTCCACTTCTGTTTTCAGTAGGAAGCCCTGGCTGAGGATAAATGTACTATTTTGATAACTACCCACATAAACAATAAGGCTGAAAGACCATGATTTCAATGCAGGCTTTCTTCTTTCTTTCTTCCTTTTTTATAATGTCCTCTAATTAAGAAATATTGAGCTCAACTTTATTCCCGCCATCCCTCTTACACAAACTGGGCACGCAGCAAACAAGCTGCCCAAGTAAGCAAATGCTGTACTCGGCTTGGCAGCTGGGCCTTTCTTATAAAAAACACAATTCTAGCTGAATAGCTCCTTTCTGTGACTCCTCTAGTTTCACACGTCGTTGAGGTGAGCGGGGTGTATTCAGGTTAATGGCAAATCGGAATCTGGGTTCTCAACAAAGAGCCTTTACATGACTGCCCAGGGCACAAAACCCAGAAGGGTCTGGACACCATGGAAACTGCGTAATCACCAAAACAAGACCCCAAATCACTTTAATTGTTGTTGCTCTGACATCCCCAAGGCATTGGTAAATCTGCATCTTGATATTATAATATTGATTTTTCTTCAATTATCTTAATACACATGTTCTCACCGCGCTTGGCGTGAAAGGGAGTCTCTTTCCAATCTCAGTAGGAGGGGGTTGTGTGACATTTTAAAACCAAAGAGGGAACAGGGACAAGTCGAAGGTTACAAACCACTGTGGTAATGACTAAGATACACACCAAGCAAAATAAATGAGCAGATGAAGTTTTCTGAAGGGCAAATAGTGGCGTAATTTGGTTTTCTCCTAAGAGAATACTCTCTTTGAATTGGGGCACGACTGCAGTGCGGAAACTGAGGGGATCTTTCCAGCTCCTCTGACCTAAATGAAAGACCTGGAACACCCACACGCCTGTTCCTCCCTACAGAGAGAGGGCATTCTCCTGAAGTGGAAAAATCGTCCCTTTTAGGATGGAGTCGTTCTAACTCCGGACATTTAGCACAGACCTCTGGAAACAAAACACTGGCAGAGCCATGGCAGCCTCAGGGGGGAGTGCACACGGGCAGCCAAGACTGTCCTGGCAGGATCTCAGGCTTGTTCACGGACATACCCCGGGCATCCCTCAGAAACCCCACCCCCAAAATAGTTGGTCCTGCGCTCTGCCAGTGAGGACCGGCCAATACTACCAATTCTTATTCAGAGGAGCTCGTCTGCACGTCCAGGCTGGGGAGGCCTAGGGAAATTCTGGTGACAAGAGTAGAATCGATCATCGACGTCAGTCATGAAGTCCCACTGTGCCATGAACTGTGCCGCAGCTGTACACTCACCATGTCTTAAATACACACAGAATTTCTGTTGTCGAATGTGTACTTCAAAACCATTCTTCCATACTTCATTTGAGAGAGCTTGGTCTCCGATGACAATCATAACTGGGAGTCAGCTATGGGAGGTACACATTTTCATAGTACATTATGTCTTCAATCAGTATTCCGCTTTCAAAATGAGGACAGCGAGACCCAGAGGGTACAGAATTGGCCAAGGTCACACTGCAGGTGGGAAGGAGGGCCGCGTTGTGAACCTGGGTCTACCAACTCAGGCTTTAGTGCTCTTGATGGCAGATCCCATCTTCTCAGCGCCACACATTTTGTATCTCGATTTTTTCTCTCTCTCTCTGTTTTCTACTCTGCAGCATGGAATCCCAGATCTTGACAAGTTTCTTGGGAGTGCTCAGTTGCCTTTCAGACCTCTCTGGGCAGCCGAGGGATAAAAAGGGAGGAGTCTCCATGTGGAACTTCCCTCAACCTTTCTACTTAACAGACAAGGGATTTGGTTACTGAACTGTTTTGGCTTTCAAGGGCCTCTGTACATTTACAACACCTAAGCATTTTAAAAACAAACTGCTCTGGGAAACTGTCTTTGACCAAACTCTAATTATAACGCGGGAAAATTACCATGAGTGAAAGCCAGTTCAGGTGTGTCAGGTACACTCTCCCTTTCCAGACTCCATGGGAAAACCTTGCCCATTATCTGCTTCCTTCCACAGATCATAACGTTGTGGTCGCGGTGGGAAAATGGCTCATCAACAATTGCTCCCAGTCTGAAGTGCTGAAAAACGAGAGGCTTTATTCTAGGCTAGTTTGCAAACAGGTCAACACAGCCTCTGTCGAAAACTGAGAAGTGCGCCCCACTGAGATAACGGGGAAGCAGCTTTTTATAAAATCCAGCCCCCTTCTCGTTCCCAATTGGTCCATTATTATGTAAATGAGGACTCCAAAGCACACGGTTCTGATTGGGCCAAATTGCACCTGATTGATCATAATCGTGCATCCTGATAGGTCCTTATGGAGCTGCTCTGATTGGCCAGATGCAAACGAGACTATAGCAAAGCCAGTTTGCTTAGACTGGCAGGTCTCAGCCTATTGGTTGAAAACCAGCAAGATACCAAAAACTTCCTCACCAGGGTGGACTCAGGAGACACGGACAAAGTGATGAGACTATAGCTCAGTCTTCAGCTTTTCCCTGAAATGCAGAGTGAGAAGCTTCTGTCAGCAATGGATTCCGATTATGAATTTGTGCTCACGTGTCCAAGAGGCAGACACTGTACTTCCCCATGTATAAGACACACCCTTTTTTGAAAAGTTTGAGTGTCTAAAAATTGGATGCATCTTATACAGTGGTTGTAGATTTTTTTTTTTTTTTTGTATTCAATATTTTTCTGAAGTTGGAAACGGGGAGGCAGTCAGACTCCCGCATGCACCCGACCGGGATCCACCCGGCATGCCCACCAGGGGGTGATGCTCTGCCCATCTTGGGGCGTTGCTCTACCGCAATCAGAGCCATTTTAGCGCCTGAGGCAGAGGCCACAGAGCCATCCTCAGCGCCTGGGCCAACTTTGCACCAGTGGAGCCTTGGCTGCGGGAGGGGAAGAGAGAGACAGAGAGGAAGGAGAGGGGGAGGGGTGGAGAAGCACATGGGCGTTTCTCCTGTGTGCCCTGGCCGGAAATCGAACCTGGGACTCCTGCACACCAGGCCGACGCTCTACCACTGAGCCAACCGGCCAGGGCTGGTTGTAGATTTTTTTTACTTGCATTTGACAGTGATGAGGAGTTGTATCAATTTTACAATGAATAAAACTTGAGTTCAGGCCTGACCTGTGGTGGCGCAGTGGATAAAGCGTCAACCTGGAAACACTGAGGTTGTCAGTTCAAAACCCTGGGCTTGCCTGGTCAAGGCACATATGGGAGTTGATGCTTCCTACTCCTCCCGCCTTCTCTCTCTCTCTCTCTCTCTCTCTCTCTCCCCCCCCCTCTCTATAATGAATAAATTAAATCTTAAAAAAAAAACAAACTTGAGTTCAGTCTGACCTGTGGTAGCACAGTGGAATAAAGTGTCGACCTGGAACACTGAAGTCATCGATTTGAAACCCTGGGCTTGCCTGGTCAAGACACATATGGGAGTTGATGCTTCCTGCTCCTCCCTTTCTTACTCTCTCTCTCTCTTTCTTTCTTTCTCTCTCTCTCTTCCCTCTCTGAAAAAAAAATTGCATAAATTAAGTCTTTAAAAAAGACAAAAAAAACTTCAGTTCAATAACTATGTAATACATTCTTTTTTTAATTTCGGGCTCAAAAAGTTATACATGGAGAATACGATATGTTCCTTCCCCAGGTTCACAGGCTCTGCAGTGGCACTCTGGCAACCTTATTACCTCCACATAGGCCACGTCAGCAAGGCCCAGCTGCAGTGTGACCAGTCTTGTTGGAATGCCCCAGGATCATCCAAAAACAAAACAAGGTAGGCAGTTCCAGAGGAGCTGTCACAGGGCCACTTTTATTAGCCTCTTCAGCTCCTACTTGGCATCCACTAAACTTTCTTTTCAGCCTCTACGGTTTCAGTGATGCCTAGGGATTTCCATCTGGCCCTTCCTTAGGGTTCAGCAGCAGCCTATACAGTGAATCTGTACTAAGGTACCAAAAAGCTGCAAAATTAATATTGATATTCTAGGGAGAAAGGTCAGGCTTTCCATCTGCCTTTCCTTTGTGGAGGGGAGGAAGAAGAATGTAGAAGTTTCTGGCTTGCAAGGACAACGGGTTATTTAAATCTAACTGTAGGCCCTGGCCGGTTGGCTCAGTGGTAGAGCGTCGGCCTGGCGTGCAGGAGTCCCAGGTGTGATTTCTGGCCAGCGCACACAGGAGAAGCGTCCATCTGCTTCTCCACCCCTCCCCCTCTCCTTCCTCTCTGTCTCTCTCTTCCCCTCTCACAGCCAAGGCTCCATTGGAGCAAAGTTGGCCCAGGTGCTCAGGATGGCTCCATGGCCTCTGCCTCATGCGCTAGAATGGCCCTGGTTGCAACAGAGCAACGCCCAAGATGGGCAGAGCATCGCCCCCTGGTGGGCATGCTGGGTGGATCCCGGTCGGGTGCATGCAGGAGTCTGACTGCCTCCCCGTTTCCAACTTCAGAAAAATACAAAATAAATAAATAAATAAATAAATCTAACTATAGAATAAAGGTTAACTGAGAAACTTCTTTTACCTTTCAATAAGAGACAGAATTTAAATACCTCCCTTTCTAGAATCTTTTTTTTTTTTCTCTCAAAAATTTTTTTATTTCTTTTTGGGTGACATCAATAAATCAGGGTACATACATTCAAAGAAAACATTTCCAGGTTATCTTGTCATTTAGTTATGTTGCATACCCATCACCCAAAGAGAGGTCGTCCTCCGCCACCCTCCATCCAGTTCTCTCTGTACTCCTACCCCTACCCCTCCCGCTCCTTCCCTCCCCCCACCCCCCATAGCCACCACACTCCTGTTCATGCCTCTTAGTCTCGCTTTTATGTCCCACCAATGTATGGAATCCTGCAGTTCCTGTTTTTTTCTGATTCGCTTATTTCACCCTGCACAATGTTACCAAGACTCCACCATTCCGCTATAAGTGATCCGATGTCACCATTTCTCCTAGCTAAATAATATACCATGGTGTATATGTGCCCCATCTTCTTCATCCAGTCCTCTATTTTTTTTTACAGTGATTAAAAGCCTTTAAGCAAACTCTTGGCCAATACAGCAAGAATCCCTAAAAGAGTAGTGTCCTTAACATGTTCCCTGAGTCCAAGTTGGCCCCATCACCATGCCAAATTTTTTTTTTTTTTTAGAGACAGAGAGAGAGAGTCAAAGAGAGGGATAGATAGGGATAGACAGACAGAAATGGAGAGATGAGAAGCATCAATCATTAGTTTTTTGTTGCGACACCTTAGTTGTTCACTGATTGCTTTCTCATATGTGCCTTGACTGCGGGCCTTCAGCAGACCGAGTAACCCCTTGCTGGAGCCAGCGACCTTGAATCCAAGCTGGTGAGCTTTTGCTCAAACCAGATGAGCCCGTGCTCAAGCTAGCGACCTCGGGTCTTGAACCTGGGTCCTCTGCATCCCAGTCTGACGCTCTATCCACTGCGCCACCGCCTGGTCAGGCCCTTTCTGGAATCTTGAAAGTAACATACCTCTAGGCAAAGGAGGGAAGATAAACCCTAAAAGATTGTAAATATCGCCAGACCAGGCGGTGGTGCAGTGGATAGAGTGTTGGACTGGGATGCAGAGGACCCAGGTTCGAGACCCCGAGGTTGCCAGCTTGAGCGCGGGCTCATCTGGTTTGAGCAAAAGCTCACCAGCTTGGACCCAAGGTCGCTGGCTCGAGCAAGGGGTTACTCGGTCTGCGGAAGGCCCGCAGTCAAGGCACATATGAGAAAGCAATCAATGAACAACTAAGGTGTTGCAACATGCAATGAAAAACTAATGATTGATGCTTCTCCTCTCTCTGTTCCTGTCTATCCCTCTCTCTGACTCTCTCTCCGTCTCTGAAAAAAAAAAAAAAGATTGTAAATATCTTTGATTGTGTTACCTTGAAAGTCTTAATGTTTTGTGTATCCCCTAAATAAATGTTGTGGGCTAGTTAACAATTGTTACGATGTCATACTTTCCCCAGCCTGTGTGTGTGATCAAGAGTATATAACCAGCCTCTGAGAAGTATTGGACATACACAATTTGGGTCTGCAAAGGCCCCATGTCAGCCATATGTGGCAAGCATATTTAATAAATCTCCTCCTTTAACAAAACCCTTCAAAACTCATCTGGACTTGGTGTTTCTACATAAACCCGCAGAAGTGAGGTACGGTACTTTTCAGCATCTAGGGTATCGTCATAGTGTATGGCCAGTAGCTGTAGCCACCATCACAGCTGGTTGGCCCATGCAGGTTCGCATTTGATTTGGACAGATGGTAATGAAACAATGGAGTCAAGAAGTGGTGGGCCATTAGCTTTCATCCTAGCTCGCACCCCACGGGCAAGAAATACACACAGTGGGAAAACACTTCCCTTTCCATTCAGGGCTCCCAAAGTCACTGACTTATCCGAGTTTCCTAGAATCAAAGATTTCTACCTCACTAGCCTTACTCACCTCTGTTCCCCATCTCCTTCTCTCTGCACAAGCTCTGCACAAACTGGCTTCTCCTTCAGCACTCCGCCATCTTGGCTGCTTCTCCTCTCCTCCGCGTGGCCTTTCTCTGCTCTCCTCTCTAATGCTAATCTCAGGACCCGAGAGAGCAAACTCTTGGTCTGCCCCCTTTTATAGTATAGAAATCAAAACCTTTAATTCAATATACAAACAAGAAAGTTTCTGATACTAAGCCACTTATCTGAGGCATAATGAGATTCCTCATGAGAGTGTACCACCCCACATCATGCAATCAGTCAAGGGTGTGGAGAAAAACTTAGTCTTAAAACTAAGCCTTCGGCTATAATGACTTTGCCAGCTTACAGCCTGTCCCCTACACCCAATGCAGACTATAAGCGAGCATACATATATATCATATTTACAAACTTACTTGACCAACAGTTACTTTACAACAGATCCACTGCCTTTTAGAATTGTCGCCCCACCACTCATGCAGCCTGTTGTCTGGTCCCTTCTGTTTGGTGTTGTCCTGTAGGACAAGGGAGCTGTGGCGTCCTTACCTGCCAAACCTATTGTACAGTCAAGCCCACCCTAATGTGGCTGCATAGACTGGCCACGTGACAACAGCTGTTTGTTGGGCAGATAAAATGTATTATGCTCACTTCGTTAAAGATGGCGCCGTTGCCCAGGTGATATTAATGTGTGTCTCTGTGGGCAGGCAGGATCATTGTAGCCTGGGACTTGGTTTTGGGATTAAGCCTTTCCTACCCTTTTTGATGTGGGGCAGTACAATCCAATCATGCCTCAGAGAAGTGACTTTGTATTAGAGACTTCCCTATTTTGTATATTGGATTAAAGGTTTGGATTTCTACACTATAAAATGGGGGCAGAACGAGAGCTTGCTCTCTTGGTTCCTGGGATGATTAGCATGAGAGAGCAGAGAGAGCAGAACAGAGAGCAGAAAGAGGTCATGTGGCCAGGAGAAGCAGCCAAGATGGTGGAGTGCTGAGTGAGATGGCAGTTTGTACAGAGTTTGTATCTGGGATAAGGAAGGAGATGGGGAACTGAGGAGAATAAGGCTGGTGAGCTAGAAACCTTTGATTCTAGGAAACTCGGATAAGTCAGTGGCTTTGTGAGCACTGAATGTGAGTGGGTTTTGGAGCCCAGTGTGTGTTTTTACTTGCCCGCCGGGTGCAAGCTAGGATTAAAGATGACAGCCCATCAGCTTTTGGCTCCTTTGTTTCTTTACCGACTGTCCGAATCCAGTGAGAACCTGCACTGGCCAGGCTGCTGTGATGGTGGCCATGGCTACTGGCTTTACATTCCGGGTGCCCTAGGAAGCCCTCCCTACCCCAACAGCGCCCCCAAGAGGCTTCTGAATGCCCCTGGTCCTGCATATCCACAGCAATGCCAAGTCCTACCCCAGTGATGGGGGTTGCTTGCTAAAGAGCAAAGTGCAAGAAGGATTCTCTCTTCAGATCTCTGCATGTTTACAATTCATTACACTGCCTTCACCACAACACTGCCCCAAAAGCCTTTGGGCTGGCAAGGTGTATAGGTTTAGCCTAGGCAGATCAGCTAGTAGTAACTGCCTAAAGAACCTTATGAAGAAAGTTTCTGAGGCCAAGGCCCTCAAAGAAAGGTGCTAAAGTCAATTAGTGGTGTCTGTCAAGGTAGAGGGAGGGGGATACTGTGGGCTCTCACAGTTGGTATTTACTCACATCAATAGTGTAAGGAGCAAGTCTGCATCTTGAAAAGCACACTTGGGGAGTTAAAAGGGAGCTTTCTTAGCTTTTCCTCATGAATATGGCATTGCTCTACATTCACTTAAATCTTATTTTCTAGAAAAAAACTAGAACTAAAAAAATTGTTTTACTTTCATTTGACTTTTTTTTTTTTTTTTTACAGAGACAGAGTCAGAGAGAGGGACAGACAGGGACAGACAGGAAGGGAGAGAGAAGAGAAGTATCAATTCTTTGTCGCGGCATCTTCATTGTTCATTGATTGCTTTCTCATATGTACCTTGATAAGGGGGGGGGGGCTACAGCAGAACGAGTGATTCCTTGCTCAAGCCAATGACCTTGGGCTTCAAGTCAGTGACCACGGGGTCATGTCTATAATCCCACATGCAAGCCAACAACCCCACGCTCAAACTGGCGACCTTGGGGTCTCGAACCTGGGTCCTCCGCATCCTAGCCCAATGCTCTATCCACTGCGCCACTACCTGATCAGGTTCATTTGACTTCTTTTAAAGAACATTTCTAAATGAATCACCTGGAAACATTCAAGTATGCATGATTCTAAACCAAGAGATCTTTGTCATGTGTTGCTTTTGGTGTGACTGGGTCCAGTATTCTCTGCAGTTTCTCACTATGGGCTAGGCACTTTGAGCAGCTGCCCTAGGTTTGCAAGGGTGGAGATGAAAAATAGGGGTGGAGAAACTGACCTTCCTGGGGGGCTTTTATGTGCCTGACACTATCTTTGAGGGACTTAATTGGAATAACAAATGTGAAGACATCATTTTAGAGGGAAAAACAGAGACTCTGAGAGGTTAAATACTTTGTCCCAGGGCCAAACATTTGATACCTGGCAGGTTTAAACCCAGGTCTGTCTCAGAAGAAAAAAACAACAACAACCAAATACAATATAATTTAAGTAAGTGCAACAAAATTATGCACCGATATTTTGGGGAAAACAACAGTTATTTAAGCTTTACTCCTTGGGGAAGAAAACTGAAAGCCAATAAGCTAAAAAGCTGTGGAGCAAAATTAAGAGATGTAAAGAAGGTTCAACTTTAGCAATTTGACATCACACGGAGTCAAGAGGAAAAGAGGATGTCTAAAATGTGAAATCAGAAATATAGAACTATTTAAAGAAAAACTGTTTTAAAACTTTAAAATATATACAGGAATGTTGGTCAAATAAGTTTGTAAGTATAATATATATGTTTTCTTGCTTATAGTTTGCCTTGAGTGTGGGGGACAGGCTGTAATCAGGCAGGGTCATTATAGCCTAAAGCTTAGTTTTAAGACTAAGCTTTTCCCCACACCCTTGACTGTTGCATGATGTGGGGTGGTACACTCTTATGAGGAATCCCATTTATGCCTCAGATAAGTGACTTTGTATCAGAGACTTCCCTGTTTGTATATTGAATTAAAGGTTTTGATTTCTACACTATAAAATGGGGCAGAGGAGCCCATGCTGGAAGAGAGCAGAGAAAGGCCACGTGGAGGAGAGGAGAAGCAGCCAAGATAGCAGAGTGCTCAAGGAGAAGCCGGTTAGTGCAGAGTTTGTGCAGAGAGAACAGAGGTGAATAAGGCTGGTGAGGTAGACACCTTTGATTCTAGGAATACTTGGATAAGTCAGTGGCTTTGGGAGCCCTGAATGGAAAGGGAAGTGCTTTCCCATTGTGTATTACTTGCCTGCCTGATGCAAGCTAGGATTAAAGCTAATGGCCCATCAGTTCTTGGCTCTGTTGTTTCATTACTCTGTCTGAATCAAATGCGAACCTGCATGGGACAGGCGGCTGTGATGGTGGCCATGGCTACTGGCTTTAAAAAGAACTTAATTGACTAAATAAAAACAACTTTCCTAGAAAAACAAAGAAATCCTGTGCTTTTTCCTCACAGAACCACCCAATAGGTTTTACTTGATTTTGGAATTGGATCAGCCACTAGCATGTAGAAAAGGAGTAATTCTCATCACCATTTCCTATTTTGTCGGTTTTCCTGAGTGTGAGGAGGTGTTGCGAGTCCCCTAGCCCTCCTTCACCCATTCAGGCAGGAGCTTGTCTAGAGAACATGCTAGAGTAGCCTTCATTTTATTCATCTTCTCAAAAAACAAAAAACAAGTAGAGCGTCGGCCTAGCGTGCGGAGGACTCGGGTTCGATTCCCGGCCAGGGCACACAGGAGAAGCGCCCATTTGCTTCTCCACCCCTCCGCCGCACTTTCCTCTCTGTCTCTCTTTTCCCCTCCCGCAGCCGAGGCTCCATTGGAGCAAAGATGGCCCGGGCGCTGGGGATGGCTCTGTGGCCTCTGCCTCAGGCGCTAGAGTGGCTCTGGTCGCAACATGGCGACGCCCAGGATGGGCAGAGCATCGCCCCCTGGTGGGCAGAGCGTCGCCCCATGGTGGGCGTGCCGGGTGGATCCCAGTCGGGCGCATGCGGGAGTCTGTCTGACTGTCTCTCCCTGTTTCCAGCTTCAGAAAAAAAAAAAAAAAAAAAAAAAAAACCTGACTTGTTTTCACTGATGTTCTTTTATTCCTGTTTTACATTTTATTGATTTCTGCTCTTATCTTTTTCATTCCCTTTGTTCTGCTTACTTGGGGTTTCCCTGATTCTTCTTTGTCCAGTTTCTTTTTCTTTTTCTTTTTTTTTTGTATTTTCCGAAGTTGGAAACGGGGAGGCAGACAGACAGACTCCCGCATGCACCCGACCGGGATCCACCCGGCATGCCCACCAGGGGGCAATGCTCTGCCCATCTGGAGCGTTGCTCTGTTGCAACCAGAGCCATTCTAGTGCCTGAGGCAGAGGCCATAGAGCCATCCCCAGCGCCTGGGCCAACTTTGCTCCAATGGAGCCTCGGTTGCGGGAGGGGAAGAGAGAGACAGAGAGGAAGGAGAGGGGGAGGGGTGGAGAAGCAGGTGGGCGCTTCTCCTGTGTGCCCTGGCCGGGAATCGAACCCGGGACTCCTGCACGCCAGGCCGACCCTCTACCACTGAGCCAACCGGCCAGGGCCTTTGTCCAGTTTCTTAATGTGAAAGCTGAGGTTACTGAATTAAGAGCTTTCTTTTTTCCCTCACGTAGAAGTTTAGTGCTGTAAACTTTCCTCTGAGCACTCCTTGGTTGCATCCCACAACTTCCCGTATGCTTGGTGTTTTCACTTTCATTCCTTTCAAAATACTTTCCCACCAATATAGACCCTATTTCTAGAGCAGGTTTACATTCACAGCAAAACTGAGTGGAAGGAATAAGAGCTTTCCCACATACCTGTGTCCCCTCTAGCCTCTCCCACTATCAACACCTCACACCAGAGTGGTACATTTATTACAATTGGTGAACACACATTGACACATTATTATACCTAAAGCCCATAGTTTTCATCAGACTTCACCCCTGGTATTCACCCATACATCCTATGGGTTTGAACAAAGGTATAATTGTTGTAAAGTACCCGTACCTCAATTCCACGGGTTCAGGTAGAGACACCAAGTCCAGATGAATTTTGAAGGGTTTTATTAAAGGAGGAGATTTATTTAATATGCTGGCTGCATATGACTAACACAAGGCATTGCAGACTCAAACCGTGCACACCAAATACATTTCAGAGGCTGGTTATATACCCATGATCACATACAGGCTGGGGGGAGCATGACATCATGGCACAAGCTTATAACATTTGTTTAGGGAATCCATAGAGGCATTAAAACTTTCAAGGTAGCCTGACCAGGAGGTGGCGCAGTGGATAGAGCGTTGGACTGGGATGCCGAGGACCCAGGTTCGAGACCCCGAGCTTGCCAGCTTGAGCACGGGCTCATCTGGCTTGAGCAAAATAAAAAATGCTCACCAGCTTAGATCCAAAGTCACTGGCTCAAGCAAGGGGTTACTCGGTCTGCTGTAGCCCCACGGTCAAGGCACATATGAGAAAGCAATCAATGAACAACTAAGGTATCACAATGAAAAACTGATGATTGATGCTTTTCATCTCTCTTTGTTCCTGTCTGTCTGTCCCTATCTATCCCTCTCTCTGACTCTCTCTCTCTCTGTCCCTATAAAGAAAAAAAAAAAAAAAACTTTCAAGGTAATACAATCAAAGATATTTACAAATCTTTTATATCTATCTCCCCTCTTTCCCTAGAGGTATGTTACTCTCAGGATTCCAGGAAGGGAAGAGGAACCACAATCAATATAGGGTGGTATGTAAATTCTGTCTCTTATTAAAAGAGAAGTTCCTCAGTTAACCTTTATTTTAGATTTAAAACTAAATATGCCATTGTCCTTGCAAGCCAGAAACTTCTACATTCTGCTCCCTCCCCTCCCCAACGGAAGGACGGGACAGGAAAGCCTGGCCTTCCCTCCTAGAATATCAGTATTAATTTTGCAGCTTTTTGGTACCTTACTACATAATAATGTGTCCACCATTATAGTATCATACAAGTAGTGTCCCTGCTCTAAAATTTTTTGCTCTGCCTATTCATCCCTCCCTCCCTGCTTGTCCCTGGAATCACTGATCTCTTTACTGTATCCATAGTTTCCAGAATGTCATATAATTAGAATCACACAATATGTAGCCTTTTCAGATTGGCTTCTTTCATTTAAGGATACGCATTTGTTTCCACCATGTCTTTTCATGGCTCATTTCTTTTTAGTGCTTAATAATTTTACATTGACTGGATGTACCACAGTTTGTTTTTCTGTTCACTTACAGAAGGACACCTTGGTTGCTTCCAAGTATTGGCAGTTATGAATAAAGTTTCTATAAACATTTTTGTGCAGGTTTTTGTGTGATTATAAGCTTTCAACTCAGTTGTGTAAATACCAAGGAGCATGATTGCTGGATTGTACTAAGGGTAGGTTTAGTTTTCTAAGAAATTGCCGAACTGTCTCCCAAAGTAGAGTACTATTTGCATTCCCACAAGCGATGAATGACTGTTACTGTTGCCTCTACAGGTTCGCCAGTCAAAATACTTTTTCTTTCCTTTTTTTCTCCTGAGCCATTGGTTATTCAAGTGTTATTTAGTTTCCAAATACTTGGGAACTTTCCAGACTTCTTTCTTTATTTGGCTTTTTTTTTTTTTAATTTTTAATTTTTATTTTATTTATTCATTTTAGAAAGGAGAGAGAGATAGAGAGAGATGGGGGGGAGCAGGAAGCATCAACTCCCATATGTGCCTTGACCAGGCAAGCCCAGGGTTTCGAACCAGCAACCTCAGCATTTCCAGATCGATGCTTTATCTACTGCGCCACCACAGGTCAGGCTATTTGGCTTCTAATTTAATTTTACAATAGTCAGTGAACATATTTTGTAAGATCTGGATTCTTTTAAATTTATTGAGACTTGTTTTATGGCCTAGAATATGATCTATCTTAGTAAATGTTCTAGGCACTTAAGAGAAAAATGTATATTCTGCTGTTGTTGGGTGGAATGTTGTATAAATGTGAATTAGGTCAAGTTGGTTGATAGTGTTATCTAAGCCTTCTCTATCATAATTTTCTGTCTACTTGTTCTATTAGTTATTGCGAGAGGAGTGTTGACATCCCCAGCCCTCATTGTAGATTTGCCTATTTCTCTGTTCAAAAGTCTATCAACTTTTTGATCCATTTTATTTGAAGCTCTGCAATCAGGTAAACTTTTAGGATTGTTATGTTCTCTTGATGAACTGACCTCCATTATAAAGTGAACTTCTATATTCCTAGTTGTAAGGCCAGGAGCTGCCATCGTGGCCATTCACATGCAGGTTCCCATTGGATTCCGGCAGATGGTAAAGAAATGGCGGAGTCGGAGGATGGTGGGCCATCCTATTTATTGGTGTCTCACCAAGACAGGCAAACCACAAAAGAAGACAAGGGAAAAGCAGAAAACCAGCTTTTCCCATGAAGGGCAAGGGATCAGGGAAGCCCCTGCAATCGTGATAGCAGGAACTGACTGAGTAAGTTCCTGGTCTGTCCCACTTTATAGTGTAGAAAACCAAAACCCCTTAATCCAATATACAAACAAGGAAGTCTCTGATACAAAGTCACTTATCCGAGGCAAAATTGGATTCCTCATGAGAGTGCACCACCCAGATCATACAATCAGTCAAGGGTGTGGGGAAAAGCCCAGTCTTAAAACTAAACCCTAGGCTACAACGACCCTGCCTGCCCACAGCCCGTCCCCCACACCCAACACAAATCACAAGCGAGCAAACACATATATCATATTTACAAACTCATTTGACCAACACTAGTAGTAGTCTTTTCCCTGAAACCTATTTTGTCCAATATTAAGATAGTCACTGAAGTTTCCTTGTGGTATGGCATATCTTTTTCTATCCTTTTAATATATTTGAGACTTTAAAGTGGGTTTCTTGTGTCCAGAATTTTCTGTAGGCAAGGTCTCATTATTTATACCTAATCTGTCAAGCTTGACTTTTAGTTATAGTATTTAGACCATCTACATTTAATGTGATTACTTACATGGTTGGGTTTATATATATACTCTCTTGGTATTTGTTTGTTTGCCATGTTATTTGTCCCCTTTCCCTTTTTATTTTCTTCTGGGTTAATTGGATATTTCATTATAGTTCTAGTTTGTGGTATTTGTTGGTTTATTAGTGTTGGGCAGATAAAATATATTATGCTTTGTTAAAGATGGCACTGCCCATGTGGAAGCCCGTCTCCCAAGTGATATTAGTTGCCCTTCCTGCTTGGGATGGGCGTAATTATGTTAATGTGTTGGGGGAGGGCTTTTGCACCAAAAGTTTTTAAAAGGAAGAGAGATCACGTTGTTCTGGAGGAAGACTGATTACTTTCTAGGAGGAGCCCATGCTGTAAAAGAGCAGAGAACGGCCACGTGGAGGAGGCCAGGAGAGGCAGCCAAGATGGTGGAGTGCTGAAAGAGAAGCCAGTTAGTGCAGAGTTTGTGCAGAAAGGAGATGGGGAACAAAGGAGAATGAGGCTGGTGAGGTAGACATCTTTGATTCTAGGAAACTCGGATAAAGTCAGTAGCTTTGAACACTGAATGAGTGGGTTTTGGAGCCCAGTGTGTGTTTTTACTTGCCCGCTGGGTGCAAGCAAGGATGAAAGATTATGGCCCATCAGTTCTTGGCTCCATTGTTTCATTACCAACTGTCTGAATCAAATGTGAACCTGCATTGGCCAGGCAGCGGTGCCCACGGCCACTGGCCTTACAATTAGCAATCCTTTTTTTTTTTTTAAGTGGTTGCTTTAGATTCAGTAGTATCCATCTATCACATATCAGTTTCTCTTCAAGTAATACTATACTACTTCACATGTGGCTTAAGAACTTAGGACAGTATACTTCTATTTACTCTCCTCCAGCCTTTGTGTTATCATGGTAAAATATTTCTCTCATAGATTTCTTTTTATAACCATCTGTATTTTTTGCTTTAAACTGTCAATTATCATTTCAGGTGTTGTTTTTAAATAACTGCCACATGTGCTCTTTTTTAAATTTTATTATTTTTTTTATTTTTTACAGACAGAGAGTAAGTCAGAGAGAGGGATAGACAGGGACAGATAGACAGGAACGGAGAGAGATGAGAAGCATCAATCATTAGTTGTTCATTGCACGTTGCAACACCTTAGTTCATTGATTGCTTTCTCATATGTGCCTTGACTGTGGGCCTTCAGCAGACCAAGTAACCCCTTGCTGGAGCCAGTGACCCTAGGTTCAAGCTGGTGGGCTTTTGCTCAAACCAGATGAGCCTGTGCTCAAGTTGGCAACCTTGGGGTCTTGAACCTGGGTCCTCTGCATCCCAGTCTGATGCTCTATCCACTGCGCCACTGCCTGGTCAGGCTCAGGTGATTTTTAAGATAATTTTTTCTGATATCAATTCCATCTGGTATCAATTCCTTATGCCTGAAGGATTTTCTTTAATGTATCTGGTAGTCATGAATACTTTTGGCTCTTGTATATCTTTGCCTTTACTTTTTTTTTTTTGTCAATTTTTTTTATTTATTCATTTTTGGAGAGGAGAGAGAGACAGAGAGAGAGAAGGGGAGAGGAGCTGGAAGCATCAACTCCCATATGTGCCTTGACCAGGCAAGCCCAGGGTTTCGAACCAGCGAACTCAGCATTTCCAGGTCGACGCTTTATCCACTGCGCCACCACAGGTCAGGCCTGCCTTTACTTTTGAAAGATGTTTTTACTGGTTATAGAATTGCAAGTTGACAGGAATTTCTTTTCAGTAAAGATGTTGGTTCCATTGTCTTCTGGGATAGCAATATAGTTATAACAAATGTTATTGTTTATTAATTCCCTCATATGTTAATTTGGGGTCACTTTCATTAAAATTGCTTTTTTTTAAAGTTTTTTTTAATTGGAAAACTGTCAGACTGTATCAGGAACCAAGCTACTTTGCAAATTGCCCAAATGACATGAAAAATAAAGAAGTTTAGGGAAAGTAATGACATTTGAGGAAAGGGAAAAAAGAGGTGATGTTCTTACT
This sequence comes from Saccopteryx bilineata, assembly GCF_036850765.1. Taxonomy (NCBI): domain Eukaryota; kingdom Metazoa; phylum Chordata; class Mammalia; order Chiroptera; family Emballonuridae; genus Saccopteryx; species Saccopteryx bilineata. Next base: position 94,003,583 of record NC_089492.1, read on the forward strand.
TTCCAAATGTAAGAGTAATTACACCTACTCAGTTACTGATCCAAGAATCTTCAAATGAGATTCTGAGAAAATCCTTGATCCACCTTGATTTTCTCCTCCTCGTTCTTCAACATCAAAGAGGAATGAGTGTGAAAAATAAGTATTTCTTTGTTTGAACTGTTCACAATTTATGATCATAGAGCATAGTTAGCATAGATAAGTTTTGCCTGTTTGGTCTTTATTTAAAGAAAAGTATACAGTATTCTTTTGTATGTCTTTTTAGGCTCAACATAATGTTTCTGAGATTCATTCATATGCTGCATGCACTTAAAAACTGTTCATTCCGCCTGACCTGTGGTGGCACAGTGGATAAAGCGTCAACCTGGAAACGCTGAGGTTGCCAGTTCAAAACCCTGGGCTTGCCTGGTCAAGGCACAATTAGGAGTTGATGCTTCCTGTTCCTCCCTCCCCCTTCTCTCTCTCTCTCTCTCTCCTCTCTAAAAATTAATAGAAAAAATTAAAAATAAAAAAACAACAAAAAAATGTTCATTCCCACTGCTGTATAATAAATAGTCCATTGTGTGAATACACAAAAATGTATTTACTCATTCAATAATCGATGAATATTTAGGTACTGTCTGGTTTAAGTCTGTTACTAATAATGTTGCTATAAATATTCCAGAACATTTCTTTTGATGAGCATATATGTATGCATTTATTGGATGTATGCTTAGAAACAGAATTCCTAGATTCCATGGTATGAATATTTCACTTTGGTAGCTTTTTCCAAATGGTTTCCCAACATGTTTGAATAAATTTACATTCTCACCAGGAGTGAGTGAGACTTCTGATTACTTCCACATTTTGCCAACCTTCATAATTTCTTATACCTAATAAAATAACTCACTAAGAAAAACTACAGAGTAATCTCTTGTGAATACGCATGTTAAAGTTCTAAATAAAGGAGCAGCACTGAAATACTGATGTCTAAGAAAAGAATAACACATTATGACCAAGTAGGTTTTATTCCAGGGACACAAGAGTGGTTTAATGTCAGCAACTCCATGCATAGTCCTGCTAGTCAACAGATTAAAGGAAAGTAACACATGGCCACACCGAAAGATGCTGAAAATCATTTGATAAAATTTAGCAGCTATTCCTAATGAAATCTCCCAGTAAAACAGGAAATAATTTAAATAAGATTCTTCACCAAATAAAACACAAATATTCTATATAACTACTCAAACCATTTCAACTAAAATTAATAACAGAAATGTCTATTACCATTATGACTCAACACTATAACAGTTTTAGACAATAAAGATTCTAGAAAAGGGGCTGTCAAACATTGGAAAAGAAATTATTTTTGTGAGAGTTATCATTATATTTCTAGGGAAAACTGCTGGGATTAATGAGAAAATTTAGTAAGTATATATAATAAATTTGTTGTAGCCAAGAGGGCATACAGGAAAAAATAAGCTTTTAGAAATTGAAATTGATTAAAAATACCCATTCACAATAATGACCAAAAGGCTAAAAAATAAGAGATACATTTAAAAAAAAGATGCAGGACTTAAAGGAAGAAAACTCACAAGACTTCCTGAAAATATAGACAGGACCTGAGCAAACAGAAAATGATAATGGTTTTCTTAGTTCTTAGAAGACAGTATCACATCAAATTTCCCAAAATCAATCTGTAAATCTCATGCAGTTTCACCCCTAATTAGATAAAATGTCCCCAAACTTCAAATGCCTGAGAATAGCAAAAAAAGTAGTAAAAAACCAGGAGGCAGGAGTATGTGGTGGGGCAAAGTTCTACCTGGCTATGTTATAAAGCCACTGTACACAAACCTATCATAACTCATTGTAAAGGATTCCATAAGCTATTGCCATATGTGAAGAGAACTGTGAGTGATACAGAACTGCATATTGATGAATTTCATTATATGTGAAAATATATGACAAAGTTGGTATTTCAGTTCGTTGGAAAAGACAGTTTATTTACTAAAGGGTGCTAAAACAAATGGCAAACCACTTAGAAGTAAACTGAGATCCAGAGCTTGTATTCAATACAGAAACAAATTCCAAATGAGTAAAGACAAATGTATACACCACTAACAGCAAAAACCAAAAATAAAACGCAGAAGTCATTCTAGACTATACATGCCACTCAGAGGTGAGGACCTCAATCAATACAGAATACTTTGAATTTTTTTATATATTCACAAATGTCCATATTTTGTAAAATAATATACTTGAATATGTACTCATATTGAATATATAGTTTTGATTAGGAAAAGGAATTATAAATATGGTTAGATAAATTATAGATTTGGAGAAAATTTGAAAATAAGAGTATATACAATATACAAAGAGCACTTACAACTTTTTTTTAAAAAGCACAAATATGAAAAAATGTTAAAATAAAAAATGAAATGAAATAAACATTTTAAATATTAAAATATAATCACCTTAAAAGTCCAAATGGCTGTTTTCTACAGAAAAAGTATTTACTTTATTCCCCAGGTATAAGACGCACCCTTTCCCAAACAATTTGGAATCTAAATTAACCTGGGTGCATCTTATATAGTGGCTATAGTTTTTTACTTGCATTTCTCGCCCTTTCATTCTTGTTTTTGCACTCATTGTTGAAGATAGTGATTCGTCATCAGACACAGATGAGGACAAGCTAATGGATGGGAGTTTTGACAGTGATGAGGAGCTGTATGAATTTTATGATGAATAAAACGAGTTCAATAACTTTATGTATTACATTTTTTTTCAAATTTTGGGCCCCAAAATTCAGGTGTGTCTTATACATGGGGAAATATGATATTAATGTGGTCAATAAGGAACATATAATAGTTAGAATATAAAGTTTTAATATATATAATATACAAAAAGCTCCTACAAACTAGTTAAATAAAAAGCCAAGCACATTAGAAACATGGACAAAGATATGAATAAAATAAAAAATGTAAAGGCAGGAATAAAAATATAAGTATTTGTGGTAGGCAGAATTCTAAGATGAACCTCAAGATCTTTTGCCCCTGATGTTACTCCCACGATGCTGTTACATTTACAGGGCAAAGAGATTTTGCCAATGTAATTAACATTCCTAACCAGTTAATTTTAACGTCCAAATGTGATCTGGGTGGGCCTACCCTAGCCACACGAGCCCTTTAAAAGCCGAGTGTTCTCTGGCTTGTAGCATAACAGAAAAGAGAAAACAGCACAAAAAGGGTCTGATGACTCCGTAATAGCTTTGAAGATGGCGGTGACCAGGTGCAAGGACTGGAGAGCAACCACTAGGAGCTGAGAACACTTGGCAAACAGCCGGCAAAAAACCCCTGAGACCTCTATCCTACAACCATCCCGCCATCTACAATTGCAAGGAATTGAGTTCTGCCAACTATTGATACATGAACAGGCTTGGAAGTGAATTCTTCCACAGAACATTCAGTTAAGAGTCTCGCCTGGCACACACCTTTGTTTCAGCCTTAATGAACGCAAGGAGTCCAATCAAGCCTGTTTGAGGTTCTAACCCATAGAACTATGAGATAATAAACAGGTCTTGGTTTAAGCTGCTAAATTTGTTGAAATTTGTTATGCAGCAATAGAACACTAATATAATCGGTGATTTAATTATGAGAGAAATCCAAATAACCAAAGAACATATAAAAAATTGTCCAGATTTTTAGTAGTCAGGAAAATACAAATAAAATGACACTGAGAGATCACTATCCTCACTGCCAGGTTTTTTGTTACTAGTGGGAATAAGGGGTAAGACTTTTTACTGATGGATAAATAAGTTGTCCCAACCTTTATGGGAAACAATCCGTCAACGTGTATTAAAATTTTTTTTAATCTACATATCCCTTAACCCAGCAATGCTACTCCAGGGAATCTTTTCCATAGAAGTAAAACCATCATGGTCTTGAATATGTGCACAGGCACAATTACCATAATCATAAAAATCTTGTAGCAAAGTAAATGCTTATCGATTATGGAAGAAGTTTAATAAACCATCATAAGAGTATTATCCAGCATTAAAAGAATGAAGTAAGAGCTGTAAAATAGATTGGCAGGGATTTTCAATCATATGTTGTTGGATGAGAAAAAATGAAGAGGATATTTATAACCCCATTATCTAAAGCAAACAGATCCATCAAAAATATTTTATTTATAAGATTGTATGTCTATTAAGAAATTTTAAAGACAGCACTGTATGTATAGACTTGTAAAGTGCTCACAATGCACATAAAAATTTAAAAGCAAGTTACAGAGTAACGGGTAGAAGACAAAACCCCATGTGTAATACATGTATAATACAGAAACATGTATCAGGCTATTACCAGGTAGGTGGGGGTAAAATATGTAGTATGGGGGGGGCGTATTAGCTTTCATTAGCTTTGCATTGTGCACTTTCATTTATTGTTCTCTTGAGTTCTATTTGTTGTTCCCTCCCACCCCTACTCCCCAACTGGAATGTAAACTACATCAGGTAAAAAATTTTGCTCACTGCTGGACGCCAGCACCTAGAACTGTCTGGCACGTAACAGGAACTCAAATATTGAGGAAAGCATGATTTTATGTATAACTTTTTCTTCAGGGCTGCTCTTGATGTTCATTTAAACCTTATTTCTCTTAAAAACCTGATATTCTAGAAATTATCCAGAATGTGACAGAATCATGATGGCTTAATGTCAGGCAGTAATAAGCATCCAACAATTATCAGGTGTTTTATGTCTATTATTTCAAATCAATCTAATTATGTAGATTTATAATCCTCATTTCATCAGTGAAAACCAACTCAGAAGAACCAGCTTGTCTACAATCTCACAGACAATAAATGTCCTCTGTCCAGGACAAAATCCTGTTCTTTCCTCTGTGCTGTGTTCATCTTAAAGGAATCATATTTTAATAATTAAAAATTAGGCCCTAGCCGGTTGGCTCAGTGGTGGAGCGTCGGCCTGGCGTGCGGAAGTCCCGGGTTCGATTCCCGGCCAGGGCACATGGGAGAAGCGCCCAGCTGCTTCTCCCCTCCTCCCCCCCTCTCCTTCCTCTCTGTCTCTCTCTTCCCCTCCCGCAGCCAAGGCTCCATTGGAGCAAAGATGGCCCAGGTGCTGGGGATGGCTCCTTGGCCTCTGCCCCAGGCACTAGAGTGGCTCTGGTCGCAACAGAGCAACGCCCCAGAGGGGCAGAGCGTCAATCCCTGGTGGGCGTGCCGGGTGGATCCCGGTCGGGCGCATGCAGGAGTCTGTCTGACTGTCTCTCCCCTTTTCCAGCTTCAGAAAAAATACAAAAAAAAAAAAAAGAAAGAAAAAAATAATTAAAAATGAGAGTTTTACATAGTATATAGGTTTAATATTATTTTGAGTTATTTAGTTGAATATTTCATACCCTTCAAATTCATTACTCTGTTGATGATTCTACTAAGAATTTAAAATTCATTTGATTGTTAAATAGAAATATCTACTCTAACTTGTTATTTACTCCCAAAATACTTAAGCTGTTTAGCTCAAGGCTGCCAGCCACCTGGGCCCCGCTGGCATGTAGCAGCAAACTGAAACAACACAGAACTATTCCTAGGAGAGTTAATAGACATTAAGATAATTACCATCAAATCTTCAAGACAACAAGCAGCCCTGAGAACATCCTGAGGGATTTTGTCCCAGATTCTTCAACTCCAAAGCCAGCTCCCAGAGGAAGGCCTTTTCTTGACAAGCTTCTGCTGGAGGAGCTTCCTACCTCCTTGGAGAAAAAAAGCCGGAGGGCCGTAAGGAAAGGAAAGACTGGTGGACCTGATGTGGGCCCAACACAGTCAAGGTAGGTTTAGATTCCACGCCAGAAGAGCTCCTGTTAAGGGGTCAGAAGCCAGCAGGTTGGTGTTGGGAAGGCTGGAGAATAAACGGACACCACAACAGGGCTGGGAGGCACCTCCTTGCCACCCACATGCTTTGCTGTTTCAGTGTAGGCAGAAAGAGGGTGCAAACGGCAGACAGGAGCGTTGGATATTGTTGCTACTTTCCAGGTGAGGTCCAATCCCTTCTCACTTTAAGGTACAGACAGACCTCAATCTTAAAATCAGCTCCACAGATCTGAAGACATTTGAGATGGCCCAGGGACTAGCAGGGAGATAGATATTTTTTTTTGTCTTTGATGACCTGTATAGATTTAGAGTTTTGTAAATGTGATCTCTAATTACTCAAACAACAAACACGTATTTAGTACTTTCTATGTGGTAATTCACCAGCAGAGGTGTGAAGGGGAATGGAAAAAACAAACATGGTCCCTGCCTCAAGGAGCTTAGACAGAAACAAATAACCATTACCTGTTACTTTAGGTGACTTAGTGAGTCCTACTCCATCTGTATAATCCGAGTTGAGAATGGGGTAGATTCAAGGCCTTCTTAATGAGTCATCACACTACTCATGCCTCAAAAAAAAACAACTATTAAGATTTTGAAATATAGTGAAATAAACTTATCAGATCTTCCTTGCCAATTTTTGTGCTCCCAAAATAATTTCTAAAGATCAAACAAAACTTTAGGCCCTGGCCGGTTGGCTCAGCGGTAGAGCGTCGGCCTGGCGTGCGGGGGACCGGGGTTCGATTCCCGGCCAGAGCACATAGGAGAAGCGCCCATTTGCTTCTCCACACCCCCCTCTCCTTCCTCTCTCTCTCTTCCCCTCCCGCAGCCAAGGCTCCATTGGAGCAAAGATGGCCCGTAAGATGGCCCGGGTGCTGGGGATGGCTCCTTGGCCTCTGCCCCAGGTGCTGGGGTGGCTCTGGTCACGGCAGAGCAACGCCCCGGAGGGGCAAAGCATCACCCCCTGGTGGGCAAAGCATTGCCCCTGGTGGGCGTGCCGGGTGGATCCCAGTCAGGCGCATGCGGGAGTCTGTCTGACTGTCTCTCCCCGTTTCCAGCTTCAGAAAAATACAAAAAAAAAAAAAAAAAAAAAAAGATCAAACAAAACCTTTGTGTGTTTATTTGCAGAGGAAAGCTCTATGTAACTTACATCCAGGCCTCAAATCTGCCTAGATTTACAATCTTCAAGTTCAAAAGTAAAATTATTTCTGCCTCCAGAAAGTAACTTTTCTAAAGAAAAAATATCCTGCTTGCATACTTTGTTTTTTAATGTGAATAATTAGATGTGTATTACTAAGTATCCTACAGCAAAGAGAAAATAGGAGCTTATAGTATCAAAAACTTGTTCAAAAGACTAGCCAAAAGGAATTCGTGAAAGTCTGAATGTTTCAGAGTTGGGAGAAAGACCGATTTCTATTGACCCCGGGAGCTAGACAAGGAAACTGAACAGGTACAACTTCACTGAAAAACGAAGCTTTAAGTGAATTGATTGTTAAATGTCATTTTGGTTGAACCTGCACACTTTTAAAATGCGTAAATGGCCTGACCAGGCGGTGGCGCAGTGGATGGAGCGTCGGACTGGGATGCCGAGGACCCAGGTTCGAGACCCCGAGGTCACCAGCTTGAGCGTGCGCTCATCTGGTCTGAGCAAAGCTCACTAGCTTGGACCCGAGGTCTCTGGCTCAAGCAAGGGGTTACTCGGTCTGCTGAAGGCCCACGGTCAAGGCACATATGAGAAAATGATTGAGCCTGACCTGTGGTGGCGCAGTGGATAAAGCGTCAACCTGGAAACGCTGAGGTTGCTGGTTCAAAACCCTGGGCTTGCCTGGTCAAGGCACATATGGGAGTTGATGCTTTCTGCTCCTCCCCCCTTCTCCTTCTCTCTCTCTTCCTTCTCTATAATGAATAAAAAAAAAAAAAAAATCTTAAAAAAAAAGAGAAAGCGATCGATGAACTAAGGTGTCGCAACAAAAAACTGATGATTAATGCTTCTCATCTCTCTCTGTTCCTGTCTGTCTGTCCCTATCTATCCCTCTCTCTCTGTAAAAAAATAAAAAAATAAAATGCATAAATGGCAAATTCTTAGAATTTAAGCTTAGTATTATTATAAGCTCTGAGGGGGGACACTACTATTAACATTATTTACATGCTAACTATGCTTTATCCTACTGTTCCACTCATTTTAACATATATCAAATGCATAAGACTCCATGTTTATCTGCAAGCTATCTAAACTATTGCTTTTCCAGTCAGCAAAATGCTTAGAAATTTACCATATATAATATATAAAAGCAGCCCTACATAGCAGCTGAGTATTGGGTGTGTGTATGTCAGGAATGTTCTTCAACGACTATCAAACGACATGAGTCCCTGGCTGGGTTGTTCAGTGGATAGAATATTGTCCCAGCACACCAAGGTTGCAGGTTCGATCCCAGTCAGGGCACACGTGAGAAGCAACCAGAGTGCACAACTAAAATGGAACTAAGCAGAATGAGTTGATGCTTCTTTCTCTCATATGGGGGAGGGGATGATATGAGACCGAGTTATTTTTCTAAAATATACATTGAATGAAATGATTCCATTAATAGAAATATGTAGGCTCAAAATTCTGAAAAGATGTAGATATATTTTTAAATGCTTTAAAAAGCAGCCAAAATTATTCAAAACAGAACTGATCGTATAAAAATGATTCTCTTATCTTTTCATGAGATTATCACTTGACCACATGGGGCATTTCTGATATGTGCAGAGGACACAGCATACCTGGGCCTATGTTAATACATTGAAAGCTGTGTTGTCTGACACTTTACCAGGCAGCTCTAGGGTACTTCTGATGTATTTCCTAAAAACCTTTAAATAACAGGGACCAATGACACGTCAGAATTGAAACCTTTCACTTTTAGAGATCAAAAGGATCTCAGAGGTCAGCTTTCCCGGCCATTTAAAGAGGAAGAGACAGTGGGTGGAGGGCTTCTTCTTGGTGTGGTACTCCCCCCGCCCCCAAGTAACCCAGCACCCAAAGTAAACTGTTTCTGAAGGAATTTACTTTGCTCTAAGGTAATTTTTTTTAATAAAAGTTTTCTGCCTTCGTGCCCCTCTCATAAAGAAATAATTGAGTATTAGTATACTTCAACATTATAGCACATTTTATATAAATCACAAGTATTTTTAAAACTCATGCTTAACAATAAATTTTGCTTTCCATGTAGCTATTAACTAAAGAAAATTTTGCAGTTTGGGAATTCTAATTTGTGGGCAATGGGTTTCCTTACCATTACCCTTAATTTGATGCTATTATATGAGGTAATTCAAAAGTATCTTTGGCATGAGGTTATAGATTGGGAACCTAGTCCATGCACTGGATCTTATGAGGGCGTGAAAAACTTTGGCACATGAATTAATAAATACTAACTCTAGTACTGCAAGTGCTATTTAACAGATGTTTTACTGTAGGCTCTCCTTTACATCACTGGATGAAATATCTCTTTAAAGAGGCACACAGGAAAAGTTAATTTGGAGTTAGCATCTGGACAAGTCTTCATGCAATGTGAATGGCAAAATGACCAAGAACAAGAGAATGTTCTATGAAATAGTCCCGTCCTCTTAGCAGAATACGGCAAATTTTGTTCACCTAAACAGTCAGATCTGTCTTTAAGCCTGACTGAAACCATTACCTTTAGTCTAATAACAACTGGGAATAAGATAGAGGGTAGGGTTTTGCAGTATCTAAGTGAAATTTAAGGTGAGCCTTTTTTTTGGAGGGGTAGATTTTGGATTGTTTGGTTTTTAAGTATATAAAATACACTAAATTATTAAAATTTGTGTTACAGAGAATATCAATTCCAATTTTCAGAGTTGTTTGTCAGTGCTCCTCTGTAAAATTGGAGTGTCCCAATCAATCACTGTAAACAACAGGTACAACTGAGAAGTAACAAATGGAGGGATGCGTCATGGTTATAATGTTGGGTTCAAGGGTGCTCCTTGAATACTGATTTTCAGTATTCCTAGGAAATACCCCAAGTGCCATAATTCTGAGACCCACCCCTCAAAACCAGAGCAGTGGCCTTGGGAAACCCAATGCAAGTCAGAACACTACTATGAACCTGAGCTGATCCCAGGGGTCCATCAGTCCATGAAAAATTTGGGAGTCCTATTGACCTTCTCAGCTAGATTACTCTAAAATAACTCCAAGCAAATGATGTTTCAATTCTTATTAAAAGGACCAAGAGGGACATTTCTGACACTACTGGAAAAATGTGTGCATACCAAAGGATATAACACTCATTACTACAGCAGCATACAAAACATCAAAGAACAGTGAATAGTTTCAAGGACACCAAAAGGGTTATCTTTTAGATTTCATACAGTACTGTGACTCCAGATTGGAAAAAAGATTGTGAGTTCTGCGCAGGGTAAGCTCGTTATAAATAACATTGATTTGAAGGAGCAAGGGAAAGGAGAAGGCTAATGCTGTCTCTTAAGTAGCCAAAAAATAGTAACACATTAAATTTATATACATGTGTATAATTTTTTTAAATTATGTAACTGAACACTTGATTTAACACAACAAAATCAGGTTGTATTAAAGTTTTTTAACTGGAAATCCACTAGATTCCAAATTTAACAAATATTTCAATTCATGAGACACCTATAGCACATCTATATTTGCACACTTTATTTAAAAACAAATAATACATGTAGAGCCACCAAAAGGATATCTTCATTAGCTTATTCGTACCCTGAATTTACAAAAGAAACTTCTTACACCACAAAAATTAGCATTTGGATTAATTTACATTAATTGATAGTATAACTAATTTGTAAAATACCGGAAGATCAAACAATCTGGGCCAGGGTTCACCAGCTGGGGGGTGGGGGTAGAGAAAAGGAGTTAAAAGGAGTTATTTAGGAATCTAAACTGATGATGCCCTGAGGTCAGCTCCAGCAAACTGTGGTTGAGAGACTTAAAATGACCAATAGATTTCAATTACAAAGAAATGGCTCCTCCTAAAACCAGTTATTAGAGCATATAATTGGAATGGGTGTAGGGGATAACTCTTCATCTGGAAAAAAAATGTGTAGAGAAGGGGGATTGTATTTGTTTCTCACAAGAGGCAAACTTCAGCCAAACAATGAGAAGAAAGTAGGGAGGGAAAGACTTTCTGATCGCTGATAACACCAAATTTAGCAGCTTGTTACAAGTCAACCTGAAATACCATCCTCTGAGACGTTTTCGGAGAGGAGTTAACATACAACCAAAGAAAAATCATTCTACATAAACAAGGCACTCACTGGTTCTCAGCCTGTTAAAAACCCAGGCAAACATTACAGTTAATCTAAATTAAAATGAACTTTTTAATTTGCATCAGAGGAATGACAAGCATGTGGTCCCAGTTAAATCTAAAGCTTGATTAGCAAAGATCCAGAAAATTGTGACCCCTAAGCACTACTTCAGTAGTATTGCTAGAATAAATAAGTGGGATCTAGATCTGTTTGGCCTAATATTTGCTTTTTAAAGAACTAAAAAAAAAAAAAAAAAACAAAAAAAAAAAAACACACCACCAAAAAACCCCCAAAACAAAATTGATGCAATTTGTTAAATACTTGGTCAACCTTCTATTCATTACACTGACATGGAGACCCAGTTGGATAAAGAATATGGCCAATTAAAAAGCCTTTAGTGACAAAGTAAAAGTTATTTCAATCATTTACCAATGACCTGTCCACTGTTTTTAAACACAGCGTTAGTCTTCTGGATCTTCCCTAAAAATGAACTTTGGGAATTGACACATTTCAGAAAAATATACATATAATTTCCTTCAGCAACTACTTTTGTACAACCCAAATCCCAGTGTCAAACACTTAAAGATCTGCAATTATATAAATAACTAAACAAGTAACATAGTAATGGTGGCGATTGCTGAGTAAAATAAAATGAATGATTAAGTACTTATTAGCCTTGAAATACCTTTCAAAGAATAAAGTAATCTGAGAAAATTATACTTAGAACTCTTTTCCATATAAAATTAATAACAGTTTGGCTCTTGGTTGAAAACATTACACAGACATATATACTCACCAGAGCTAAACTATCTCAACTCACTATCAACACTGATGATAAAATTTAAGCCATTAGAAAGAAAACCAAAATGAATTCTAAGTATTTCATTCTAATTTGTGACATTTTAGTTTAATATAACTTAAGTGACAAAGCCTGAGAAAAGCACCAACATAGATTTTTAAATTGCATCCAACTATTATTTCAGATATCATAAAGATCTGCTTTAGTTAAACGGCAGCAATGACAAAGAGGTAGATATGAAAGATGCCATTTAAATACTATTCTTCGGTGGAATTTTAACTATTTAGTTCAGGTGTTCATTGTAAAAATAATTCATACTAGTTGAATCTTCATTACATTAAGAATTTCATGACATGCTATTGTGTAAAGGGGAAATATATGAAGTACTAAAAAAAAGTGAACTTTTAAAAATTACATTTAGTTAGCCAACATTGAGCTTCCATGAGTTTTGTGAACCAATTTCTCTTTTTACCTGAACCTGACTATAATGAAATATGTTATATTATTCTCTACTGAAATTTTTAGGAATTCACATTCACAATTTTTGGAAAGTATTAAGGGTGCTCAGAAGAGCACAAAAACAATGCATGAAATGTCCCCTGAAGTCCTAGAAGTTGAGCAGATACATTAAAAAGACATTGATGGTCACATATCAGGACCTTCACAGATTGGCGCGTGCGCATGCACACACACATACACTCACTCACACCCACGCACACACTCTCTCTCTCTCTCTCTCTCTCTTTCTCTCCCCTCCCCTTCCCCCCAAACTCAATCCTCATCCTCACTGTAAGGCTGCATTTGTTTTTTTTTTTAAAGGCACCTCTCATTCTCTAGCTATTGCCTTCTTGATGATATCTGTTTTGTTAAAAATCCTGAATGTTCAATGGAAATAGATCAGTACTGAGAATGGAATATTTTTCAATTCACATTTAAATAGCCAAGTTTTCTTACATTCAGATTTTAATAAACTAGAATGACAGTCTTTAAAACAAGCATGCTAGCCTATAATGAATATAGTATTTACAGTAATTTAAACATTTAGAACTATATATTATACTGCAAAAGCAAACAGCACAACACTCATCATACTCATCATTATCCACTGTGTATACTACCTCCAAAAATGAAAATACAAAACAGTAAAATGCACCTATGGTTTTATATATATATATATATATATAGTCTATATATTATATATATTTTTATAATATATATAATATATATTTATAAAATATACATACATTTTAGACATTTTCAAATAAATCTTCATCTTCTCCAAAAGAAATCTATAGCAAGAATACTGAAGGAATGAGTCAAAAAATTTCTCACTAAGTTCATTATCAGTGATGCAGCTCAATTTCTCCTTTTTTAGTCATAACTAAAATGATTATAAAAGCTAAATACTTTGCATAACTAATTACTGTTTAATGGCAAAAAAAACACAACTGATAAACTTGTTCAATAGAAAAATACTGAAGGTCATTCTATCACTTATGTTAAATCTTCATCTATGGTCCAAGTAGCAAATGAGCTCCATCTAACAGCCAAGTTTGGAGAAGGGTGCTGCAAGCTCTCAGAGATGTAACCACAGCATATGAAAATAAGGCAGGAACCCACATTTCCTGATGATTTTCATACTATTCCAATACATTTCATCCAAAATATTTACAAATCAAGCCCTATGAAAGCATTTCAATGTTCGAATCATGATTTTTTCATTTTGTGGATTTTGTTCACCTTTTCGACAGGCTGAGGGAAAAATTGGACACTTCTATCTGGTTGGAAGACAGCTTTGGCTCATCTCTAGGATGAGGTCACAGAGCCAGTGGCGGAGAATCAGTGTTCCTGTGCACATTCTCCAGCGGTGCAGCACTGGCTTCCTAAGGAACTTCCCACAGCTCCATCATCTGCACTGCACTCTGCATATCTCATGGTTATTTTCCACTCGCTAGCAGAAAAATTTCAACCGTGAGGTATAAAGTGAGGTGAAGAGAAAGTCTTGGTTAAGTAAAGAAGGTGCTGAAGACCCTGGAAGGTAAATGAAGCAATAACTGGTGGAACAATAGCTTTGTAGTTGTCCATTGTAAAGACACCAAGGGCGGGGCACCTGGCTAGAATTTTCCAGTATCCTTCTACAAATTTCAGGTTAGCAACACCATTATTTTACTCTGTGAAGAATCAAAAGAGCAATTCACCAAACACAATGTGGCATTCTCTCTCTGCATGGGAATGTAAACATTCACCTGGTATATAGCTCAGCTATGATGTGGTAGTTCGTGTCCAGGTCAATTCATTTGATTATACAAGAGTCCCTTGAGCCCACTGCTAACCAAAGCACAGATGCAATGACAAGGTAGCCGTGTCAATATACTACAGCATATTTGTATGCCAACCAAGTAAATTTCGGTCCTTAACTTTAAAGAAAATATGCCTTTTTACTACAGAGTTCTAGCAGACAAGCAGAAATTTAAAAGAAAAATAGTTAATTATCACGCACATTAATGCCAACATACTTCTTCAAGGAGTACATATTAGAAGTGCAACTGTTCTGACAATGGAATATGTGGGGATAGGAATGTAAAAATTGTATTAAAAGGTTAAAATATTTACGAATATGGATTTTTTAAAGTCTAAGAACCTATCATACATACATTTTGCTGAAAAGTTGTACATCAGTAATTTACTTCTAATTTCTAGATTGGTCTCTGACACTGAGCAAACAAGAGTGTGAGGAGAGGCAAGAGTTGCAGGGATGAGGTCAGTACCAGGTTCAGAGAGTGGGGTCTGGGGTATTCCAAGAGCTGACCACACACATGTTGGTCAGGGGCAAGGAGCTAAGGGAAACCCGGTCCTTTAACATGTTTTTCCTCAGAAACAGTATTAATTCACTGCCCAATGAAACATGCTGTGTTTTAAATTATACAATGGAGGGGAAAAGGGAGAAGAAAGAGAACTATTTACCCAATATTACACACAGAACCCTTCCATCCAGATTTTCAAGAGGGTCTTCTTATTGGAGATGCTAATGGAGGACTTCTGGGGTGTAAAACATTTGCTTTATTTAGTACATCTGCAAAAGCAGTTGACTGAGATGAACCATACTCTTTGGACTGTTAAAACATAATTACAAACTATTTTTTGATAGGAGTCAGGTAATGTGGATATGAGAAACAAAGAAAAAGCAGAGATCCTCTGAAGTGTGATTACCTATATAGGTCTTGAGAAATGAACACTTGCAAATAACTACAATTTTTTCAACTACTGAAAAGTTCAGATTTTATCGATGAAATAATCGCTCTGATACTATAAGTATCACAGGAATAAGTGAATTTTGAAATTAATAGAAATTATTATAAAGATATGCCCTGCTTGCCCTTAAAAATAAACAGAAGCCTACACCTGAATTAAGTTAAATCCTTTAGTAAAAGCAGATTCTATCAACTCCTCTTCACAATGGTGACTATTTTTGACAGCCACACTTTAGAATAGTACCAAACCCATCTTCAAAACTGTAATACAATATAGAAATCTGCTTACAAACTAAGTATTTGTTTAGCATTTCTGAATAATAATATATTTAACATATTATTGCATTTCTTTTCCCCCCCTAATAAGTAAAATGCGTTGCCAGGTGCTTTATGGGTTTAGCTGAAAGGAGAGCTAAATTAAAAACTCATTTAGCACTGCCTGGTCATCACGCACACAGGGATTAGTACAGCAGATATGGTCAAGATTACTGTTTGACTACCTAATGTGTTTAACAAGATTTCTTCGGGGAGAACTAGGTCTAAATTTCTGCTCTTCCTTTTCTCATTCCCAGCCATCAAGCTTCTTTATTATCCCTTATAGTGTGTCCTAATTTATTCAATAGGGAACACGTTAAACTTATGTTCACTCAGGCCTGCCTAGCGAATTAGAACAACTTTAGAAATAAAAGTTCCCATTTTGGGGAAAATTTGAAACAGTTTCAGGCTCACAGATTCAGCTGAGCTTGCAGCAACCTGAACACACCTTAGTTTTAGAAAACAGTGCACGAATTGCAAAACTATTCTTTAACAAATGTTCTCTGTGCTCCTTCAGCAGAACAAAAGGGCAGAACGGGTTGATTCCTGCCCTGGTCTTCTGTATCTCTTTTGTGCAGTTGATTATTATAAAGAGCTAGAAGGTGAAGAGGATGCATTCTGTCATACAAAGACTTTAGCCAGGGCATCCGCCCCAGCACTGGCTATATAGCATTTGGATGGGTGGAAAGCTACATCATGAATTGATTCTTCAAACTTTTTCCGATGAGCTGTGAACTCTTGGATACATGTCTTACTTTCTAGGTTCCATAAACGTATTGAACAATCATGACCTATATCAAAAGAAAAGAAATTGAAAGGAAAATTATATTAACATGAAAACGGGAAGAATAAACAAACAATCCATAGTTGATGTACTTACTGCCAGACATCAAGTACAGGCCATTAGGATCAACAGCTAAACTTGTAACAGCTTCTAGGTGGGCTACCATTGAGTGGATCAGTTTGCCTTTGGAAAAAGAGATTGTTACTCTTTATTAACAGCTTTCCTCATCCTGAAAATGCACCACTTACCACATTACACTGGTATCACCAGCCATCCCTTTCTGTGTACTTAATGGATCAATGGCTCTTTTTTTATCAGCTAAAACAACGTCTCCCTCCCCACTCTAGCCATAGTAATGATGAGAAACAAAAGCTCAGCTTCCAGATTATATTGTATTTTTGTTTTCCATATTACAATATAAAAGTCAGTAATTTATATACAAATATTCTGTTAAGCCATGTGTATTAACTAGAACTCAGACATTAATCAACTATTTTGCATCCTTTAGCTACAGGCAAATTATATGGATTATGAGAACCAGAGACTGCAAGACAGAAAACCTGACCCCAATTTTGATGGAAACAACATAAAAGGGTGGGGCAAAAGTAGATGTAGAGTTGTGACACAGAATTTACTCTTGTATTCTTTATTAATTACTGTATTATTTTCCATATGAACAACTATAAACCTACCTTTGTTCTACCCTGCATAAAAGAGTTTGAGGATATTAAATTACTCATCACTTGTAGCTAAGCAAAGTCAGAAAAAGTCAACATATTTACAAAGCCAAGAGCAGACACTTAGGTAAATATGGCTGCTAACACAGTACTGTTCCCAGCACAGCTCTTCATAAGTTTTCTTTAACTAGTGGAATGTAATCCAATAAAAATTAAGAAAGCCCCAACTCAAATCAACCAGGACCAAAAGTATTATAATCCAGAAAAGATTAGTCCATAGAAAAATTAATAAACTAAGACCAAATGACTCAGGAGGTTTCTATCTGAACACCCAGGCTATTCAAAACTTAAGTATCAAACAAAACACAATGATCATATGCCTCTACTTCTACTTTCCCCCAGTATATTCACAGTAAGAGAGCATACTTATTGGTATTTGAATGAATCTTTTCTTTTTTTACAGGGACAGAGAGAGTCAGAGAGAGGGATATATAAGGACAGACAGATAGGAACAGAGAGAGATGAGAAGCATCAATTATCAGTTTTTTGTTGTGACACCTTAGTTGTTCATTGATTGCTTTCTCATATGTGCCTTGACCGTGGGCCTTCAGCAGACCAAGTGAGTAATCCCTTGCTCGAGCCAGTGACCTTGGGTCCAAGCTGGTGAGCTTTTTTGCTCAAACCAGATGAGCCCACGCTCAAGCTGGCGACTTCAGGGTCTCAAACCTGAGTCTTCCGCATCCCAGTCCAACACTCTATCCACTGCGCCACCGCCTGGTCAGGCTGAATGAAATATTCATTGCGTTCCTAGTGATAACTTTGATCCAGGGCCAAAATATAACATGTACCTATTATTAAATAAATCAAGATGATTCTATATGCTATCATGAGTAGTTCTTAGCAGATATAGACGAAATGAACAGAAACTGAGCTGGGGGAGTGTATGTGTTTTAATGCCTATTGCCTGATGATAAAGTCAGGAATAGACACCAAAATCAACCTACTTACTGTGCTTTTTTTTTTTTTGCTTTAACAATAATCAATTTTTAATAAATCCTTACCTGTATTGTTATCATAGAATTTGATGTGCCTGTCTTCATGAGCAGTGATGCTGATAGGAAGAGTGGGATGACTGATGACTCTATTTATTTGGCAGGAAGAGTTGGCTGCTAAAAAAAGAAAAAAGACAACATAAATTAATCAAAGCTACTATTTCTTCACATAAAAGAGAACTGAATATTCACCTAAGGGACTGGAAATGTTAGTGATGTGAACTTGTTTCTTAGTGCATTTATTCTGCAATTGTGTTCATAATTTCAATGTGAGGCAATGAGAACGCCTGAGCAACACTACAGTGACAAATCTAGAGGTGCTGAAGAATAAGAACTTCCTTTGCCAATCACTACCTGCTATTTAGCCTAGAGCCACTGACATTTCTCATTCTACAATATTCTGTGATATTTCTGCTACTTTAAAAAGTTCCATCCTTACGTATACATAATTCCCAAACTTAAATCTAAACTATTTCTAGATACAGAGCTTTGTCACATGGTTACTATCTGAAGATACACATGACAAACAGAGCTTCCTAACACTTTAATTTTCTTTTCATCATTCTAGAAATGATCATCATTTGACAACCCACCACATTTGTAATCTTAAGAGCCAGCCAACAATACTTTTTTGTGCACTACTTAAAGAGTTTTCGAGGAGATTTCAATTATATGCACAATGAGATAGGCAGGCTTCAATCATTAAGCCTCTATCACAATAAATGAACCAAGATCCAGAAAAAGTTGTGACTCCCCCAAAATAATGTCACAAAGCCAGTATCTATTCTAATTTCTATGTCTATCCCAACCAGATGGCTCATGCCAATTAGACAACTGCTAAAACTGACATCTAAAGTATCACAAGTTCCTCCTGAAAGCCTTTTAGCAAAAGAAAACCAGTAAGAACTTAAATTTAATTAGTGATTTCGGTTAAGATACTTCTTATAAGAAAAAAAATCTACATAAAGGTAACACTAATCTAACACATGTCAGAGTTACAAAAAATCCAGGCAGAGGAAGGAATGTCCTTATAAAGTACATTACTAGGACAACTGGAAAATTTGAATATAAAGAATTCAAACAACAGCAATGTGTCAGAGTTAAATTTCCCGATTTTGACAATGTGATGTGCTATATCAAGCCAATATCCTTGTTCTTAGGAATCACATGCTAAAGGATCTAGGAGTATAGGAGTATGATGTCCCTTAAGTGGTTCAGATTTTAAAATTATACCCATATATATAGAGTGATAAGCTAAATGTAACAAACTGTACATGATAGAAATTAATGAATCTGGTAAAAGGCAGTCCAAAGTTTTGTGTGATTTTTGAAATGTTTCTGTAAATTTAAAAGGATTTCAAAACAATCTTTAACCTTAGAAAAGGTATTATGAATTTTTATTTACATAACAGAAAATATACCTTAATATAGCTTTAAAATAGTGGTAATACTGGTCTATTTTATTGGGTTTTCATGTGGTTCCTAGAAATACGACACCTTTAAAACTGAAATAGTTTTTTTCAATGCTAATAGCAGGTGGCCACCCAACTTGTTACCTAAATACAAAACAAAAAGTCACTTGACCATGTGGAGTAAGATTGGGTCAATTATATTCAATTTAAATGGTTCTGTACAAACAGTTGTCTTTTGTGGGGTTTTTTAAATTTACTGACTTTTTAGAAAGGAATGGGGGAACAGAGAGAGACATTGATTTGTTGTTCTACTAATTTATGAATTCATTGGTTGATTTTTTATGTGCCCTGACAAGCAATCGAACCTGCAACCTTGGTGTTATCGGGATAATACTCTAACCAAATGAGCTAGCTACCTGGCTCGGGCTGTACAAAGAGTTTAGTTTCAAAATTCAGCCTATGGATTTTTTTTTTTCTGCCACCAAAGATAAGACACCATTGAGCAATATCCTCTGTAAAGTCTGGCAGGAGAATAACAAAAAAGAAATACTTTTAAGTAAATTATCCCATATAATCTGAGAGAGAAATTTCTGTGAATTGCTTCAATTACTTTGAGATCTAGGAATTAAGTAGATAGAAATCAAATGATGAAAGCAGGCAAAAGAAAGTTCTTATTTAGCAACTTATAAGGAAGTTTTTCCATCTGAACGTAAATCAGACAAGTAAGCAAACTACAAAGAACACCAGAAATAAAATGAAGGCTCACCAGCAGCCATCATTCTAACAATAAATTAAGATAATCCTCTAAATATTCATATTTAGCTTGCAATTTAGGAATGGTTTACCCTTTCAATGGGTTCACAAGTATCCAATTACCTGCTTCAATTACTTTTGACTTTATCACAGTCAAATCACCATTGACATCAAAGAGAAGAAAGGTAATGTAATCTGATTCTAACAAAAAACATCCTTCATCATTTTAAACTCTATATGAAAGTCACTTTCACTCTGGAAAATGTTTGGTCTGAACTTTCCAGAATAGAACAACAAAGTCAAATATAAATAGTTAGGGGGTAGTCACAGTAGAAAGTAATAAAAGGCTAAATTAAGTATGTTTTATATAACTCTTAAGTAATCAAAATAATAATATAGAAGATGTCAAGGCATATTATTTTTAACTCAAAATAATTATCACATTGCAATAATGCTGCCTTTATTCAAAACATTCTGGGAAGTTTTCTTCAGCAAATGCTTCCACAATCAGGCAAAGAGTCATATGACTTGGTAAGTCACATAGCTTGGGTAAAAAAATTAAATCTCATCTACTACACATCTGATTAATTTGTAGTAGTCATTAAAAATCTATTTATGGCCCTGGCCAGTGGCTTAGAGGTAGAGCGTCAGCCCGGCGAATGGAAGTCCCGGGTTCAACTCCCGGTCAGGGCACAGAGAAGCGACCATCTGCTTCTCCTTCCCCCTTCTCTCTCTCTCTCTCTCTCTCTCTCTCTCTCCCTCTCTCTCTCTCCCTCTCTCTTTCCCTCTCTCTTTCTCTCTCTCTCTTCTCCTTTGGCAGCCATGGTGAAAATGGTTCAAGCCAGTTGGCCCCGGGGCACTGAGGATGGCTCCATGGCCTCACCTCAGGAGCTAAAACAGCTCTGTTGCTCATCAATGGAGCAGTGGTCCCAGATGGGCAGAGCATTGCCGTGTAGGGGCTTGCTGGGTGGATCTCAGTCAGGGCACATGTGGGACTCTATCTGTCTGCCTCCCTGCATCTCACTTAATTAAAAAAAAAAAAAGACAACATTTATTACTCAAAGAATTAATTCTAAAAATGTTCACATCCTTAATTTCATATTGGATTTTTACTACTGTAGCTTTAGGTCATATATTTGAATGTAATTTTAAATTTAAAATTATTGAGAGTCTAGTCCTGGCTGGTTGGCTCAGCAGTAGAGCATTGGCCTGGGGTGTAGAAGTCCTGGGTTCAATTCCTGGCCAGGGCACACAGGAGAAGTACTCATCTGCTTCTCCACCCTTCCCCCTCTCCTTTTTCTCTATCTCTCTGTTTCCCTCCCGCAGTCAAGGCTCCACTGGAGCAAAGTTGGCCCGGGCACTGAAGATGGCTCCATGGTCTCCACCTCAGGCACTAAAACGGCTCTGGTTGCAACGGAGCAACACCCCAGATAGACAGAACATCACCCCATAGTGGGCATGCCAGGTGGATCCTGGTTGAGCGCATGCAGGAGTCTGTCTCTCTGCCTCTCTGCTTCTCACTTCAGAAAAATACTAAATAAATAAAATTATTGAGAGTCTAAAATCTACATTTCTTGGAAATAAAAATCACCTCTTTTTCCTCTTTTATAATCTCAATTTTGATTTTTTGGTCTCTTTGACATCAAAATAGTTCAAACCTCTATTCATGCCTTCCCAAACAATTCTCACAGGACACCAGAAGAAAACAAAACAACAGATTAGGAAGAGAAAATAAAGAAAACCAAAATGAAATGCAGGAAATTTTGGGGAGAAAAAAAGTGAAGGGACCCCTTCATAATAATTATTTTTAAAGCTAGCTCTCAGACTAAAATAATAGTTTATGTGTATGTAAGTTTTCTTTACCAACTGCAACCTAAACTTGGTTGTTTGGATCAAACCTAAAGATAGAAAGCAATGGTTAAAAAAGCCCCAAGCCTGACCAGGCGGTGGTGCAGTGGATAGAGCGCCGGACTGGGATGCAGAGGACCCGGGTTCGAGACCCCAAGGTTGCCAGCTTGAGCGCAGGCTCATCTGGTTTGAGCAAAGGCCCACCAGCTTGAACCCAAGGTCGTTGGCTCCAGCAAGGGGTTACTCGGTCTGCTGAAGGCCCGCGGTCAAGGCACATATGAGAAAGCAATCAATGAACAACTAAGGTGTTGCAACGCGCAATGAAAAACTAATGATTGACGCTTCTCATCTCTCTCCATTCCTGTCTGTCTGTCCCTGTCTAGCGCTCTCTCTGACTCACTCTCTCTGTAAAAAAAAAGCCCCAAACAAAATAATTCTATAATATCTTCTTCACAATCTGAGAAATTTCATGACTTCCTGTATCCAATAAGAAGCTTCAGATTTGGGATTTTGAGAGGCACAACTTGATCTATATTCTAATCAGTAATGAACTGTGACAAATTATATTAATATAAAATTGATTTAACAAATTAACTTATGAAAAATATTTATATTCAGAATATTTTCTTTCACAAAATTAAAAACTAATCATTTGTCATAAAATTAACTTGACTCTTCTGTAGAATAGCTCAAGTGCTATTTCAACTATTATAGTATAGTTATAAATGTATATAAACGTAACCCAAAGACTTAAAATCAACTGTAAATCATTATATCCTTCTAAGTAACTGCATTCTGGGATTTAACAGGAAGAAGACTTTAAAATGACAAGTATTTTTCATAGTTAATGCTAGAAGTTATAATTTTGATGAAGTTTAAAAAAATTGTTCCAAACACAGACTATTTAAAAACCATTATACATACTTGTATCTAGATTAGATTCTAAAGTGAGAATGCGTTGTTGTGTTTCCATATTAAAGATGCTTGTAAATCCTTTGCTGAATGATGCTACCATATGGCTCGGGTCACTACTCACTAGATCCACAGAGGCAGGGATTCCCAATTCTAAAAGAGTCAGAACATATTCAAAGAAAACAATAATTAAGAGGGTTCACTTAACAATGTGCTTAAAATACAACAAAAACAAATAGTAGCATGATTTCCTTAAGGAATAAATAAGACTTGACATTAGGATAAGAATTTGCCCACTGCTTCTCAACTGAGGTTTTTTTTTCTTTTAGCCCTACCTAGTTTTATTACTCTTACCTATTCAACACATCTTCGACCTGTTACTTATATATATGGAAAGCAAGCCTTTATTCAAAAAATAAGTGGAAAACCTACATGGACTACAAATTTTGCTGCTTCTATTACACCCTGAGGCTTAGTATGGCATCATGGGAATTCTTTATTTTAAAAGCCCATCACTTATTAGGAATTCTAACTTATCAAAAACATGGAATTTTTTGATTCCCAGTCAGAGCACACAGAAGAAGTGCCATCTGCTTCTCCATCCCTCCCCCTCTCCTTCTTCTCTGTCTCTCTCTTCCCCTCACACAGCCAAAGCTCCACTGGAGCAAAGTTGGCCCGGGCGCTGGGGATGGCTCCATGGCCTCCACCTCAGGTGCTAGAATGGCCCAGGCCAAAATGAAACAACACCCCAGAGGGGCAAAGCACCACCCCCAGGTGGGCATGCCGGGTGGATCCCAGTGGGCGCATACAGGAGTCTGACTGCCTCCCCACTTCTAACTTTAGAAAAATGAAAGAAAGGAAAGGAAAGGAAAGGAAAGGAAAGGGAAAAGGAAAAGGAAAAGGAAAAGGAAAAGGAAAAGGAAAAGGAAAAGGAAGGAAAAGAAAAGAAAAGAAAAGAAAAGAAAAGAAAAGAAAAGAAGGAAGTAAAATTCCAAATTGTTATTGGTAGTCATGAAAGTATCAAATGCAGGTAAGTCATCAAAACTTAAGACACATGTTATCACAGCTCAAAAATTAAGGTGATATTTTTATTTTATCATCTAGAATAAGTGAAACCTGGTTAAACTTGAAGTTTATTTATAAATACACAAAAATACAGAATAATACATATACTGTATATGGATGTACCGTGTTTCCCCATGTATAAGACGCACCCTTTTCAAAAAATTTGGGGTCAAAAACTGGATGCAGATTTTTTTATTTGCATTTCCCATTTTTTCACACTTGTTTTTGCACTCATTGTTGAAGATAGTGATTTGTCATCAGACA
This sequence comes from Saccopteryx bilineata, assembly GCF_036850765.1. Lineage (NCBI taxonomy): Eukaryota > Metazoa > Chordata > Mammalia > Chiroptera > Emballonuridae > Saccopteryx > Saccopteryx bilineata. The sequence continues at coordinate 94,027,846 of NC_089492.1, forward strand.
CAGTGAGGACAAGCTAATGGATGGGAGTTTTGACAGTGATGAGGAGCTGTAAGAATTTTATAATGAATAAAACTTGAGTTCAATAACTTTATGTAATACATTTTCTTTCAAATTTCAGGCCCCAAAATTAAGGTGTGTCTTATACATGGGACCATCTTATACATGGGGAAATATGGTAATCTTATTTTTTTCATTTGGCTAAAAATCTAATTAAAACAAGTTAACAGTTCTAAAATGTTACATTATAGAAGATACATAAATGGCCGCACACAAATAAAGTATTCAAAAGAATTAGCCACCAAAGAAATGCAAATTAAATCACAATAAAATACTGCTACAAACCCATCAGAGTGGCTAAAATTAAGACTAACAACACCAAATGTTAGTAATTAAGGATGTAGAAAGGTAGAATTCTCAAAACTTTCTGTCAGTGGTGTAATGTGGCATAAGCACTCTGGAAAAAATCTGGCAAATTCATATAAGGTTAAACACACAATTTTACTTCTAAAGCTCAGCAATTCTAGGTCTAGGTATTTACGTGTCTATAAAAAAACACATGAATGTTCACAGGAGCTTTGTTCAAAATAGTCAAAAACTAGAAATAATCCAAATGTCCAATAAGACGTAAATGAGTAAACACATTCTAGTTTAATGAAATATTATTAAATGATATAAATTAATGATACTTATTACAACATAGATGAATCACAAAAAACATTAGAGTTAAAAGCCAGACACAAAGAGGACACAATCACAATGTATGATTTCATTTATATGAAGTTTTATAATATACAAAACTAATCTATGATGAAAGAAATCAAACAGTGGGTATCTCTGGGTGGGAATGGAGAGAGGGGACTAACTGGGACGAACACAAAGATACTTCAGAGGTAAAGGAAATGTCCTATATCTTTTAAAATATTTATTTTGAGAGAGAGAGAGAGAAAGGAAGAAGAGAGAGGAGAAAGAGAAACACCAATTTGTTGTTCCACTTATTTAGACATTCACTGGTTGGTTCTTGTACGTGCCCTGACGGGGGATCAAACCCACAAGCTTGGTGTGTTGGGACGACACTCAAATGGTCCAGTGGTCAGCAAACTCATCAGTCAGCAGAGCCAAATATCAACAGTACCATGACTGAAATTTCTTTTGAGAGCCAAATTTTTTAAACTTAAACTATATAGGTAAGTACATTTCTTATCGAGATAGCGCCTGCACATGGTATTTTGTGGAAGAGCCACACTCAAGGGGCCAAAGAGCCGCATGTGGCTCGCAAGCCACAGTTTGCTGACCAGGGCTCTAACCAATTGAGCTACCTGGCCCGGGCCAGGGAATGTTCTATAACTTGATGCAAGAATATACATTTCTCAAACTCATTAAAATGTATCCTTATAATGTCTTTTACTGTATATAAATTATATCTCAATAGAAAATTTTTAAAGATGTGCTCTTTTACCAGATACTATGTTGTTGTTGTTTTTTCCAGATACTATGTTTTTAAAACTTAAACATAATTAAGTTGAAAATTCAAATAAAAATATTTTCATTACTTAAAAGACCTTTCAAATTAAACATAAAAAGAAAATGTTTGTGGACTCATTTATTTATTTATATGTTTGTTTTTAGAATATGACAATTTAGAATTTTATAAAAAGATTCAGTAGAATAATTTCAAAAGTATGTACCTTGATTATCATTAAATACACTCAGGGCTGGAGCAGCGTCAGTTGCATTCCATAAACGGAGAGTGCCATCTGCTGAGCAGGACAACAAGCGCTGGTGTGCTGCACTGTAAGCCAGGCCCCAGACGGCATCGGTGTGGCCTAGCAGAGGGCCTCTTAAAACAGAAGGGTCTGTAGAAAACAGCAAGAATGCAAAATCAGGAGAGGAAAAACAACTTATAAAGGCACTTAGATTCCAGAGAAAACAAAAGGACCTGATCATAGTATAAAATGTGTTTTCAACAGTCTATATTATTCTTTCTGAAATGCTATAATAATTAAAAACAGCTTTGGAAATATGCAAATGTAGAGTTTAAAATTTACAAATTAAAATCACAAAGCACATATTTTTCTCTTTAAAAAAATTAGGTGTTTCATTCTCCCTCCCCTTTTTCCTTCTATTGATCTAGATATTTTAAAGAGCATGTAACACAAATAAATCACTTGAATTTAACCTACTTCAGAGAAACCACAACTCCTATTCTCTGAGGAAGTGAAGAGTGGTCCTTCTCTCTGCCGACCTTCCTCAGCCCTTTGGACATACTCCATGAGGCCACCTGCCCTACCAAACCATGAATGGCAGTTATTCCAGGGAGCAACAGGTCTCTGACATGATGAATGCGAACTGAGACCACAGGAAACCCAGATTCTCAAACAGCACTAAATGTGAATGATGTGCACATTGGTGGGGGGGGAGGCAGAAGGAGGGCCACTTAGCACTGTTTCATGACAAAAGTCAAACTGGAAACTTCAATTATTAATCCTCACAATGACTCTATGCAGCGGTACTTTCAAGATGGTTTACAGCCCTGACTGGTTGGCTCAATGGTAGAGTGTCGGCCTGGCGTGCAGGAGTCCCAGGTTCGACTCCCGGCCAGGGCACACAGGAAAAGCGCCCATCTGCTTCTCCACCCCTCCCCCTCTCCTTCTTCTCTGTCTCTCTCTTCCCCTCCCGCAGCCAAGGCTCCATTGGAGTAAAGATGGCCCAGGTGCTGAGGATGGCTCCATGGCCTCTGCCTCAGGCACTAGAGTGGCTCTGGCTGCAACAGAGCGACGCCCCAGATGGGCAGAGCATCGCCCCCTGGTGGGCGTGCCGGGTGGATCCCAGTCGGGCGCATGCAGGAGTCTAACTGCCTCCCCATTTCCAACTTCGGAAAAATTAAAATTAAAAAAATTAAAAAAAAAAAAGATGGCTTACAGATGTTAAGTTTAAAATGTTACTGCTATCTGTCCTATATCCTCTCTCAGTCATACCATAAAGTATTTCTTGAAGACACACTGTGTGTTAGGTACCATGCTAGATGCTGGGGCCACTAGATAATTAAAATACAATACCTAATCCTTGTCCTCAAAAGACAATGTAATAAGTACAATAATAGTGACAGACACCAGTTACATGGAGAGGAACTGGGATGAGTGAAAGCTTCCTAGAGGCAGTGACACCTAGAATGTACAGATGGCAGGCAGCCATAAACTAGAGAAAAGTCATTTCTGGTAAAGGAGGCAGCACCTACAAAATCACAGATGGAAAAATAGCGTGATACGTGAAGAAATAAGCAATTCAGTATTACCAGAGTATGAAGTTTGAAGCAGGAAGTGGATGAGATGAGAGTGGTTAGTTTATGGTGAGATTGCTATGACATATTAAGGTTTGTGGGAATGTTCCTGGAAGCAGCAGGAAACAAAGTGTCTCCAGGGGCAGGAGGAAGATGTATGTATTTAATATGGTAATTTGGAGTGTAGAAAAAACAGATTAAACAAAATCAAGATGAAGACATGTGGGCTGTTTCAGCAGACTGAGAGTGATGATGAAGACCCAAGCAAGGGCAGTGGTAAAGGGGGGACAGAGCATGAATAAATTCAAAAAATATTTAGGATTCACATTCAAAAGACTAAGCAGTAAATAAGGCATAGATAGTAAAACAAAACAAGGAATCATGGTTTCTAATTTGGGTAATTCTGGTAGAGCCACCAACTAATAAATAATATATGGCAGAAGAAACCGCACGTGAGCGGGTTAATGGACAATGAGATAACAACGTCCAAGTGTTCTATAAGCAGTGTGAAGTTTAAAGAAGACCCTGTTGTCAACAGCATATAAAACTATAGAAGTAGGTTCAATCTAAAAAACAAGATGTGGACAATGCAAAGAATGAGTTAGGGCTGGACCCTGATAAATACCAATATTTAAGAGAGGAAAAATAAAAGGAATTTATGAAGGATAGAGAACAGAAATTATCACAGAGTTACATGTCAAAAATGCCAATAGTGGACAAATTTCAAAAAAGATAGAGTGGTGCACAGTTTCAGACAGCCAGTCATACCTCTAGTACACAAGGACTGTAAAATACTCTTTGGATCAGCACTGAAAATCTTGTTATAGTAAAACGGTATAAACAGAAGAGTAAATGCAGAGAGACCATGGTACACAGAAAGGGAAAGGAAGACAGAAAAGACTTCTGCTGGCCCAGGATGGGGGATACCTGAATTTACTTACTTGCAAGAAGATGGAAAGAGAACAAAGAGGGCGGGTAAGTCTTCAATGGGAGTGAAGGAGACTGGGGGTGGGGTTGTGGGTGGGGGAAGGGTACGTACTGTGCAGCCTGAAGAGCAAAAGCAGAAGGGCTAGCTTGGGACAGAATGAGGACAACTGATTCTCTGATTGATAAGGACGTAAGGAAAAGCATGAAACAAATGTGTAAGAGATCGAGGAAAGAGAAAGGAGGTTTGCCTCTCATAAAACATATGTTAAATGCTTATTAAATAAATGTTGGGGAAATTTTATACTTATCGAATTTCTTAAATCCTTAGGTTTGGTGGTAAAATTAAAGTGATAATGAAAATAAGATATGATAAATAGGACACTTTGTACCATTCTGGAATTTAAGAGGAAACTAAGAGTCAATTTCTAAACCAGTTTTTATGAGGAAATTTATTGTAATAGCTAGTGGTAGGTCATAATAACGATTTGTGCATCATTGTACTGTTCTCAAGAATAAAGGGCACTTTTGAATTTTTAAGGCCTTTTAAATATTTTGGTGCCATGGACTTGAAAAGTCATTAACCTCCACGTCTTCCAATAATTGATCAAGAAGATGATGCCAACATGCATTTTCCTTCAAAGTTGTTTTTAAGAATAGTGATGAAATATGATTATAGATTAGCAGTAATGTAGCAAGTACTGTCCAGATGCCTAAAATATGGAAAACAATTGTCAATCAGCCAGCTCTCCAATCAATAAGACTTTGGGTGGTAGGAACTGTTTTCTCAGGAAGATTACATTTTTCTCTTTTTCTTTTAGCATTTACAGGCAGTCTCTGAGTTATGAAAGAGATAGGTTCCTTACGTTTGTTCTTAAATTAAATTTGTATGTAAGTTGGAACAGGTACATTTCCCTATTAAATGCAATTTAGACAGATGATTCTCATAACAGTATATATTTTTACCTTTCTGTGCATATAAATACTTAAACATTTTCAAACCTATAGAACCTATTTCGTTTGTAACCCAGGCATTGCCTGTATATTTCAAATTGGCTCCTAAATATAGAAGAACTTGTTAACAAAATAAAGGTATGGTCTCTGTTCCCAATTTCTTTTCAAAAATCTCTCATTTCATCCTTATGTATGCTATGTACATGACATACACGGTCTTTCATATCTTTGGAGACTCACCATAGGAGTCGTATGGATCGACGTTGGGGTTGGTGGTGTTCCAGCCCTGGATCAGCCCGTCGGTACCACCACTGTAACACTGCTCACCATTGCTGCTCATGACCACGCAGAGCACTGGACCTCTGTGAGATACAAATCCACTTCTAGTCTCAAAACAAATCTGACAATAGAACTTACTAAAATAAGACATTTAATATTCAAATGGCTATTTTTCAACTTTGTATAATGAATAAAAATACTATCAAAGCACTGCTCATTTTTCTTCCTCTGCGAAACTGAAAGCTGGTAAACTATGGCTAGTAGGCCAGATCCAACCAGTGGTTTGTTTTGAACATTCCTCAGACTAAGAATGGGTTTTACACTTTTTAAAGAGTCATAAAGCAAAACAAAACTAAACTAAAAACAATATACAACAGAAAATACACAGCCTGCAAAGCCTAAAAAGTTACTATCGAACCCTTTACATAAAAAGTATATAATCTCTGTGCTACAAAGCAAGTGACTGTATATTCTTTAAACTTAACAGGAAAACAGGAAAAGCAAGCAATATGTGATCCTAATAAAAAAAACTCCTGGCTCTTTTTATGTAGGTTATCTTTAAAAAAAAAATGTCAGGGTTTCTAACATCTAAATCTAATTGCCTCAACTTTATTTTGAGAGATACATACATCATTTAAACATCATGCAAATAAAATCTAATTTCATCAAGAATCCCTATTTGGCAGTGTAAATTTATTTTTAACATCATCAGCCAGTTTCTTTTACAATTACCAAAAAGATACTAAGCACAAATATGTAAGCGAAAGAAAATAAAAATTCTAATCAGACTTATATATAGAGATGTAAATTTTTTATAAAAGCACATACTTACTTATGAGCCCTAAATGTATAGATAGGCTCCACATCAAGAGAGGTACTCCTAAATCAGAGGAAAAGAGGGCTTTTACCACTCTAGTTTCAGAAGGACACAGAATTACTGAATTACATCATATATCCTGGACTCGATTTTCAGTTCTGTTATCAACTAACTTTAGGCAAATTATTTCATCTTTTGAAATTTCAGATTCCTAAATGTTTAAAATAAAATTTAAAAAATAGGAATAACACCTAATACGCACAGGATTAAATGGGATTCTGCAAGTAAAACAGCCTAGGACAGCACCTTGCATACAGAATTCCAAAAAATGGTACTTTAATTTCCTGGCATTTCCATGAGGGTTAATGTCTGTCCTTGATACCTGCAGAAACTTTCCAAGTCATCAGTTCATTACTCAGAATACTGACTATATAAGGACTCTACAGTGCCTAAACTGGCCATGACTGTTAATTAAAACTGAAATTAAAGTAAAATACTTACCATTTTTTATAGGCATATGTTCTCTCTCCTCAAGTCATTTCCAAAGTTTTAAGTACAAAGGTAAATGGGCTACTGTTATTTATACATGAAGGTACTATTATTAAGCTATAACCAGCAAGAAACTAAAATTTAGTCAAGAATATATGAGACAATCACATTATCTAGTCTAATGTGATGACCGCCGTTGTGACCAAAGAACTAGAAAGACTAAAAGCACAATTTATAACTAGGAAGCAATTTTTCTTCCAAGAGAGAATTCACTTGAATTCTCTAAAGATCTGCTAAAGCTAACTGATAAAGACCAACAAATCAAGAATTTATCTAGTCTATATAACTCACAGCAGAAATGTCAGTGACCTCTTTTAAACTGGGCAATAGATATCTTCTACCAGAAATAAAACTTCTGTAATCTCCTCCATCTGAAATTCATTTCTACTCTTCTGATAATAGAACTACCTGTGACTACAGAATGCCCTTGCTAGCAAATGCTGGGTTCACCTGTGACCCAAAGAAGAAAGGAGAGGAGCCCCAACAAGGACCCCCCCCCCAAGTGGGATCAGGACTAGCTTGGTGACTGATAAAAGGGTTTACACCAACTCATGTCTGTCCATGCCTAGAGAGAAACCATTTCTGTCTATGGCCATGACTAGCAATTAAATGACGACAACAACATTGTCTTTCAGTCAAGAAATATTGGTGGGTATGGAAAGTACCTAAAGGGTCAAGGCCAAAAGACAAAACCGAAGAGAGGTCCCTCACCCGTCTCAATCAGCCTTCCCTCCCTTCTAGTCCATTAGTCCAAAGCTTGTGAACAATGGGACAGGGTTGGGTGGGAGCTTGATGATTAAACATGCCCATATCTGTTTACAGCAACAAAAGAAACTTTCAGTACATTTAAAGGGCTCGCCAAGACAGACAGACATTTAAAATCCTGTATATGGACTGTTATCAGGATTCACAGTTCCTGGGAAACCATCAGATAATACCATGTCTCCCTAAGTGTCATTTTCCAACCTAATATCAGACTGTGAGTCTCAGTTGGGAAAACACTCTAAATTATATGACATGGTGAAGAAGAAAGAACTAGAAGAGATATATAGGGAATTTAATAGTAAATAATAAAATAAGTATTTTTCTCCTGAAAAATCTGTTAATTAAAATATTCAAATAAAGTCAAAGTAGACTATTCTCACTTTTTGGCTGGGGCTGTTTTCTGTAAATTCCACATTTTTAACGTGTGATCTTCTGATGCTGTTATCAAAACGGGCTCAATGGGATGGAAAGCAAGAGCTCGAATGCCATCAAAGTGACTCCGTAATGTAAACTTAGGGTTCCACGTCTTCCTCAGTGCGTCTTTATTGTTTGCTATCTATTAAAGAAACAAAAGAAAAATACCTATGCATTAGTTCAGGATAGGAAATAAAATTGTATTTCAACATTAATTCTTGCTGATTTGTCATTAAACCATCACATTTTGCAGCTTTTAAAACAATATAATTTTTAAATGTAAATAACCAAATCAATATACAAAATTAGCAATATGTCAACAGTGGTTTGAAGAAATATGAACGCTATAAGAAAACAGGTAACAATTCAGTACAGAAAAAGGATCAAATAACTTAATAAAATAAAATAAATCTTCACCAGGATAATTTTAAAAAGACAAGTAATTTCAACCTAAATTATAGTATAGAAACTAATTTTGGGTAAGAGTTGAAAAACTAAGTTATCTTTAAACATGTTACCATTATAGAATATCCTCTCTACTTTCTAAGAAGAACTGAAGTTTTTCATCAAATTAGTAACAAAGTTTATAATATGGAAATACAAAATATTAAAATTAGAAGAGACAATCAGATGTTACAAAAAACAGATTACACTAGCAAAACACACAGATCGTTACTGTTGCTTTTCTCCAACAACTATTTCAACTGAAAAAAAAAAGCACAATTTTTTCATTCCAAGTAATAGAAAAGTTAATGAGATTGGTATGTGACGTTAGCACCATGTATGAACTCTTCACACTCCACGGCTAACAATCACACTAGGTGTAAGCAAGAGACAGTGGGGCAAGTACTGGCAACACACTGTGGAAACAGTACCACAATTACAACAACAAAAACCAACCAGATACTAACAATAGCAGCTATTCTGAAGATTATTGATTATTTTGAATGCTATTCAGAAGACTTAGCTCAATCCTCACAACAACTCTATAAAGTAGGAATTAACATTATCTCTACTTTACAGATTAGACACATAAGGGAAAATGTAATTAAGTGATTTACCCTCTAGTAAGTGGAGGAGTCAGGATTCAAACCCAAGAAGACTGGCTTCAGAGGCTACAGTCCTAATATAAACTATAATTCAGGACACAGAAGTTTAAAAATGTGGAGAAGCCTGACCAGGCGGTGGCGCAGTGGGTAGAGCGACGGACTGGGATGCCGAGGACCCAGGTTCGAGACCCCAAGGTCGCCAGCTTAAGCGCAGGCTCATCTGGTTTGAGAACAAGCTCACCAGCTTGGACCCAAGGTCGCTGGCTCCAGCAAAGGGTTACTCGGTCTGCTGAAGGCCCGCGGTCAAGGCATATATGAGAAAGCAATCAATGAACAACCAAGGTGTTGCAATGCGCAACGAAAAACTAATGATTGATGCTTCTCATCTCTCTCTGTTCCTGTCTGTCTGTCCCTATCTATCCTTCTCTCTGACTCTCTCTCTGTCTCTGTAAAAAAATAAAAATAAATAAATAAAAATGTGGAGAGAAATCTGGATGGGATAGATGGGGGCACTCAGAAAAGAAAAAATATACTATGCAATATATTAAGTAAGAATTGGGGCTGGTTATCCTTGTTGGGTGGGAAAAGGCATGGAAAAACTGAGCTGACTCACGTCTGCTCTTGTTAAAAGAGCTGAAAGGTTTTTATGTGTAAGAGCAATTAGATTTCTTCTGAATGTCTTTTATGTGGTAGGCAGCCACTACCATGGTTCCCAATCAACCCCACCTCATATATTTATACCTTGTGTAGTCCCTTCCACATTATAGGGTTGTTCTGTGTGACCATAGCATACAGCAGAGCAGTAACAAATTATTTTCAAAATGAAATTATAGGCCCTGGCTGGTTGGCTCAATGGTAGAGCGTCGGCCTGGCGTGCAGAAGTCCCAGGTTCGATTCCCGGCCAGGGCACACAGGAGAAGCGCCCATCTGCTTCTCCACCCCTCCCCCTCCCCTTCCTCTCTGTCTCTCTTCCCCTCCCGCAGCCAAGGCTCCATTGGAGCAAAGATGGCCCGGGCGCTGGGGATGGCTCCATGGCCTCTGCCTCAGGAGTTAGAGTGGCTCTGGTCGCAACAGAGCGACACCCCGGATGGGCAGAGCATCGCCCCCTGGTGGGTGTGCCAGGTGGATCCCGGTCAGGCGCATGCGGGAGTCTGTCTGACTGCCTCCCCGTTTCCAGCTTTAGAAAAATACAAAAAAAAACCCCATGAGATTATAAAATGTTCCATCATGGGTGCTTTAGTACCTCTCTTTTCTAGGGCAGTCACACTGGAGAAAGCCAGCTGCCCTACTGAAGAGCCCATAGACAGGCCCACATGGTGAGAAACTAGTTTCCAGCAATAGCAGGCAAAAAACCCAGGCCTTCCAACAACCATGTGAGTAAGCTTAGAAGCAGATCTTCCCCCCAAGTCAAGTCTTCATGTAACAGGCGAAAAAGCAGTATTTGAAGACAAATGTCTGAGAATTTTAAAAGCTGATGAAGACATATTAAGCCAAGAAGATCTAAGAATGTTAAAAGGTCCTGGCTGGTTGGCTCAGTGTTAGAGCATTGGCCCAGCATGTGGAAGTCCCAGGTTCGATTCCCAGATACATAGGAGAAGTGATCCTCTGCTTCTCCACCCATCTTCCTTCTCTTACTCTCTCCTCTTCCCACAGCCATGGCTCGAATGGTTTGAGCAAGTTGGCCCTGGCGCTGAGGATGGCTCCGTGGCCTCGCCTCAGCTGCTGAAATAGTTCAGTTGCTGAGCAATGGGGCAGCAGCCTCCAGATGGGCACAGCATTGCCCCATAGGGGACTTGCCCAGTGGATCTCTGTCAGGATGCATGCAGGAGTCTGTTTCTCTGCCTCTCAATAAAATAAATAAATAAATAAATTTAATAAAAGGAAGATTAATATATTAACCTACAAGAAGGTTAGAAACAAAACCTAAACTTTGGCTGACAATGAAGACATAGAGAAATATTTGTCAGAGGAAAAGAAAAATCAGACCACCAGTGAATGACCAATAGACGTGACAGTTGACTTTAATAGAAAACAACAAAAAAGGACAATGAAATGATACTAGGGTTGTTGGCTTGAGCCCAAGGTCATTGGCTCGAGCAAGGGATCACTAGTTCTGCTATAGTCCTCCAGTCATATGAGAAAGTGATCAATGAACAACTAAGGAGCTGCAATTAAGAACTGCTGCTTCTCATCTCTCTCCCTACCTGCCTGCCTGTCCCTCTCACTGACTCTGTCAAAGAAAAAGAAAGAGAAATATGAAATATTCTCAGAGTAAAAGGAAAGGAAAGTGATCCCAGATGGATACTCAGACATGCAGGGGAAAATGAACAAAAGCAAAATGGAAAATGTAATGGATGATCCTAACTGAATATTTAGTGTACAAACAGTATCTTGTTGGAGATAAATGTATAGAGAAGTAAAATACATAACAAGAATAACATGTATATAGGATGAGAGGTTTATATTTATTTATTTATTTATTATTAGCAAAAGAGAGATAGAAACAGACAGGCAGGAATGGAGAGATAAATGAAAGCATCAACTCATAGTTGTCACACTTTAGTTGCTCATTGACTGCTTTCTCATATGTGCCTTGGCTGGGAGCTCCAACCAAGCCAGTGACCTCCTGCTCCAGCCAACGACCATGGGGTCATGTCTATGATCCCACGTTCAAGCCAGTGAACCCACGTTCAAGCTGGTCAAGCCAGCAACCTTGGGGTTTCAAACCTGGGTCCTTAGCATTCCAGGTCGATGCTCTATACACTGTACCACCACATGGTCAGGCTAGGGTGGGAACTTTTTAAATAGCATCAAAAGTGTTCAAAATGTATGTGCATGCAAAATTTTGATGAATGTGTGTGTGGTAACTTCTAGGGTAACAATTAAAAGAGTAAATAAAGGCCCTGCCCAATTGGCTCTGTGGTAGAGCAATGGCCCTGTGTGTGGACATCACAGGTTCGATTTATGGTCAGGGCACACAAGAGTAGTGTCCATTTGCTTCTCCATCCCTCCCCCTCTTGCTTCTCTCTCTCTCTCTTTCTCCTCCTGTCCTGCAGCCACTGCTCGATTGGAGCAAGTTGGCTCCAGGTGCTGAAGATGGCTCCATGGCCTCTGCCTAAGGTGCTAAAACATGGCTCTGGTTGCAATGGAGCAAGGGCTCCAGATGGGCAGAGCATCGCCCCCTAGTGGCATTGCCAGGAGGGTCCCAGTTGCGGTGCACGCAGGAGACTGTCTCTGCCCCCTCTCCACTTATTAAATTAAAAAATAAACTCCAAGTAACAGAGGAAAAAAGGAACACAGAACAGGTGGCATTAACAGATAGCATGCTTAAATCCAAAGATATCAGTCATTACTTTAAAAAGAAATAAACTAAATGCTACAATTTAAGTTTGTCAGATTAGATGAAAAAAAAAAAACAAAAGTCAACTAAATGGTGTTATTAAAAGACATATAAGATATAAGAATACAAAAATGTTGGGGAAAAATATGAATCACAAATCAGAAAAATGAAGTGTAAAGAGTCCATTTAGATTAGGTCATTATAGTGCTCCAGGTGAAAAAAAATGGACTAGGATGGGAAGTAAAAGGAAGCTTATGGATTTCAGCTGTTTTTGGAGGTAGAAAACAAAACACCTATTAATGGACTCAGCCCAGAGAGTTGGAGTGTTGGGTTTGTAGGAGAGAGTAGTGAGGGTTCCTCCTTGGGGTACTTATCATATCCATGATTTGCTTACACACATGGCCTATGTCCCCATGCAGCAGGAGCTATACTGTATTTTCTAACAAAGTTAATAAAGCAGTAGAGTGAGAAGATGTTCATGAAAAGATTGACTGTAAATAGTATGAAATAAGCCACTCTTTCTAACAATTTATTATGTTAGACAAAATTATAAATGCATTTATAAAACAACTGTGCTTGGGATTCATAAAGGTATAAAGATTTCAATTTTGGTCCAAATCACTGATGGGTCAACCTGCAAAGCACTCTGTACCCATCCCTGCCTAGCAAATGCTAAAATCACTTTAGCAGGATACTGATGTACTAAAGAAGCAAGACTGATGATTCTGTTAGGCAGGCATGAATTTCACTAATCACTGATGCCCTAAGACATAAAACAAAACCTAAACTTAGTAATAAAAAAGGGAATTCCTTCTTTTCTCTAAAACCAATAAATAAACTATACTAACTTACAGATTTAGGTAAAACCCATAATTTTAATCTCTACATGATGTGGAAAATATTGCTTATAATATATTCATGTTTTAAAAGGTTGTAATTTAAAATGAACGAAATTCTATACTTGTGAGGTTTTGCTTTTTATTGCCACTTCTTCTATAAAATTAACTATTTACTTTCAAAAATGAAGTTGGTCTAAAGGTTGTGGGTTACTGTTAAACTGATTAACAAAAATGAGTAAAAACAAAATTAAACTACCGCTCACATCATATGTTAGTGAATCTGCTTCATTGGCCACTGTAAGGCCTGCCAATTCCCCAAGTCCCAGTTCACTCTCAAGGGCTTCATCTGCTCCCATGATGAATGACTTCCCAGAAGATGGAGGAAATGTCAGTGCTTCCACTGAAAGAAGACAAAAGAAACATAAAAACACCTCTAAAGAAACAATTAGCCTCATAAGGGCATGTTTACATTTGATTATTTTTAAATGCTTTTAAACAATAAAATTCAGTGAGCAGAAAATCCTGAAGAAACTGGTTGCTTTTTCCATATCTTAACCACAGCTAAGACATTATCTGATAAGAAAAGTAAAATATGAAATAAATACAGTACTTCTCATCTTTTCCTTTTCACTACACAAATAAACAATGTTGGCTTTCCTTACTTGATAGTTCATGCTAATTACCCAAATTATTTCTATAAATTATTAAACATATATAAAAAGTGATTCTGAACATTAGTGATCTGAAATAAAATTGTTAATTCTATAATCTGGAAGAATACAAAAAAATTCAAATGATTACAACTGTAAAGTGTGCCTAAATGAGGCCAAACTAACACACAGTGACAGAAATCAGGATGACCTCTAGAGAGGAGAGAAGGAGCTGTGATTAGAAGGCAGCACTAAGTATGAATTCTAGGGCCCTGGTAATGGTCCACTCCTTGACCTAGAAGCAGTGGTGATATTGTTGGGTTCACTTTGTAATAATTTACTAAGCTACACTTTTGTGACTTTAGTAGTTTCCTATAGGTATAATTCATTTTAAAATGTTTATTTCAAACAAAAAAAATTTTTAAGTGTTCATTTGAACACTTTTCTTTAGCTTCCAACTGTGCTTCAAGTGTCAAGATTTACTTTGTAATAAATATAAAATATTCTTACTGGACATACCAATCCAATCCCTTTAGTCACTATCACAGAAGAACCAGTTAAAAGTAAAATGCCAGCCTGACCTTGGTGGTGCAGTCAAGGCAAAAAGGAGAACCAACTATAAGCTGATGCTTCCCACTCCTCCCTCCACCCCACCTTTCTCCTGTCTCTAAAAGGTCAATAATTAAACCTTAAAAAAAAAGTAAAATGCCAAATTTATTATATGAAGTAAAGATTTTATTTAATTTGGCTGTTAAAAGATATCATTTTTTGTAATTGCAAATTATTTTGACAAACTGTCAGAGATTGTCTTTCAGTTTTCTATAGGTAGTTACTTTACAGATGATATTTATGAGTTGATTAGATAAATTTAGTTTAAACTTTGTTAAAGAAGTAAATTAACATTTTCTAAAAGTAACCTATCGACTTATTAATCAGTATATGTAGAGAACCGAATTCACAAAGTGTTATTCAGCTATAGACTCATTACTACAATTTTTTATTCAATCATAAATATTTGTCAAAGAAATAAGTTATGTATTTTTAAAAATACATAGTAGCAGCCACCTGACCAAGCAGTGATGCAGTGGATAGAGCATCGGACTGGGATGCAGAGGACCCAGGTTCGAAACTCCAAGGTCGCCAGCTTGAGCGCAGGCTCATCTGGTTTGAGCAAGGCTCACCAGCTTGAGCCCAAGATCACTGGCTTCAGCAAGGGGTCACTCAATCTGCTGTAGCCCCCCCCCCCCACATCAAGGAACATATGAGAAAGCAATCCATGAACAACTAAGGTGATGCAACAAAGAATTGATGCCTCTCATCTCTCCCTTCCTGTCTGTCTGTCCCTATCTGTCCCTCTGTCTGCCACAACACAAAAACAAAAACAACATATCTATAGTTAGTGGCAAAAACTTTACTTAAAATCCTTGTAAGAACAAAGCAGAATACAAATTACATGTACAGTAAAGCATATTATATATGTAATATGGTATGTATAAATACCATATAATAAAGCAGCAATAATAAAAATGGGTTTTACCAAAACATACCATATATCCTCTGGGGGAATTCAAAGAACTCTGAAAATTTACTAATGATGAGGGGATTGTTTAAATTAGAAAAGCAATTTTCCTGCCAAAATTTCAACCCAATGATTCATGCAAGACTATGAGACTAGATCTTTAGCCAAGTGTTTTGTTTTCATTCCTAATATTTTCAAATAACTGCATTCATGTGTTAAACAAGAAATACTCTTCAAAAAAAGACTAAGATTTGTGGGATCCGACCATACATATTGTTTGGGCTAAAGGCTAAACCAACAGATGTGAGGGCTGATAGCAAGAAAACAAAAATAGGTATAACCTTGTTTGATTGCTAAAATTCCTTAGAACTTGAGGCTATAGTGCCTCTTATGTGGGACACTGCCTCCCAAATTATAAAGTAATAAATGTACATATAGTATACACAGGCTATGGAACCTTTATCTGAAACTGCAAAGATATTCTAAACTAGCATTAGGGTTGGCTTTTTAAGTTTATGCACCTCTTTTCTTTTTTTTCCCTCGTGGAGGGGAGATAGTGAGGCAGACTGCTGCATGCGCCCAGACGGGGATCCACCCAGCAACCCCAGACTGATGCCCAAGGGTTAAGTTATTTTTAGTGCCTGAGGCTGATGCTCTCCAATAGAGCTATCCTCAGTGCCCTGGGCCACACTCAAACCAATCAAGCCACTGGCTCTGGGAGAAGAGGAAGACAAGGGTGGGAAGGACGATGAAGGGTCGCTTCTCCTGTGTGCCCTGACCGGAACTGAACCCAGGACATCCATATGCCAGGTGACACTCTATCCACTGAGCAACCAGCCAGGGCCAATGTACCTCTTTTCAATCTTTTTTTTTTAATTCATTTTTAGAGAGAGAGAGAGAAGGAGAAGGAACAGGAAGCATCAACTCCCATATGTGCCTTGACCAGGCAAGCCCGGGGTTTTGAACCGGCAACCTCAGCATTCCAGGTCAACACTTTATCCACTGGGCCACCACAGGTCAGGCCCTCTTTTCAATCTTCAAGACTGAAGTTGAAATCAAACACCAATGAATGTCAGAAAACCTACATTTGGGGAATAATATGTAGAGCAAATATTGGTAGAATGCAATTCTTCTTTAAGAGAGTCCTTTCTAATAAGAACTTAGATTTGTATATCAAGTGCTTTTTGTGTTCCACAGTGGCTTAAATACTTGCCTTCATCTGCCCTATTTATTTCATGCTCAGGAAGCCTGGAGCTGCTGGGTCTGGAAGGTGAACCCACAGATGGCTGCAATGAGGGAAGTTCATCAACATCTCTCAAATTAGCAAGCATATCTTGTAGTTTTGACCTATTGGGCCCTAAGCCAATAAAGGGAGGGAGAGAACAAAAGAGAGAAAATAGAATTATTCAACTGCATTAAAATGGTGCCATAAAATTTATTCACAACTGTCAATATTCACCTTTAAAGCTATACTACTATACTAAAAAGTAATTATTTTCTAAGTTTTCAAATTATTTCAAAGTTTATTATTTCTTAAAAACTATTTTACATATATTTTAAAACTTAAGTTAATGGAACATTACTATTTGTATGAAAAAAATGCAATTCCAACCATTAAAAATAATTTAAGTCATTTAAAATCCTTGCATGTGGCTCTAAATTCAGACACCACAGACTGTGAAGCTACTGCTATGTACTGCATTAAACAATAACATCACTTTGTGTTTATTTGTTTAAATTAAGTTGCATTCATTGCCTTACATCCTGAAGCTACGGTACCCGAGAAGTCTCATGCCCTGCTGATGCTGATTACTTACCTGAAATTTGATTCTTCATTCTCCCACATCCCTGTTTTGACTGTTTTATATAGGATAGAGGCTGAAACAGATCTTCGGTAGTTTTTCCTGTTATAAGTTTAATTAAGAATGGGAAATCTTACCCATAGTCCATTATGGTGTTTTTTTTCCTATACCAGCATAAGCAATTTTAACTAATACCTAGAAATTATTTCAAGACAGTATGACTGGAGTACACAATTTGACTGGAAATATTTCTACTAGACCATATCAAAAGAATTCAAACTTTTCTAATGAGTAAACAGTTTGATTAATAAAATATTTATAGTGGCTTATAAATTAATGTTTCACTTATCAATTCAAAGCTTTCCTTCAGTTATGTTTTTATCACCTTGACTTGTTCTCAGACTACCATTTATCCCAGTAACAAACTCATAATGAAAAGAAATTGTGCTGCATTTCAGTCTACAGTCTATCTTTAATATAAGACTTTAAAATTTCTCCCCATAAAGTAATTTCTCTTCATAATACTAAAAAAGTTTGTGCTTTATGCCTGAATACCGATCATAATCCTCAGATTCAGGAAATCTAATAACTTCTATTAATAGGAATACTGTTCCAGTCAAATGGTGCAGTTTTAGACCTTAAGTGCTAAATTTCAACTACAGCGATGCCTTGATATTTGACAATAACTAAATAATTGACATGATAGTAGAGGGGTTCTACATAAGTCCTGATAACGCTGCAATCTAAAGATCTTTTATATTTCAAGACATTCATTATTGTAGCACAATGACTTAAATATATCAAATTTAAGTTAATCTAAAAATTAAAATATTCTTATTTCTCAAGTACGATATACAAATTTTCCTTAAAATTCATTAACTGGTTTTATCATGGTTCTGAAAAGCCATAACAAATCTTGCCTATTTTTTAAGATGATTTTTTTGTTTATTTAGATAAAAGGTATAAAATATTCTTGTTTTAATATTTATATTGATTTAATTTATATTAAGACATCAAATGACATCATCTCTCAGTTATGTAATGGTTGGTACAATGATAACATCAATAATGGTCACTGCCATTTATCCAATCAAGCTAAATACTTATAAATTCTAAAATATTTTAAATAAAGATTTAAATATTTTCTAGTAACCACCACGTTGTAAAAGAATGGCCTAAGGAAAGACTGGTCTTTAATAGGCTTCAGCATCACCATAAAAAGAAAAAATATATCCTTCCAGTCTTTTGCAACTTTTAGATAATATTTCACTAAACTGGATATTAATCTCACTTTACACTACTTTAATATCCCAAAGGATGCCATTCCTATTGCCATAAAAGGGAAACTCACGTTCAGATTGGCAGTAAGTGAAAGTACAAGACAGTTTAACCTTGCTTTCCTAAAAAGGTGTTTAAGGTTTTCAGGGATGTTCAAAAGCTTCTGTATTTCTATTTTACATGCTTAACTAGATCTACTGCTAAACTTTATTAATAATTTGCATGATGAATTATATATATGATTCACAGGGCTAGAAATTTCATTTTAGCTTCTGTTTTTAATGTGGCACATATTTTAACGAAAAGGAAAAAAGCTAATTGGTAAGATTATAAATGAAATTGGCCAAAAGTTTTAAATTAGAAAATACTTTCAGAAATTGTGTATCTGTGCCCTGTATAGCATATAGTGGTGAAAGCAAATAAACTGTGTGTCATGAACACATAGAATATTCAGGGGTAGAAATTAACTTTCTCTCTATCTCCAAATTATAAAATTATAAGGAATAATCTTGGTTGACTGCCAGAGGGTCAGACTAGATAAGATTTAAAATTCTCTAAAATTGTCAATAGTGAAAAATCATTATTGTAATTAAGCACATATATTTTTAAAAATAAAATTATCGCTATGTTTGAATACACAGTCTCCCACACTCTCATAAAGTTCTGAATTTATTATTGGAATGTATTATGATTCCATATTCATATGCATAGTTTTCTTTATTTTGTTTTTAAGTTCATAATTAAATAGCTAACCATTTAATTTCAACCCCTGAGAGTAGGTGAAAAGGAAAGAGGTCAGGAGTAGAAATGAAAAAGAGTAAGTAGTTTCAGGAAAACATTGAAAACAAAATTGGGGGATATGAAAGAGGCAAGATTTATGAATTACAGATACAATGTTTTCCACTTACTCTTCACCCCCTTTTTCCCCTTTCTCTCCTTTTTGTATTGTTCCTTGAGTTTGGTAATTACTCCCTGGTCCACATTCCAAGCTTCAGGCATGAGACACTGGTCTTCCTTTTCTAAACAGAGTGAAACAAATGAAACAACCTTTTCAATAAAATATTGAACACTGTAAGATAATTCATTGTTACGTCAATGCCTGACATAACAACCATTTTCTCCTTAGTATCATTAATTTTTAAAAAAGCATTAGATATAAGTCACATAAAATACAGTATCTAATAAACAGTGACCAATTTAATTTCCTAGATAATAATATTAAACTTCTCTTGCAAGAGACATAAAAAAACAAAAACCTGGAAGATGTGAATGACTTAGTAAATAAAGTCCCAAAAGTCTATAATCAAGAACTCTTCATTTTCTGAATTTGATTAGAATCAAATCACAAAATTTTAAAAATAATTTATGTAATAAATTATTAAGAGATTATACAAAGTAGTCTTTATCTTTTCATTTAAAAAATTTTATATTTTTGGCATGTGTTCATCAACAAATGATCCTTTATTTTACAGGACTTAGAAAAGAACACTTGAAAACTTAATCAACCTGTATTCAAAATTTAAAACAATTTAAGTGATTTGTTATTTATCAGTTCTTTAAATAGGAAACAGAGTATTTAATAGAAAAAAATTCCAATCATTAATTTTCACTATTTCAAGAGAAGAAAATTTAAAGAATACGTACATATTTTATATTTACTATAAAAAATTTATATACTATACAATGTTATGTTTTAGCTCAGAATTCTTACTTGAACTCAAAACTTATATATTCAACTGCTCACTCTACATTTCCATTAGGAAGTCTAAATAATATCTCAAACTAAACATATAAAACCAAATTCCCAACCTCTCCCATCCAACCTGTTTCATCTGCAAGATTCCCCATTTTATTTGATGAAAATTCCATAGTTCCATTTGCTCAGATTAAAAACTTCCCTTTCATCCAACGTCAACTATTTCAGGAAATACTGTTTTCTCTACTTTCAAAACACATCTAGAATCTGATTATTATTCAGCATATCTAATATTTAATCACTGTATTGCTAGAGTTGCTACAATAGTTGTTCTTTTTCCCTACCAAGTCTATTATAAATACTGGTTGCTCTGGGTTCTCAACAGAGCAGCCAGAGCTGGTTTAAAAGAAAAGTCAGATCCTGCTGTCCTTGTGTTCAAATACCCATATGGTTCCCCATCTTATCAGTGGTCTACATAACCCTACATGATTTGGTCACCTCTTACTACTGTTCACAAAAATTAGGGAATCAGCCCTGGCTGGTTGGCTCAGCGGTAGAGCGTCGGCCTAGTGTGCGGAGGACCCGGGTTCGATTCCCGGCCAGGGCACACAGGAGAAGCGCCCATTTGCTTCTCCACCCCTCCCCCTCCTTCCTCTCTGTCTCTCTCTTCCCCTCCCGCAGCCAAGGCTCCATTGGAGCAAAGATGGCCCGGGCGCTGGGGATGGCTTTGTGGCCTCTGCCTCAGGCGCTAGAGTGGCTCTGGTCACAACATGGCGACCCCCAGGATGGGCAGAGCATCACCCCCTGGTGGGCAGAGTGTAGCCCCTGGTGGGCGTGCCGGGTGGATCCCGGTCGGGCGCATGTGGGAGTCTGTCTGACTGTCTCTCCCTGTTTCCAGCTTCAGAAAAATACAAAAAAAAAAAAAAAAATCAAATGCTGCTTCTTTTTATTGCTTCATATTCATTTTGAAATACCCCCTAATTTTTGTGAGCAGCAGATATTCTCCTTAGAAAAACTCTGCTCCAGCCACTCTAGCTTCCTTGAATTCCTCAAGTATACCAGGACTGCTCCTATTTTAGGGCATTTGCTCTGACTTGCTTCTTCCCTCATCAACTCTATGTCTTCTGCTCAAATGTTACCCTCATGGCGCTTACCATAATGACTTTATTTTTTCATTCATTAAAAAATTTTTAATTTTATTTAGAAAATTTAATTTAATGGGGTGACACTGATCAATAAGAGTACATAGGTTTTAGGTGAACATTTCTATAGCACTTGAATTGGGGATAATACTGCATACCCAACCACCTTATTTTAAATTGTAATCTGTCCCCTCCACCCCACAGCAACCTCAACTCTATCTGCCTTATTCTGATCTACTTTTTACTATTTTCCACAGCATTTATCACCTTCTGACATACTATACCATGTATCATGTTTATTGTTTATTGCCCATATCCTCTTAATAGACTACAGGGACAAAGGGATAGGGATCCTCACCTAGGAGACTTGGCATAGAAGGTATTTGATCAATACTTGTTGAATGATTGGGATAAACTGGAATGAACTGGAATAAACAGTAATCTATTTTTACCAGTTTCAATCCAGTTTTAAAATACTGGTTATTAGGCCTGTGAATATACTACACACAAGGAAAAAAAAACTCAACATTTTTATAGACCTAACTATAATCTATCAATAGAAAGTCTCTTTTCCCCAGAAAGAGCAAATAACCAGAAATGTTTGTTTTAATCAATCAGGTCTTAATAATTAAATTGGGTGGCTTATGGATCCTAAAATGCCTTTAGATTTTTTAAAAATTAACTTTATAATCTTAACTAGACAAAAAATAACAATAGCAATGGAAAATCATAAAAGATGTGTGGAAATCTATTTACTTGGCAGAAACAAACGAGATTTTTTACCTAAGCATATCTACTTTCAAGGGGGGCGGCTGGGAAGGGATAAAGGAAGCACTTAAAATGGTTAAATGTCCATTCAACTACACAGGATTTGCCATCTATAGTACATAGTTTTCTTAATTGCTTAAAAGTGAAATACTTTTAATTAGAATTATAAAATCCTTAAAACATGTAGGTTCAAACTCTTGGTAAAGAAACCCCCAGTTGACTGAAAGAATCCATTCACTCATATCCATAAACAGAAATATCCAGTACACTACACCAAAGAGTGAGACAGCTCAGATGTGGGAACTTACTCATGTTTTCACTAATAACTTTAAGCAAGTTAGGTTAAAATGTACACACGTATCATATAACACTCTGGGCCATGATTCACACTTTAAAGCAAAGAAAGTTACACAAGGAACAATGCAGCTGTCTTTGAAGAAAAATGAATCCCAATTACCACTGCAATAAGTCAGGCAATGAAAAGAACCAACTATTATTTATGCAGATGTATGACTCTTCAAAGAAAGACCTCTGTGTAGCACAGTGATCTAGCTACATAGGTAGGATTGTTGCCTAAAATATCTGAGTAACTTGATATAAGCTCATTAGGGAATAAGACAGAAGCGAAACTCATTTCACTTAAACTTCCCCTGCTTTTCAAACTTTGCTCTGTCAGGAAAAAATGGTCAATCACTAAATAGCCATTATATTTTTCCTATTACAGCTTCAACTAATTATCACAAATAATTCTTCAAATACTTGCCATGAAAAAGGAAAAGAAGTGGCATCAGCATTATCAAAATCTCTAAAGGGAAAGCCCCAAGGAAATCTGGATACTTACTCATCCTCTAACCTTATCTGTATTTTTTTTTTTTTGTATTTTTCCGAAGCTGGAAATGGGGAGGCAGTCAGACTGACTCCCGCATGCACCAGACCGGGATCCACCCAGCATGCCCACCAGGGGGCGATGCTCTGCCCATCTTGGGGCTTCGCTCTGCCACAATCAGAGCCATTCTAGTGCCTGAAGCAGAGGCCACAGAGCCATCCTCAGCGCCTGGGCAAACTTTGCTCCAGTGGAGCGTCGGCTGAGGGAGGGGAAGAAAGAGACAGAGAGGACGGAGAGGGGGATGGGTGGAGAAGCAGATGGGCGCTTCTCTTGTGTGCCCTGGCCGGGAATCGAACCCGGGACTCCTGCACGCCAGGCCGATGCTCTACCACTGAGCCAACTGGCCAGGGTCTTATCTGTCTTTACAATGCATAGACTGTGCCCTGGCCGGTTTGCTCAGTGGTAGAGCATCGGCTTGGCGTGCAGAAGTCCCGGGTTCGATTCCCGGGCAGGGCACACAGGAGAAGCGCCCATCTGCTTCTCCACCCCTCCCCCTCTCCTTCCTCCCTGTCTCTCTCTTCCCCTCCTGCAGCCGAGGCTCCATTGGAGCAAAGATGGCCCGGGTGCTGGGGATGGCTCCTTGCCTCTGCCCCAGGCACTAGAGTGGCACTGTTCGCAACAGAGCGACACCCCGGAGGGGCAGAGCATCGCCCCCTGGTGGGCAGAGCGTCGCCCCCTGGTGGGCGTGCCAGGTGGATCCTGGTCGGGTGCATGCGGGAGTCTGTCTGACTGTGTCTCCCCGTTTCCAGCTTCAGAAAAATACAAACAAAACAAAACAAAAAAACAATGCATAGACTGCAAACCAGGGGTCAGAAACATTTTTGGCTGAGAGCGCCAAGAACACCACATATTTTAAAATGTAATTCCGTTAGAGCCATACAATGACCCATTACGTTATGCATTATCCATTAAAAATTTTTTGTTGTCTCGGAGGACAGCTGTGATTGGCTCCAGCCACCCGCAACTATGAACATGAGCGGTAGGAAATGAATGGATTGTAATACATGAGAATATTTTATATTTTTAATGTTATTATTTTTTTTATTAAAGATTTGTCTGTGAGCCAGATGCAGCCATCAAAAGAGCCACATCTGGCTCGTGAGCCATAGATTCTCAACCCCTGCTGTAAGCTAAGAATATTCTACAGTTCCTTAATCTCAAAAGAAAATTTTCTCTCATTTCAAAATATTTGTTTTAACTCCTGTTAATTTTTAAATACATTTAGAAAAGTTTACACAAAAAATTGATGCCTTGTACAAACTGACGAAACCTTACTAAAATGAGTAACTACAATTTAACTTACCCTTCTTTTTGTATAGAAAATGCCACTTCTCTAAATCATCTAATGTAGCAATTTTCAACCTTTTTGATCTTGTGCCACACATTAAACTAATTACTAAAATTCTGAAGCACACCAAAAATATATTTTTTGCTGAGCTGACAAAAAAAAGGCATAATTTTTATTCATTCATACCAAACAGCTGTTGTTGTGTGGGCTGTTGTCATTTTTTAATTTGAGAATCTAGAAAAAGAGGTCAGTGGCCCTAACTAAACAGTCGGTACTGCATGTTTAAAAGCTGTTGCAGCACTAGTTTAAAATCACTGCCTAATGCCCTGTCATACTCAATTTCCACAAGGTCTAGATTTGCAAGTTCTATTGTTCAGGCAGAAAACAGAGAACATCCTGTACATAAATTCAAATTATTTTCATACTGCATTACTTATATTTTTTAAAATGAGGTAATTAGTTGTGCAACCTTCTTTAAACACACAATGCACACACATACCCTAGACAAAAAGTGACCATAATAAAAAGTTCATAGAATATTCAACATTTCAACATTATCAGCCATTTAAAGTATTTTTCAAGGTTTGTCCTTCTAATAAAATATCAGTTTCTCTTATTTCCATGGCATCTTTGGTTGGATACAGTGTCCTTCCTTACCCCAGTCTGTTCCATCGCCTGCACTTCTAGATTCACTGTCGCCTTCCTCTGATGCAACTAAGAAGTCAAACTCCTTCAGAGCTTCTTCTGTATCTCGGTCTTCGCTGCTCTCAGGCAATGCCTTTTTCCTAATAATCTAAGGGAAAAACATGCTAACTTAAAATATGGAATTAATTTAAGTAAAGAAGAAGGTACCCCTTTACCATTGAATGAGAAGAGCCAATTATTGTTTTCTTCAGAAAGTGTGTATTTGTTTTGTTTAATAACTGCATCTATTCAACAGTAGAAAACACAAATGTCACTTTAAAAAGATATACATTATATATTTTAAAGTAGTAATTTAAGCTTTGTTCAATGATGGCTTGTTCATTTTAAAGAAACTAATGGAGTCATATATTGAAAACCACAGAAGACATGTATTTAAATTACAGATAAAATATGTCCCTGAAATACTGTATTATGAGAACCACAACCAAATCTTGTTTCTTGGATGCTGTTTATGCAGTGTGCAGGCATTTTAGTCTAACCAAAGAAAGAAACACTTCATTAAGCTTTGCAAGAGTTTTTAGAATATAACCATAATAAATTTTAACTCTAATATATCATTCCCTTACAAAACTTTTTTTTTTCCCCCTTACAAAACTTACAATCACAAAAACTACAAACTCAGTAATGCCTGCCTTAAGACTTAGAAGGTATTCTGTTGGTGGGGCTGGGGAGAATTCTCATTATTATTTCTACTGTCTCAACCTTTTTGTGTGTGTGACAGAGACAGAGAGAGGGACAGACAAGCAGGAAGGGAGAGATAAGAAGCATCAATTCTTCGTTGCATCTCCTTAGTTGCCCATTGATTGCCTTCTCATAAGTGCCTTGATGGGGGGTGGGGAGCTGCAGCAGAGCGAGTGACTCCTTGCTCAAGCCAGCAACCTTGGGCTTCAAGCCAGTGATCTCTGGGCTCAAGCCAGCAACCATGAGGTCATGTCTACGATCCCATGCTCAAGTCAGCTACCCCGCGCTCAAGCCAGGTGAGCCTGTGCTCAAGTCGGCTCGGGGCTTTGAACCTGGGGCCTCGCCTCTGCGTCCCAGTCTAATGCCAATCAATGCTCTATTCACTGTGCCATCGCCAGGTAAGGCTACTGTCTCAACCTTGAATCAACATTCTCCAATAACTCTCTATTTCTTTTTCCTAATATACTGATGTTTCAGTGTGAGACCTGACTAGATTTAACCGTAAATCTAGTAGGTGTTTTTTTATCTAATTATGTCTCGCTTTTATATATTTAGGAATATCTATAGAATCACAAATACAGCTAGAAGATTAAAACTTAAGCTTAATGCATGCAGAGATGAGTTCTGAAATCCATGTGCCAATATTTTTTATGAATTATCTCATTTTTGGTCACCTCTACCACTAGGAGCCCAAAGAAATTAAGACTACTGGTTTGCAGCTTCTTTTGATTAAAAGGTTCAGTACCTCAACTTCCCAAACCTCAGTTTCTTTACTTCATGTAAAACAGAAATAGCATGATCTGATCAAATTTTATCACTGGACTATTTTGAGTGGTTTAAAATTATAATGGTTCAACACATAGTTCAACAGGGCAGACTAGAGACTCTAGAAATAGACTCTAAGGGATAACAATGACCATACTTAATAGTTAATTTTAAAATATCTAAACTGATATAATAACAAAGAAACAAGCATTATAATTGTTATTATTTACCATTGAGCTGTGAATACACTATTCTGACAAGAAAGTAACATCTCGATACAATCATCTCATAGAAATCACAGTGGACCACAAAATTTCCAAATGATGAAAACATAGTACACATAAGTTGAGGCATTTTCTTTAACTACAGTAAATTAAGGCACTTGTTTGAATAATACAAAAAGGAGTAACTTCTTAAAATTCAAATGATACTGATAGCAGGATTGTATCAGCAGAATACAACTGAATAGTGGTCCAGGAAAACAATAATCTGGAAGTAATAATTTGAGAGTCTCTGATGGAAGCAGTGGGCATAAAGAACAAAGAAGCTACCCTTAGAAAATACTTGATAGTTAAATATATTATTTTCACATATAGTGTCTCATTTATTTTTGACAAAATCCTCTGGGGATAAAATGGTATATATTATAATCCTCATTTTACAAACTAAAAGCTAAGACTGAAGAATTAGTAAGCACAGATAATTAGTAACAACTGGAACAAACCAAAAGCTTTTGACTTCAGGTCCAGTCTGCTTTATAATACCTTACATTCCTCCTCCCTCTTCTCTTATAAAAGTAGAAGAGGAAATGTAAACATTTTCCTAGACAAAGCAAAAAATGTTCTCAGATATTATTTATAAAGAAAAAAAAAAAAGAGTCTGACTGGTGGTGGCACAGTAGATACTGGGACACTGAAGTCCCAAGTTCAAAACACCAAGGTCTCTGCCTTGAGCACAGGCTCACCAGCGTAACTGTGGGATCACGACATGATCCCATGGTCACTGGCTTGAGCCCAGAGGTCGCTCTCTTATGCAAGGGGTCACTAGCTTGGCTGCAGCCCCCAGGTGAGGCACATATGCAAAGCAACCAATGAGCAACTAAAGTGCCACAACTACACCTAGCCTGTGGTGGTGCAGTGTATGGAGCATCGACCTGGAGTGCTGAGATCGCCAGTTTGAAGCCCCGGGCTTCCCTGGTCATGACACATATGGGAGTTGATGCTTCCTGATCCTCCTCTCTCTCTCTCTCTCTCTCTCTGTCTCTCTCTGTCTCTCTCTCTCTCGTTCTTTCTCTCTCCTTTCCTCCCTTCCTTCTCTAAAATGAAGTCTTTAAAAAATAATAAAAAATAAAAAAAATACAGTGACACAACTACAAGTTGATGTTTCTCATCTCTCTCCATCACTCTCATTTTGCCTCTTTCTCTAAAATCAATCAATTTAAAAGAAAAAGAAGAAGAGAGGCCCTGGCTGGTTGGCTCAGCGGTAGAGCGTCGGCCTGGCGTGCGGGGGACCCGGGGTTCAATTCCCGGCCAGGGCACATAGGAGAAGCGCCCATTTGCTTCTCCACCCCCACCCCCTCCTTCCTCTCTGTCTCTCTCTTCCCCTCCCGCAGCCAAGGCTCCATTGGAGCAAAGATGGCCTGGGCACTGGGGATGGCTCCTTGGCCTCTGCCCCAGGCGCTAGAGTGGCTCTGGTCGCGGCAGAGCGACGCCCCGGAGGGGCAGAGCATCGCCCCTGGTGGGCGTGCCGGGTGGATCCCGGTCGGGCACATGCGGGAGTCTGTCTGTCTCTCCCCGTTTCCAGCTTCAGAAAAATTAAAAAAAAAAAAAAAAAGAAGAGAAAGAAGAAAAAAGAGAGGGAAAGGAGTTAAAGAGGGAAAGATTAGGGAGAAATAAATGAGGGCTGGAGGGGAAGAAGGATAGAAAGGGATAGACTAGAGAAGTAAAGAGAAGGGAGAAGATTTAATTTAGAGAAACCTCTTACTGTAACAAAATACCAAGAGAGAGTCAATAAACTCACAAAGATGTAAACAAAACTACAGTAGGAGATGATGTCAGAATAATGGCGCGGTAGGAAGCGATACCGATAAATCTCCCCCAAAACTCAACAAGATCTTCAACCAGAAACAGAAAAACCTATCCTTGGAGCCTCCAGACGTTTTGCAATACACCCAAAGGTATGGTCGAGCGAAAAATTGGCTAAATATATAATCAAACCCCGAAGGAAATAGGGAGTAAGAAATGCTCCACCTTCCGCACTAACCTAAACAGGGCTGCTTTCACTGGGAACTGAGAATATAGAAACTGAGGCGGGCAAAGGGGGTGAATAGATTCAGGCCGCAGCACAAATGGCCGAAACAGGCTGTGGCACAGAGATCCAAGCCAAGGAAAAACTGTGCCTGTGGCAACCCGGGCAATACAAGCTAACACTCGCACCAAACCCAGACAAAGAAAGACAAGTGGGGCAGCCATTTTCCCCGATCTCCTGGTCGGTGCGTGCAAATAGTGGGCGAGAGATTCCTCCGAGTGCCTCAGCAGTGGGCGCTCGTGTTACCCTACAGAGAGGCAGAGTCAGGGGCCTTTGTGTGGGCCAAAAGCGGAATCTCTGGGCTGCCCCAGCGCCCTGAAAAAGCCGTACACGGGGAGGGAGCGAGAGCCAATTCCAACGCTGGAACTTTTCCGTGAGGGCAGGGGTTTCACTCAGAGGGTGAGGCAGCCCGCCTGATATCCTGGTCTGCGTGCAAGGAAAGTGGACAAGAGATTCCTCCCAGCATCTCAGGAGTGGGAGCCTGTGTTATCCCACAGAGGGGCAGAGTCAGAGGCCTCTCTGAGGGACAAAGAGGAATCCCGGGCCGCCCAGCGCCCTGAAAAAGCCGCGCACGGGGAGGGAGCGAGAGCCAATTCCAATGCTGGAACTTTTCCGAGTGGGTGGGGGTTTCACTCAGAGAGTGAGCTGGCCAGCCTGATATCCTGGTCTGCGCGCGCAGATAGTGAGCGAGAGATTCCTCCGAGTGCCTTGGCAGTGCGCGCCTGTGTTATCCCACAGAGGGGCAGAGTCAGGGGCCTTTGTGTGGGCCAAAAGCAGAATCTCCAGACCACCCCAGCGCCCTGAAAAGGCCGCGCACGGGGAGGGAGCGAGAGCCAATTCCAACACTGGAACTTTTCCGTGCAGGCAGGGGTTTCACTCAGAGTGTGAGACTGCTCACCTGATATCCTGGTCTGCACACGCAGATAGTGAGCGAGAGTCTCCTCCAAGCGCCCCGGGTGTGGGCGCCCGCCCATGTTACCGGACAGAGTGGCAGAGCCAGAGGTCTTTGAGTGGGAGGAAGCCCCGCCTGATTATGCTAGCAGCTCTGACTGACTGAGCCTTACCCAGAGCCTTGTGCTGAGTGGGAATAGAGTGGGGAGTTGCCGGCTCTTTGAGCCTCTTACTATCCAGGCAGAGGCAGCAGCAACCCCACAGCTGGATTATCAGGCTACTAATTGAGGAAGGAAAGACTAGGCGAGAGGCTCCAGGAACACGGACTCTCACTGTCGGAGCCTATAAATGCTAATGAGCCTCGATTGCCAACGAGACTGAAGCACAATACATGACATCGACATAGAGACTTATTAACTGCAAACCTCTACCTGAGCATGCCACAGGGGCAGAACCCGGAGTACAGAGTCACCGACCAGGAAGAGGGAGAGAAAAGAAAAAGCAAAAAGATGACCTCTCAAAATCAAGAATAATCCGCAGACTTATAACCTATCCCATTTTATTATATTTGTTCGTTTGTTTCTCTTATCTTCATTCTTGATTTTTTTTTCCTCCTCCAATTTGGTCATTTAACTCTCTGACAGTCTTACTCTCTCCTCTCCTTGAACTACACTACCCATAAGTGTTACATCTCCCATTATCTTTTCTTTCCTCTTCCTTTCTCTCTATGAGGGTTGCACTCCAAAACCCTTAACACTCTCTCTCTTTTCTTTTTTCTTCTTTTAGTGGTTCCCTCTTTTTTTCTCTCTCTCTCTTTCTTTTCTCCCTCTATAATAGTTTCTTCCTTTCTCCTTTACGTCTCCTCTCATTCAAACCTCAATAATGAACAAATTATGTTATCTGGTACTCAAACTTATGTTTGTGGCATTTTGGGGGGTTTTTACTTCACCTTTTTAACACACTAGCAGTGCTCCCATCCCTGGCTCTCCATTTTATCTAGTTCTTGTTCCACTAAATACAATAGTAATTTTTTAATTTGTCCCCCCATTTTCCTCTTTCCCTTTTATTCCTCTCCTCAAAACTCTTAGTCAACCAACACCTAAAAGCAAATCATTTTATTCTTGACCCAAATTTTTTCCTTATTTGCTTTTTGTGGGTCCATACCCCCCCTTTTTTTTTTTCCTTTATTTTTATCTGTTGCCACTAATTTATTTTTTTTTTTAATTTTTTCTTTATTTGTTATTTATTCATTTTAGACAGGAGAGGGAGAGACAGAGAGAGAGGAGAGACAGAGAGAGAGAAGGGGGAGGAGCTGGAAGCATCAACTCCCATATGTGCCTTGACCAGGCAAGCCCAGGGTTTCGAACCGGCAACCTCAGCATTTCCAGGTCGACGCTTTATCCACTGCACCACCACAGGTCAGGCCCATACCCCCCCTTTTTTCCCCTTTATTAGTTCTCCCCAATTCAGGCCCGCCATTATAGGCATTGTTTGTTCTATTTAGTACAATATAATTCACAGTTCACCACAAGATTTTCTCAAGAAAGAGGGGAGAGGAGAGGAGAGGAAAAAAGGAGGGGGGGGAATAATTTCCTTTTTCTTTAATTTTTATTTTATTTTATTTTCCTTTATTTAATTTTTTTTTTAAAAAACATCTCTTTGATTTTTATTTTTATTTTTTAACTTTTTATTCTTTATAAAATCTCATTAATACTATCAACAAAACCTCCCTCAGATGCCATTAAGGAAGAGGAAATCGAATATCATGGATACAAAAGAGAGGTAACACAGATAGATGAGGAAAAATCTATGGAGAAAAAATTTAATATATTGAAAACATTGGAGTTAAACGCAGAGAATTTAAAATAGAAATCCTAAAAATACTCAGATATATACAAGAAAACACAGAAAGGCAATTTAGGGAGCTCAGAAAACATCTCAATGAACACAAAGAATATATTTCCAAGGAAATTGAAACTATAAAAACAAATCAGAGATGAAAAACTCAATTCACAAGCTGAAAAACGAGGTAACAAGCTTAGCTAATAGAACAGGCCAGATAGAAGATAGGATTAGTGAAATAGAAGACAAGCAACTTGAGGCACAACAGGGAGAAGAAGAAAGAGACTCAAAAATTAAAAAAAAATAAGATAGACCAACAGGAATTATCTGACTCCATCAAAAAGAATAACATAAGAATAATAGGTATATCAGAGGGAGGAGAGAGAAAATAGAATGGAGAACATACTCAAACAAATAACAGATGAGAACTTCCCAAGCCTGTGGAAAGAACTAAAGCCTCAAATTCAAGAAGCAAACAGAACGCCGAGTTTTCTTAACCCAACAAACCTACTCCAAGGCACATCATAATGAAATTGATACAAACCAATAGCAAAGAAAAAATTCTCAAGGCAGCCAGGGAAAAGAAGAATAAAACATATAAAGGAAGGCCCGTTAGATTATCATCAGATTTCTCAACAGAAACTCTACAAGCTAGAAGAGAATGGACCCCAATATTTAAAGTCCTGAAAGAGAGGAACTTTCAGCCACGAATACTATATCCATCAAAGCTATCCTTCAAATATGAAGGAGAAATAAAACATTCACAGATACAGAAAAGATGAGGGAATTTATCATCAGAAAACCCCCACTCCAGGAATTACTAAAGGGGGTTCTCCAATCAGATACAAAGAACAAAAAAAACCAAAACCACAAGTAAAAGCTACAAGAAGAACATAATAAAACCAAATTTAAACTGTGACAACAACAAAAAGAAAAGGGGGTAGAGGATGGAGATTAACAGTAGCAAAGGACGATGGAGTGCAAAAGTACTCACAAAATAGTGCACTACAATGAACAGGGTAGGAACCCTTTTCATTACTTAAAGGTAACCACCATTGAAAAAACTACCACAGAAGCACATGAGATAAAAAAGATAGCAACAGAGGAAAGATGTATGGAATACAACCAAATAAAAACAAAAGATAGAAAAATGAAAGAGAAGGATCAAACAAGACACAAAACTAACAGAAAGCAATCTATAAAATGGCAATAGGGAACTCACAAGTGTCAATAATTACATTAAATGTAAATGGTTTAAACTCACCAATAAAAAGGCACAGAGTAGTAGAATGGATTAAAAAAGAAAATCCAACTGTATGCTGCCTACAAGAAACTCATCTAAGTAACAAGAATAAAAACAAATTCAAAGTGAAAGACTGGAAAACAATACTCCAAAAAAATAACATCCAAAAAAAAGTAGGCGTAGCAATACTCAGATCTGATAATGCTAACTACAAGACAGCAAAAGTACTCAGAGACAAAAATGGCCATTTCATAATGGCTAAGGGAACACTGAATCAAGAAGACATAACAACTCTTAATATATATGCACCAAACCAAGGAGCACCAAAATATATAAGACAGCTACTTATTGACCTTAAAACAAAAACTGACAAAAATACAATCATACTTGGAGACCTCAATACACTGCTGACGGCTCTAGATCGGTCATCCAAACAGAGAATCAACAAAGACATAGTGGCCTTAAACAAAACACTAGAGCACCTGGATATGATAGACATCTACAGGACATTTCATCCCAAAGTGACTGAGTATACATTTTTCTCCAGTGTACATGGATCATTCTCAAGAATTAACCATATGTTGGGCCACAAAAAAAAATCAGCAAATTCAGAAAAATCGAAGTTGTACCAAGCATATTTTCTGATCATAAAGCCTTGAAACTAGAATTCAACTGCAAAAAAGAGAAAAAAAATCCCACAAAAATGTGGAAACTAAACAACATACTTTTAAAAAATGAATGGGTCAAAGAAGAAATAAGTGCAGAAATAAAAAGATATATACAGACAAATCAAAATGACAATACGACATATCAGAATCTATGGAATGCAGCAACAGCAGTGGTAAGAGGGAAGTTCATATCACTTCAGGCATACATGAACAAACAAGAGAGAGCCCAAGTGAACCACTTAACTTCACATCTGAAGGAACTAGAAAAAGAAGAACAAAGACAACCCAAAACCAGCCGAAGAAAGGAGATAATAAAAATCAGCGCAGAAATAAATGAAATAGAGAACAGAAAAACTATAGAAAAAATTAATAGAACAAGGAGCTGGTTCTTTGAAAAGATCAACAAAATTGACAAACCCTTGGCAAGACTTACCAAGGAAAAAAGAGAAAGAACTCATATAAAAATCCAAAATGAAAGAGGAGAAATCACCACGGACACCGTAGATATACAAAGAATTATTGCAGAATACTATGAAAAACTTTATGCCACTAAATTCAACAATCTAGAAGAAATGGATCAATTCCTAGAACAATACAACCTTCCCAGACTGAGTCAAGAAGAAGCAGAAAGCCTAAACAGACCTATTAGTAGAGAAGAAATAGAAAAAACCATTAAAAACCTCCCCAAAAAGAAAAGTCCAGGCCCAGACGGCTATACCAGCGGATTTTATCAAACATTCAAAGAAGACTTGGTTCCTATTCTACTCAAAGTCTTCCAAAAAATTGAAGAAGAAGCAATACTTCCAAACACATCTTATGAGGCCAACATAACCCTCATACCAAAACCAGGCAAGGATGGCACAAAAGAAGAAAACTATAGACCAATATCTCTAATGAATACAGATGCTAAAATACTAAACAAAATACTAGCAAATCGAATACTACAACATATTAAAAAAATAATACATCATGATCAACTGGGATTCATCCCAGAATCTCAAGGATGGTTCAACATACGTAAAACAGTTAACATAATACACCATATCAACAAAACAAAGAACAAAACCCACATGATCTTATCAATAGATGCAGAAAAGGCTTTCAATAAAATACAACACAATTTTATGTTTAAGACTCTCAACAAAATGGGTATAGAAGGAAAATATCTCAACATGATAAAGGCCATATATGATAAATCATCAGCTAACATCATATTAAATGGCACAAAACTGAAGGCTTTCCCCCTTAAATCAGGAACAAGACAGGGTTGTCCACTCTCTCCACTCTTTATTTAATGTGGTACTAGAGGTTCTAGCCAGAGCAATCAGACAAGATAAAGAAATAAAAGGCATCCATATCGGAAAAGAAGAAGTAAAGGTATCACTTTTTGCAGATGATATGATCCTATACATTGAAAACCCCAAAAAATCCACAAAAAGACTACTAGAAACAATAAGCCAATACAGTAAGGTCGCAGGATACAAAATTAACATACAGAAGTCAATAGCCTTTCTATATGCCAACAATGAAACATTTGAGAACAAACTCAAAAGAACAATCCCCTTCACGATTGCAACAAAAAAAATAAAATACTTAGGAATAAACATAACAAAGAATGTAAAGGACTTATATAATGAAAACTATAAACCATTGTCAAGGGAAATTGAAAAAGATATAATGAGATGGAAGAATATTCCTTGTTCTTGGTTAGGAAGAATAAATATAATCAAGATGGCCATATTACCCAAAGCAATATACAAATTTAATGCAATTCCCATCAAAATTCCAATGACAATTTTATTTTATTTATTTATTTTTTTTAATTTTTTTTTTCATTTTTCTGAAGCTGGAAACAGGGAGAGACAGTCAGACAGACTCCCGCATGCGCCCGACCGGGATCCACCCGGCACGCCCACCATTGGGCAATGCTCTGCCCACCAGGGGACGATGCTCTGCCCATCCTGGGCGTCACCATGTTGCGACCAGAGCCACTCTAGCGCCTGAGGCAGAGGCCACAGAGCCATCCCCAGCGCCCAGGCCATCTTTGCTCCAATGGAGCCTTGGCTGCGGGAGGGGAAGAGAGAGACAGAGAGGAAAGCGCGGCGGAGGGGTGGAGAAGCAAATGGGCGCTTCTCCTGTGTGCCCTGGCCGGGAATCGAACCCGGGTCCTCCGCACGCTAGGCCGACGCTCTACCGCTGAGCCAACCGGCCAGGGCCTCCAATGACAATTTTAAAAAAATGGAGCAAAAAATCATCAGATTTATATGGAACTATTAGAAACCCCGAATAGCCAAAGCAATCCTAAAGAAAAAGAATGAAGCTGGGGGCATTACAATACCTGACTTCAAACTATATTATAGGGCCACGACAATCAAAACAGCATGGTATTGGCAGAAAAATAGACACTCAGACCAATGGAACAGAATAGAAAACCCAGAAATAAAACCACATATATATAGTCAAATAATTTTTGATAAAGGGGCCAACAACACACAATGGAGAAAAGAAAGCCTCTTCAATAAATGGTGCTAGGAAAACTGGAAAGCCACATGCAAAAGAATGAAACTGGACTACAGTTTGTCCCCCTGTACTAAAATTAACTCAAAATGGATCAAAGATCTAAACATAAGACCTGAAATAATTAAGTACATAGAAGAAGACATAGGTACTAAACTCATGGACCTGGGTTTTAAAGAGTATTTTATGAATTTGACTCCAAAGGCAAGAGAAGTGAAGGCAAAAATTAATGAATGGGACTACATCAGACTAAGAAGTTTTTGCTCAGCAAGAGAAACTAATAACAAAATAAACAGACAGCCAACTAAATGCGAAATTATATTTTCAAACAACAGCTCAGGTAATGGACTAATATCCAAAATATACAAAGAACTCATAAAACTCAACAACAAACAAACAAACAATCCAATAAAAAAATGAGAAGAGGACATGAACAGACACTTATCCCAGGAAGAGATACAAATGGCCAACAGATATATGAAAAGATGCTCATCTTCTTTAGTTATTAGAGAAATGCAAATCAAAACTGCAATGAGATACCACCTCACACCTTTTAGATTAGCTATTATTAACAAGACAGGTAATAGCAAATGTTGGAGAGGCTGCGGAGAAAAAGGAACCCTCATCCACTGTTGGTGGGAATGTAAAGTAGTACAACCATTATGGAAGAAAGTATGGTGGTTCCTCAAAAAACTGAAAATAGAACTACCTTATGACCCAGCAATCCCTCTACTGGGTATATACCCCCAAAACTCAGAAACATTGATACGTAAAGACACATGCAGCCCCATGTTCATTGTAGCATTGTTCACAGTGGCCAGGACATGGAAACAACCAAAAAGCCCATCAATAGATGACTGGATAAAGAAGATGTGGCACATATACACTATGGAATACTACTCAGCCATAAGAAATGAAGACATCGAATCATTTATAGCAAAATGATGGGATCTTGATAACATTATACGAAGTGAAATAAGTAAGTCAGAAAAAAACAGGAACTGCATTATTCCATACGTAGGTGGGACATAAAAGTGAGACTAAGAGACATTGATAAGAGTGTGGTGGTTACGGGTGGAGGGGGAAGAGGGAGAGGGAAAGGGGGAGGGGGAGGGGCACAAAGAAAACTAGATAGAAGGTGACAGAGGACAATCTGACTTTGGGTGATGGGTATGCAACATAAGTGAACGACAAGATAACCTGGACATGTTATCTTTGAATATATGTATCCTGATTTATTGATATTGCCCCATTAAAAAAATAAAATTATAAAAAATAATAATAATTAAAAAAAAACTACAGTAAAACCCTAAGCAAACCTGAAGAAATCTAATAAAAAGGTTCAGAAAATCTGTAGAATTTGTCTACCTGACAAGAATAAAATTGCATCAATTAGAGCTGATGCCAGTCACCATCAGGTACCATAATGAGCTGTCCATTCTATTGTCTTGTAGCAACCAGTAACAGCATTGTTATAACACACAATCATTTTCACTAGCTCTATAGAAATGTTGAACTGTTTAATTAACAAAAATTCAAAGAATAAGGCCGTTAAGAGAAAGCTGCTATACTAAAAGTACTCTTGATTTTG
Source organism: Saccopteryx bilineata (assembly GCF_036850765.1). NCBI lineage: Eukaryota > Metazoa > Chordata > Mammalia > Chiroptera > Emballonuridae > Saccopteryx > Saccopteryx bilineata. The sequence goes on from NC_089492.1 coordinate 94,065,292, forward strand.
AAATCAATATTAAAAACATTTAAATGTCCCCAAATTCATGAAAAGAATTAAGAGTTTAGGTTAAAAGACATGGATTATTTTTAAAAATATTTTAAAATATTTATATCTGAGTTATCCAACTCACTGTTGAAGTATCAATGATGCTTTTCTCTCGACCATCAATGTCATCATCTTCATCTTCATCACTGAAATCTGTAGCTGCATTTTCAGGGAATTTGAAATTATCCAGCACAGAGGCAGAATCTGTTAACTCGGATTTCCTGGTTTAAAACATGTACATCATGCCAGTTATTCATTTCAACTCAACACAAGAATTAATACATGAAATGATACACTAACTTCTGTTTATATTGTAACTATGATCTCTCAAATCACATTACAAATGAGATTGATTTTTATCCATTATACACCCACGAATTTAATTGGAAAAGCAATATAGAAGTGATTACTTTTTTTTTTTTTTTAGAAATGATTACTTTTTAAGGTACTTTGCAATCCTATTTACAGCAACTGTAATCTATTGTAAAGAGCTTTCCCTCCTGATTCAGAAGTACTTCAATTTTTAATCCTAAATTAAACTTCCTGTATTTTTCTGAAGTGAGAAGCAGGGAGGCAGAGAGACAGACTCCCGTATGCACCCAACCGGGATCCACCTGGCAAGCCCACCAGGGGGTGATGCTCTGCCCATCTGGGATGTTGCTCCATTGCAACCAGAGCCATTCTAGCGCCTGAGACGGAGGCATCCTCAGCGTCTGGACTAACTTTGCTGCCTTGGCTGCAGGAAGGGAAGAGAGAGAGAGAGAGAGAGAAAGGTAAGGGGGAAGAGTGGAGAAGCAGATGAATGCTTCTCCTGTGTGCCCTGGCCAGGAATTGAACCAGGAATATCCACACACCGGCCGACACGCTCTACCACTGAGAAAACTGGCCGAGCCCTCTTTTTAAAAATACTATCTCTGCCACTATTTTTGTTTTCCTCTATGCAACTCTTTCTATGACAATTAAGTTTTCATAACTAAGAAAATAACTGGAAAATATGTCCTTTTCCTTTGATATAATCTTTTCGTTCTGAACAGCTGAAGAGTTGAAAAAAAGTAAATGTACACATGAAGTTACTAAATACAATGTATTAGTCAAATCAACATTACTAGAAAACTTCATCCTCTTGGTGAGCATTAAACTTTAGAAATTATTTCAAATATGTAATATTGTAATTTAGTTCCCTAAAGACAAATTTAGTAAAAAATGTCCTGCCTGACCAGGCAGTGGATAGAGCGTCGGACTGGGATGCGGAAGACCCAGGTTCAAGACCCCGAGGTCACCAGCTTGAGCACAGGCTCATCTGGTTTGAGCAAAAGTTCATCAGCTTGAGCCCAAGGTTGCTGGCTAGAGCAAGGGGTTACTCGGTCTGCTGAAGGCCCACAGTCAAGGCACATATGAGAAAGCAATCAATGAACAACTAAGATGTCACAACAAAAAATTGATGATTGATACTTCTCATCTCTCTGGATTCCTGTCTGTCTATCCCTCTCTCTGACTCTCGCTCTGTCTCTGTAAAAAGAAAAAAAAGACATTAAAAAAAATATATATCCTAATAGCCAAAAAGGATGATTTCTTTCTAGTTCATTAAAAAATGTCTTAGATAAGGAGGTATTTCCACAAAAAAATTTAGCCACAGTATGGACAGTTTTCAAAACAGATAAATAATAAATTTCAAACCTGCTGGAAGCTATGTTTTAGATTTTTCTACTTTATTTTTCATCCCTACCTAAATCAGATATTCAGAATAATACCCTTGTCAGCTTTAAAAGACAGACCAGTACCCGGGTTCGATTCCCGGCCAGGGCACACAGGAGAAGCGCCCATTTGCTTCTCCACCCCCACCCCCCTCCTTCCTTTCTGTCTCTCTCTTCCCCTCCCGCAGCCAAGGCTCCATTGGAGCAAAGATGGCCCGGGCGCTGGGGATGGCTCCTTGGCCTCTGCCCCAGGCACTAGAGTGGCTCTGGTCGCGGCAGAGCGACGCCCCGGAGGGGCAGAGCATCGCCCCCTGGTGGGCAGAGCGTCGCCCCTGGTGGGCGTGCCGGGTGGATCCCGGTCGGGCGCATGCGGGAGTCTGTCTGACTGTCTCTCCCCGTTTCCAGCTTCAGAAAAATACAAAAAAAAAAAAAAAAAAAAAAGACAGACCAGGGCCAAAACACAAGACCACTGTTTTCTGAAGGTGTTTATAATGACTTAAGTTAACTTGCTAGGTAAAAATATAGCTGACAATAATGGAAGGTGGAGAAGAGTATAGGGGGAATAAATGGTGATGGAAGGATAATGACTTGGGGCGTTGAACACAATACAGTGTACAGACAATGTGCTGTGGAATTGTACACCTGAAACCCATATAATTTTATTAACCAGTATCGCCCCAATAAATTAATTTAAAAGAAAAAAAATAACTACATTGACCATGTCCACATAGAGAAACAATTTACATCTCACATTTATAAATAACAATTTAATGTAGTTTTAATTACTAATGAATACATTTAAGAAGGCTCCAATGACGTGTTTAGAGAAGTCATATTTTTGGACCTTTACCTAAATTTCATAATTTTCATTTATGTTCCAGATAACAGAAACTATGTTTTCACTAGAACAATAATTTTCAATCTTTTTCATCTCATGGCAGAAATAAAATAATTACTAAAATTCTGCAGCACACTGAAAATTTATTTTTTGCCAATCTGACAAAAAAAAAGATAGGTGTCATTTTGATTCAGCCACATTTGCCTACTGTTGTGTTCTAAATAGTCAGGAGCTGCATGTTTTAAAAATTCTAACAGCATACCAGTTGAAAATTGCTGTGCTAGAACATATATAGTTTAAAATCATTCTTCCAGCCTAAACAAACATTAAAATAAAATAACATCATATTTAGACATTCACAGAACCTTTGGCTTTTTATTTAAGAATCCTGCCAATTTTTTTTTCAGTAAAGAAGAATCTCCTTATTTAACTTTTCTGTACATTTTATTTATTTATTTTTAAATTTTATTTTTTTTACTTTTCTGTACATTTTAAACAGAATTACATATAACTGTATGATCCATGGTCCAAAAGAAAACAAAAAATATTTCAAACAGCTATTGAATTTTTCACGCTTATTCTATTAAAAATATATACTTAAAATATATACTTTTCAGAGGAAAGATGAGCTACAGGATAATTAGGTAAACAAAAGTGGCTAAGATAAGGTTTACTTCTAATTTTTTATTTATATGACTTGTGGTATTTATGATTTCTGGGTCACAGAACTGCAATTTCATTCTTAAAGATTTGAACTAAATTTCCAAACTAAGATCTTCTATGAAGTTCTAATAGTGACTAAGCTTCAATATATTAAAATCTGCATTAACTACATAAATTTCAAGCAAATATCTTAAGCAAAAATATGCTTAAAATAATTATAAATAACTCTAATCACTGTTATCTTATACCAAATAAATTTTTAATTAAACATAATTATTTCTGTAGAAGTATCTAAGAGTGCAAGTATCATAAGTATCACACATAAACCAAATATATTTAATAAAAACTAATAGCTAAAACACTTCCCATACAAAATACTTACCCAATCATTGCTGTATCTTTAACTTCACCATCTGTCCCATTTATAACTGAGTCTTGATTTCTGTCATCTTCCCTGTCAGTGACATCACTTGAAAAGCCCAACAAAGCTCGCACTCGTTTAGATTTCACATCTAGAATAGTGTCTGTGTAACCCACCTCCTGTAGATACCTGTGTAAGAAGAGAATTCTTACAATTCAGCCATACTGGATCAACATTCTACAATAAAAGTATGTCTTTAAATTCACTGCCTGAATAAGACTTAACAGTATAGTACTATGCTAGTATGACTTGCTAATAAATAATCTTCCAGCTGCAGATGGAGCTGCCTCTTGCAGTACCAGTCTCTCTGGTCACTGAGAAAAATCAAAGAACTATACAATACACCATTCATTATATTTATCATAAGAAGAAGTTGTTCCTTAATATACCTAATAGCACATTCATTCTTCTACACAGGATTGAGTAAACTCACTCTCAGATTCTTCTGAATTACTATTTTATAATAGTAGGTATTATAACCAGTAGTCCTTTTACATTTCTGATGTTAAATATCATTGAATCAACTGTGATCTAAAGAGAATATTTCTAGTATATACAGTTTCCTCCATGACATACAAGAAGTCAATATATTCCAAAGAGTCACCTCTACAGAAAAGAAGTTTTAACCTGGGAAACTGTAAAATGCAAAAAAGTAGACCACAATTCAATTGTGAGATATGGAATGCCTGGGTGTATAGGGGAACAGGCTTTGTATTTAGAAATAGAACTAAAGCCCATTTCTACTACTTTCTTCCTGTGTTACTTTTAATTTTCCTGAACTTCAGCTTTCTTCCCCTAAAAAAGACATACTTAGTATAGTACCTGGCATATAGAAGGTACTCAATATCTACTAACAAAAAAAATTACCAAAAAAAGACCAAAAGTGGGAGTGGCAAGAACGTGAAAAAGGCAAATGTCACTAATAACAGTGTTAATAAACATGACAGACAAATGTCAGGCATTAACTTACAAGCAAGTATCAGTCTAAGGAATGAAAAAGAAAATAAAGATGGATAAGATAACCAGTCTAAGGTCAATTTAAGATCTGGTATTAATATTTTTGATAGCTAAAAGATATCTCACAAACATATGTGACCGAAATGGATTAAGTGTATTCTATTAAATCGAGATACTCATTTTTCAATGCTAGTCAATATTTATAGAAAGGGCTTAGTTAAACTTGGGATTATAAATTTTTAACTTTCATAAATTTAATTAGTTGTTCTTGAAAACTAATAGCAAATATTGTTTGTTCATTAATAACAAGTAAAATTTGATATATGCTTCACTTTGGCAACAAAATCACATTACAAATAACTTTCAAAAATTTTGTTTTCCATAGATAAGCTGGCTTTATGAAATAGTTACTTCCTCATTTGCTGCTAAAACTTCAGTCTTTTAAAGTTTTTGAAAATATCTCTTGGATTGCTCACTATAATAACTTCAGCAGATTAATAACATGTATTTATTTAAAAAGGAAAATGCATAAATCATATTCAAGACCAAAGTAAGGGCACTAGTGAAAACCCACTTATTATATATTAGTGAAATCTCACTTTCTTCTAACTTCAAGAAAATAAAAAATAGATATGAGGCTACATTTAATCTTCTCTTTCCATCATCAAAAGGAATGACTGGCATGCATCATTTTGGAAATCACAGATTACTCACAAACAACCCCAAAGGTCCAAAACAGTCAGCAAAGTTCGTTTTACTAAGGCACCAACCTGAATACCAGTTTCAAACATGGTATGTAAGGACCAGGCACTGAGCTGGTCAGTTGGTCTTGCCCACCCCGACATCTGAACCTCAATCCAGCTTTCTTACCTCTGTGTAGTCTCAAATACCCATTTTATAGGTGAAAGTATACATTAGTGCAATATTTGCAAATTTGGGAAAACCAAAAAACTGTTAAATTAAAAATTGAAAAACACAAAATTTACATATCAATACTGATTAACCTGACCAGGTGCTGGCGAAGTGAATAGAGCATGGGCCTGGGATGCGGAAGACCCAGGTTTGAGACCCTGAGGTCGCCAGCTTGAGTGCGGGCTCATCTGGTTTGAGCAAGGCTCACCAGCTTAAGCCCAAGGTTGCTGGCTCAAGCAAGGGGTCACTCAGTTTGCTGTAGCCCCCTGGTCAAGGCACATATGAGAAGGCAATCAATGAACAACTAAGGTGCCGCAACAAAGAACTGATACTTCTCATCTCTCTCCCTTCCTGTCTGTCCCTATCTGTCCCTCTCTCTGTCACAAAAAGAAAACAAAAAAAAAGACTGATTATGCTTATATTAAAGTTTATATCTTCATGTATAAAATATGCAAACAGAAGAGTAATTTTAAGAGTACAGAATTATTTACACTATAAATTTAAGTGTATAATAAAATCTAGAAGCTTAGAACTGTACTCTTTGTGATGAAGCTAAAATTATGAAAAGAATTTTGGGGGAAATTCTTACTAATATTTAATAAAAAATAAAATCTATAAGGGGAAAAAGTTAATATGAAAAGAAAAAGAAATTCAATTCAGCTTTTTCACAGCAACAGTATAATAACATGAGATAAATTATTCTGACTTGAAAATACAAAACAAAAATAATCTCCTAAAAATACATGCTTGTCCTCTCTAGTCTGACCATGGGTTACTTACTGTCTGAGCAGTTGCCGACCCTGTTTCCACATTAATTGGCTGTTTTGCTGTGGCTGCACTTCTGTTTCATTACCTTCATCTAGAAAACATTAAATCATAATAAAATGACTTGTTACATACATTAAAAGATCTCAATTCATAAAAAATATACCCAAAATTTTATAAGATTAAGAATATGTAAAACTGCACAGTAAGATATGTTTTAGGACAATGTAAATTGTTTTTAAGTCAAATTTCCATAACAAAACACCAAATTCATTATTGTTACTTGATTCTCCTCAGAGTTATAGAACTACAATAGAGACATTTTCAAAATCTTTAGGCAGCCTGAGAATTTTCCTCCAGGATGAAGACCTATCCAAATCAAGTCACACAATAAGAGTCCAATAAAAGCATTATTAAGCACCAAATCAGAATTAGAACAAAATACCCAGGAATAATGGTTTTTAAAAGAGCTAGTTTGATTAAAGATTAGATAGGAAATAGTGTCCATCCACACCTGTTTCCTTCACTAGTTATTAAATGAAAACCTCAGGACCTGGCTGGATGGCTCAGTTGTTTACAGTATCATCCCAATATGTCAAGGTTGAGGGTTTGATCCTTGGTCAGGGCACATATAAGAATCAACCAATGAATGCATAAATAAGTAGAACAACAAATTGATATTTCTCTCTCTCCCCCCCCTTCCTCTCTAAAATCAATAAATTAAATTTCAAAAATAAAAATAAGTGAAAACCGAGTATTCTTTTTAAAATGTTCTTTGAATGAAAATCTCATAGGCCTTTTAAAGCTTTAAGTTCATCATTTGGTAGAAGCTGAATACTTTCAAGAAGGTGGTAAAATAAAAAGTCTTCTAAGTCTGGACTAAAGAATTTCCAAACTACACTATGGCTATACTTTAAAAATACAAAAATTTCACACTCTTCATCAGTCCTTGATCAAACTATAAGAAACTGTGATCTTTATAGGGTTATTTATATATTCAAGTGAAGATACAAGACTGGAAATATTTGTTTTATGATGTCTGATATCACACATTTACTGTGTTACAGACGTGTTAAAAATGTATACATTTTCTCTTTTAATCTTTAAAACTCAAAAGACAGGTGTTATTACTAGCCTCATTTTAAAGATGAGAAATATGAGTTTTACAGCTTAATTATAAGTTTTCTAAGTTAGAAATAGTTACAAGTTTTGAAGTCATGTCAACTCCAAAGCTCATCTATTTTCCTCCACATGCTACCTCTACAATGGTAAGAAATTAAAGAAATGTGTAAGTGAAAAAATTAGATCTGGCACTTTCATTTTTTCCCTAAAATAACTAGACAACGCTCTGGATACACCAAAGAAACAGCAGCAGAGTAGATGGAGGACGGGTCGGGGGATTGTTAACTTATAAAGGAAAATTGCTTTGGAATAACCTCAGAGGGTATACTTTCTTTTTTTTAAAAAAGGCAAAAACAAAGGTCTCAGTACTAAGGAAAAATGATATATCTCATTCCACGACCCATAAATTCAGGAACTGTGTATTTAACACAGCATGTTCCAGTATGTCCCCTTCTTAAGTCAAGTCAGTCACCTGTACTTGCCAACTAAAAACATTTAAACTGACATTTCAAAAAACTGAAAATTTAGATGTTAAAGAACTTCTGAGGTCATCTAATTTCCCATCAGAAAAGGCCTAAATCCTTCTTATACCATCCTCCGATATACTTAACTCCTCTGCCTACTCTGGCAGCTAGTGATGTGATACAGCCAGTCAATGGAATACTACTTAATAGGAGCAAGAAATAAAATCCAGATACAGACCCATATGAATTTCAAATGCATTATGCCAAGTGAGAGGAGCTAGAATCAGAAGGCTACATTCTGTATGAGTCTGGAATTCATATACTTATTGGAAAAAAGCGTAACTACAGAAACAGAAAACAGATTAATGGTTGCCAGATTAGACTGGAAAAGGAGGGGTTGATTTTTTAAAAAAGGGTAGTAGTAACAAAACTGGATGTTTTTGTGAAAATACTAAAAAGGTGAATTTTATTATATGGAAATTAAACCTTAATAAAAAATAAAATAAACCAAATCAGACTATATCCTCAAACTCTTATTTAAAAAAGTATATTGCTATACTGAGATAAAATCTGACTCCTTGGGTAATATTTGACATTTACATTATCAACCAAAAAAAGTCTGAGGTTTAAAGAAAAGGAAAGTAAAAAACCCCTTGCACATGTGGACTTGATTTTCCCCACACTTCCTTATCTCACCTCACAGTCCTCTCAAGAGTAAGTAGTCATCCACTATCAGAGTCATTTTTACCTTATCAAGTTAAAAAGTGACATTATACAAAAGTGAGGATTTAAAGTGGATAAGAGTTATTTATCTTGGTAATATTAAAAGTATTTGATACCTCAAGTTAAGTTGAAGTAACAAGGATTCAATTTACCCTCCTGCTTAAAACAGGTATAAAACAAATAGATGAAACAATGGTAAGACACTTGACAGCACACAACAAAGGAGAGTGATCCCTGAGAGATGCCTGGTGATAGCGAGGAAAACAGGTGAGCCCTGTAATTGTTCCAGTTTACTGCCTAGAGCAGTGGTTCTCAAACTTTTTGAAGTAGGGGCGCATTTAAAATCCTACAAATAATTGTAGGCGCACTATATACAAATTTCTGAGAAATATGTTATAATAATTAAGTCAAATATTAAAGGAAAAATATATAAAGTCCAAGCGTGCTTTTATGGTAATTAAACAAAATACAACAAAATTTATTCTGCCCTGGCCGGTTGGCTCAGTGGTAGAGCGTCAGCCTGGCGTGCAGAAGTCCCGGGTTCAATTTCCGGCCAGGGCACACAGGAGAAGCGCCAATCTGCTTCTCCACCCCTCCCCCTCTCCTTCCTCTCTGTCTCTCTCTTCCCTTCCTGCAGCAAGGCTCCATTGGAGCAAAGATGGCCCGGGCGCTGGGGATGGCTCCTCAGCCTCTGCCCCAGGCACTAGAGTGGCTCTGGTCGCAACAGAGCAACGCCCCGGAGGGGCAGAGCATCGACCCTGGTGGGCAGAGCGTCGCCCCCTGGTGGGCGTGCCGGGTGGATCCCAGTCAGGCGCATGCGGGAGTCTGTCTGACTGTCTCTCCCCGTTTCCAGCTTCAGAAAAATACAAAAAAAATAATAATAATAAAAAAATTTATTCTGACATTAAAATGCATTTTTATGTTACTTTTTTTTGAGTTATGCTTTTTAGAATTTGTAAAAAAGAAGGGTTAAAAAATTTTTAAATGACAAAAATGTTATTTTTTATATATATATATAGATATATTCTTAGTAAGATTTAGTAAATTTGGCAGGTCCCGGGGCGAATGTGTTAAGTTTTTTCATTCTTGTGTTTATGAGAAACATGAGCCTGATATGTCCTAGCGATTTCTTCAATGTTTGGGCATATATTTGAAAGGCAAACTCTCATTTCCTCATCAATACACTGAAAAATTCTTCTCTTTTTACTCTTAATTTACACCAAACAAAGGATAGAAGAAACTTGCCTCCAGTCTTTGCGGGGAACATGGGGGGTAGTGTAAACAATCCAGCACCACAGCTTAACAGCCTTTTGCAACCTAATCAGGCAAGTGAGGTGGGGGGTTGGGCAGACTGTCAGCTTACAGCCAACTTCCCACACCTCTGTCCCCCCAAAATCTAAATTCCAAAAACCCTGTTGGTTTTATGGTCCCCAACAGGCACATATTTCTCTGGAATACCATAGGGCACACCTGGAAATCTTCTAGGGTGCACCAGTGCGCCCTGTCGTACACTTTGAGAACCACTGGCCTAGACAGATTTTCCAGATCACAGCATAAGGAGGGGGAACAAAACCATGCCAGAAGAAAGAATGGCTGAAAAGTGCCAAATTTCATGAAAACTATGAACTCATAGATCCAAAAACTTGACAAATCCCAAACCTCAAGCACAAGAGATTGGGGGTGGGGGCCCAAACCACATCAAATAAAATTGATTAAAACAAATTAAAGATAAAGAGAAAAATTTTAAGCCTGAACAGGTGGTAGTGCCGTGGATAGAGGGTTGGATTGGGGCATGAAGGTCCTAGGCTCAAAACTCCGAGGTCGTCAGCTTGAGGGCAGGCTCATCTGGCTTTAGCGCGGGGTTGCCGGCTTGAGTGTGGGGTCATACACATGACCCATGGTCACTGGCTTGAGCCCAAAGAGGTCACTGGCTTGATCCCAAAGAGGTCACTGGCTTGAAGCCTAAGGTCACTGGCTTCAGCAAGGGGTCACTCGCCACTCGCTCTGCTGCAGAGCCCTCCATCAAGGCACACATGAGAAGGCAATCAATGAACAACTAAGGAGACTAAGGAGCTGCAACAAAGAATTGCTTCTTCTCATCTCTCTCTTCCTTCCTGTCTGTCTGTCCCTATCTGTCCCTCTCTCTGTCTCTGTCACACACAAAAAAAAAAAAAAAAAAAAAGAAAGAAAGAGAAAAAGATCCTAAATGCTCTGAGCCGGGCTCCCATGCTTCAATGCAGTTAATATTCATGTGGGTGATCCACTTCCCACCCTCTCTAGCTGTCAGACCCTAGACCTTGTCATGATGAAGAACTGACACAAATGCAAACTCACTTTCTGAGCATATCCTTCAAGTTCAAGACTCCCAATTCACTATTTCTTTGATTTAGCTGGGATTTTTTTTACCAGAGGCCAGCGAATTATAGCACGTGGGCCAAATCTGGCCTGCCACACTCATTCATTTATATATTGTAGATGCTTTCATGTTACGACAGCAGAGTAGCTGCAACAGCAAATGTATGGTTTACAAAACCCAAATAGTACTATCTGGCCTCAGAAAAAATTTCCTGACCTGCTCTAGATCATAGCCTATTCCCTTATCCTTATTCTTGCCCATTTAGGCTCCTTTTGTCTTCACTTCCTCTCCTCTGGAGTTTTAACTCACAATCTATCACTTTATTCTTTTACCAATGTTCTCAATTTTCTTGTTCCCTTGTTTCTCCATAAATTCAATGAATTCAACTATTAACTATTTTCTCTCCATTTAACAAGTGTACAGATCAGTGCTCCTATACAAATTCATGGTTACACACATCAACCAGACCCTTAGCTTTTCTGAATGCTACCATTTCTTAGTCAGTTTGCTCTCCTGTTCATTTATTATAAACCTTCTCTACATTTTTTTTATCTCTTGTGCACTCTTAGCAGATAATCCTGTCTCATACATAAAGCTATCATATTAAATACCCACCACCAAACTGAAACTCAAACCTCCAAATCTATCACCTAACTTCCTATATTCTCTCTTGGTAACAACAAAAGACACACTCCTCCTACCATTCTCTGGCTATGTTCAGAATCCAATTTCTATCACTTCTTCAGATCCCTTCCTATTTTGCATATCTCTACTTTCTCCCTTTTATGTGTTCCTCCTCTAAGAAACGCATCACACATGCGCCATGCGCACATGCACACTTCCTTGACCTCTTCCGTCTTCTCAGCTATTGCCTCCTAATCCCTCTTTCACCTCCACAACCTATGCTCCTGAAAGTTCCCTCAGTCTTCACTTTCCACTCATGTCTATGTTTCTATCCTCATCTCTCTCCTAAAACTGCTTGCAATAAAGTTCTCAGTGGCCCTGGCCGGTTGGCTCAGTGGTAGAGCGTCAGCCTGGCGTGCGGGGGACCCGGGTTCGATTTCTGGCCAGGGCACATAGGAGAAGTGCCCATTTGCTTCTCCACCCCCCCCCTTCCTCTCTGTCTCTCTCTTCCCCTCCCACAGCCAAGGCTCCATTGAAGCAAAGATGGCCCGGGCTAGAGTGGCTCTGGTCGCGGCAGAGCAATGCCCCAGAGGGGCAGAGCATCGCCCCCTGGTGGGCAGAGCGTCGCCCCTGGTGGGCGTGCCGGGTGGATCCCGGTCGGGCGCATGCGGGAGTCTGTCTGACTGTCTCTCCCCGTTTCCAGCTTCAGAAAAATACAAAAAAAATAAAAATAAAGTTCTCAGTGACCTGTTTGTCACTAAATCCCTAAGCTCTGGAAATTCATCAGTAATTCTAAAGGGACCTTACTTCTGAAAACTGTCTCTTTTTTGGTTTCCATTAGTTCCCACCTACCATTAAGACAACCCTTATGAGATTCCATTTCAGGTTTCTACTTTTCAACCCAGTTTTTAAAAGTCATCATCCCTCAGGGTTCCATTTTAGGTTCTCTTCTCACTCTGATAAGCTCCCTAGGTGAGCTTTCAACTCCAATGGCCTTGACTGCCATCAGCACTATATGGTGCTGCCTCTCGAATATGCATTTCAAACCCATCGCCCCGGCCTGAGTTCCAAACCCACTCACCTGTCTACTAGCCATGTTGACTTGTTTGCCTAACAAGTAAAGCCAGAAGTGAACCCACCATCTTCCAGACCTGCTTCTAGTCTAGTTCTTTAAACTGGAAATGTAAGAGTCATCTTTGATGCTCCTTTTTTTCATCCACTACATCTAAACAAGAATTAATTCCTACAGATTTACTTCCTAAATATCTCCTGAACATACCCACTTCTCCTCAGTGCCGTCGTTAGTACCCTAATCAAGGTAACCTTCCACATCTACCCAGACGGCTGTTAACAGTCCACTACCCAGTCTTCCCATTTCCAATTTTGCTATTCTCTAATCCATTTTCCAGAAAAAAAGGAGCAAATTTGATCACAAGAGTCCTCATTTAGTCCTTTGAATGCCTTCTCATAACTCGAATGATAAAGTGCAAACTTCTTAACATATTTTACAAGACCTTGTAACATATTTACCATCTGTTCTCCTGGCTAACTCTCTAGCTGCTTCTATAAACACTCATCCCTCCCTCTCAATACCAGCCAGTTATTTCATTTCTCAAATATGCCATATTCTTACCTCTGAAGTTTTATTGCTAATACTTGGCCTTTCTCCCACCCTTCACCTAACAAATAGTTCACTTCCCCTAACTCTTACTTGTCCTTCAGGTGTCAACTTTAAACATCACTTCCTGCAATAAGCCTTCCTTGACCACTTAAGACTAGATTTGATTCCCTATGACTGTGCTGTTACACAAAACCTATTACCTTCCCCATCACACATAGCATTTTACTGCAGTCAATTTTTTCTTTTCCCTGTAAAAATCCAACAGGCAGAAGCATAAACTTCTGCACTGCACGGCAGTGCTTCTGGTCCAGCATAGTCTTAGAGGCCATTCTTGGAGGAAATTGTGCCATTGGTTAATTAAGACTTTCCACCATTAAACCTGAGGTCCTACCAACAGCACAAAACTTCTTTTTTGTGAACCAGCCAAGAATCTTCACAGCGTTTTCAGTATGACTTTTTTATGAGTTACTGTTCTCGAAGCTCCCTAAATTGCTTAAGAATTCAGCTTTGAAATATAGGCTGCTTTGTTTGTGACTGAGTGTGGGTGTGTACACACACGTGCGCTCACACACACTCTCACACAGAGATTTCCATATGTAAACTTATCAGGCTTTGTGCACAAATACATCTTTTAATTCGAGTGCAGCTTTCTAAAGAAAGAGCCTCTTAGCAGAGTGTCAAGTGCACAGTCAGCCCTCAACCAAAAACTTTGTGAGAGATAATTTGGTGAACCAAATGTAGGCACAAATTCTCAGATACCCTCGTGAGGCAGCTTCTTTTGTTTTTCTCATTGATTAAGAGTTTCTTCCTTGTAGAATATACCTTGTTCTTGGTTAGGTAGAATAAATATAATCAAGATGGCCATATTACCCAAAGCTATATACAAATTTAATGCAATTCCCATCAAAATTCCAATGACATTTTTTAAAGAAATGGAGCAAAAAATAATCAGATTTATATGGAACTATAAAAAGCCCCGAATAGCCAAAGCAATCCTAAAGAAAAGGAATGAAGCTGGGGGCATTACAATACCTGACTTCAAACTGTATTATAGGGCCACGACAATCAAAACAGCATGGTATTGGCAGAAAAATAGACACTCAGACCAATGGAACAGAATAGAAAGCCCAGAAATAAAACCACATATATATAGTCAAATAATTTTTGATAAAGGGGCCAACAACACAAAATGGAGAAAAGAAAGCCTCTTCAACAAATGGTGCTGGGAAAACTGGAAAGCCACATGCAAAAGAATGAAGCTGGACTACAGTTTGTCCCCCTGTACTAAAATTAACTCAAAATGGACCAAAGATCTAAACATAAGACCTGAAACAATAAAGTACATAGAAGAAGACATAGGTACCAAACTCATGGACCTGGGTTTTAAAGAGCATTTTATGAATTTGACTCCACAGGCAAGAGAAGTGAAGGCAAAAATTAATGAATGGGACTACATCAGACTAAGAAGTTTTTGTTCAGCAAGAGAAATTGATAACAAGATAAACAGACAGCCAACTAATTGGGAAATGATATTTTTAAACACCTGCTCAGATAAGGGCCTAATATCCAAAATATACAAAGAACTCATAAAACAAACAATCCAATAAAAAAATGGGAAGAGGATATGAACAGACACTTCTCCCAGGAAGAAATACAAATGGCCAACAGATATATGAAAAGATGCTCATCTTCTTTAGTTATTAGAGAAATGCAAATCAAAACTGCAATGAGATACCACCTCACACCTGTTAGACTAGCTATTATTAACAAGACAGGTAATAGCAAATGTTGGAGAGGTTGTAGAGAAAAAGGAACCCTCATCCACTGTTGGTGGGAATGTAAAGTAGTACAACCATTATGGAAGAAAGTATGGTGGTTCCTCAAAAAAAAACTGAAAATAGAACTACCTTATGACCCAGCAATCCCTCTACTGGGTATATACCCCAAAAACTCAGAAACATTGACTTGTAAAGACACATGCAGCCCCATGTTCATTGCAGCATTGTTCACAGCGGCCAGGACATGGAAACAACCAAAAAGCCCATCAATAGATGACTGGATAAAGAAGATGTGGCACATATACACTATGGAATACTACTCAGCCATAAGAAATGATGACATCGGATCATTTATAGCAAAATGGTGGGATCTTGACAACATTATACGGAGTGAAATAAGTAAATCAGAAAAAACCAGGAACTGCATTTTTCCATACGTAGATGGGACATAAAAGTGAGACCAAGAGACATTGATAAGAGTGTGGTGGTTATGGGGGGAGGGGAGAGAGGGAGAGGGAAGGGGGAGGGGGAGGGGCACAAAGAGAACTAGATAGAGGGTGACAGGACAATCTGACTTTGGGTGATGGGTATGCAACATAATTGAACTTTAAGATAACCTGGACATATTATCTTTGAATATATGTATCTTGATTTACTGATGTCACCCCATTAAAAATAAATACAATAAAAAAAAAAAAAGAGTTTCTTCCTTGTTTATTTTGATTTGTTGAGAATTTAGTTCACAGGAAAAAAAGTACCCCACTGAAGAATTATGAAAACATGACCAAATTGTTGCGATTGTCTTCAATTTCATACTCTTTTGAAGGAATGCTTAACTGGAAACTTTGTCAGACAACTAACCACACTCAACTATGAAATGCCTCCTTCTTTGCATTTATAGGGATTGAAATTTCATCTTCTGAAATTAGCATGGTGTATCATTTTCTAAGGGGGCCAATTCTTCACTACAAGGGAAGTGAAGTATCTCTTGACTACAACAGGAATAAAATTAAATATACGCAGTTCAATTAAAAAAAAATCCAATAGGGCATTATCATCTTATTCACAAAATATGGTGCTGGGTCTGACAAGTATCACATATTTAATATTTGTAAAATAAATAGGTAGTCTGAAAGATCAACAGATGGAATGATGCCAGGTATTAACTAGGTACTGTACACTAAGAAAATAAACCTAAGAGTTAGGAATTAATTCCAGTTTTTCCCAGGTTACTGATAAGGAACAGAGCAACCTCAGAGAAATTAGATCATATATTGGGCATTTCAAATGTTAGGGCAGAGCCAAACTTACATGTGTCTGATTTTAAAGCCCAAACTTTTACCACCAAACCATATTGTTTACTTATTTTGTGTGTATTGCAATTAGGTCTTTATACTTCTAAACTGATATCTAAAAATTAGAAGATAAATTTTAAATGTAAAATTACTGATTAAAATCACTCCTTTGAATTGGGCAATAGACTTTAATTTTAGGACAGCCTTTAACAAGTAGCCAGGATATAAAAGAAAATATGCTTTTGCCTTTTTAAAAATTTAAGTCCATTTCAAGTTTTAAAAAAAAGAGATAGTTAAAAGAACAATTAAAAAAAAATTTGCCAATGATCAGGTATTCAATATTCAACTGTGGAAGCATGTTAATAACATTACTATAATGAACTGAACTATATATAAAATCAGCAGCACACTTAGAACTTACTTTGTAAAGTTCTTTTATACACTGTCAAATAGAGAAGCAGTGTGGTAAAATGGGAAGAATATTGTAAAGACAGTAGCCGCGGGTGGCCTGTGCAGGTTCGCATTTGATTTGGACAGTCGGTAATGGAACAACAAAGCCAAGAACTGGTGGGCCATTACCTTTAATCCTAGCTTGTACTCAGCGGGCAAGAAATACACACAGTGGGAAAACACTTCCCTTTCCATTCGGAGTTCCCAAAGCCACTGACTTATCCAAGTTTCCTAGAATCAAAGGCGTCTACCTAACCAGCCTTATTCACCTCTGTTCCCCATCTCCTTCTCTCTGCACAAACTCTGCACTAACTGGCTTCTCTTTCAGCACTCCGCCATCATGGCTGCTTCTCCTCTCCTCCACGTGGCCTTTCTCTGCTCTCTTCCAGCATGGGCTCCTCTGCCCCATTTTATAGTGTAGAAATCAAAACCTTTAATCCAATATACAAACAAGGAAGTCTCTGATACAAAGTCACTTAGGGTGGGAAAGGCTTAGTCTTAAAACTAAGCCTTAGGCCAGGCGTCCCCAAACTAGGGGCCCGCGGGCCACATGTGGCCCCCTGAGGCCATTTATCCGGCCTCCACCCCGCCGCACTCCCAGAAGGGGCATCTCTTTCATGGTCAGTGAGAGGAGCACTGTATGTGGCGGCCCTCCAACGGTCTGAGGGACAGTGAACTGGCCCCCTGTGTAAAAAGTTTGGGGACCTTACAGCCTGTCCCCCACACCCAATGTATATCATATTTACAAACTTATTTAACCAACAAATATGAATTTTGGAGTCAGACTAACCTGGGCTCAGATCCATATTCCCATTAATAATTGTCTGACCTTGGGCAAATTTCTCCACTTCTCTAAATTTAAATTTTACATAGATAAAATGAGGATGATACTGTCTTTATTAAGTAACTCTCTTAAGAATTACAGTTAATATACGTAAAGCCCCTAGTATAGGGCAGCTATTTCAGTGAATGATATAAATAATAGTTGGTATCTTCAGATATTTGATCCAAAAATTTAACCAGAAATTATGTCAAAAACACACTTACCTAAACACGGCAATAACTTTTGAACAACTTTTCTTACTTCCCCTTTCACCTAATAATAAGTAAATTATATCTATACTCCTTAATATCTGGTTGTTTATAAGTAAGTACTACTTTTGTATTATTTGGTGGGGTGAAGAGCAAGGTAGGAGAAGGAAAAAGGAGAAATAACAAAAGATAATGTTTCAGCTGTTAAAACATGATCTGGTTACAGAACCTGCTGTGGGTCAGAAAGTCCAAAACCATTTTGTACCTGAAACTGAGAGATTAGGTTTATGGGACAAGAAATTCCCCTGTACTTAAAAAAAAAAATCTCTTACCTCTTTCTCTCAAGATTTCAAGAACATGATGTACTTTGTACTGCATATCTCAAAGATCCCATTAACACTGGGGAGACCCAGCAAGAATCGGTTGTTAGTGCAAGTTACCCATGAACTCTGATCCTTCCAGTAAGTGCAGAACATAAGCAGAAAATGAGGAACTAAAGACAGGGGTAGGGGATAAGGGAAGGAAGGTGATGGGAAATGATCTACATAACACTGTGTGATTAGTGCCAAAAGATAAGTAGGTCAGAAAAAATAACTAATATGCAAATAACAAGAAATTCACTTGCAATTATAAATATTGTTGCTACAAAATACTAGATATT
The DNA here is from genome assembly GCF_036850765.1 of Saccopteryx bilineata. Classification (NCBI taxonomy): domain Eukaryota; kingdom Metazoa; phylum Chordata; class Mammalia; order Chiroptera; family Emballonuridae; genus Saccopteryx; species Saccopteryx bilineata. The sequence goes on from NC_089492.1 coordinate 94,083,707, forward strand.
AACTTCTTTTTAATCACTTGAACTTCCTTTAAAATTAGCTTACCAGAATCATAGCTTGGAGGCTTCATATCTCCCTGATTCAATTCTGTCCCATATTTCAACTTGTGGTATTTGGCTCTAACAAAGAAATGAGAAAATACAAACCATCTTAAAACATATTTAAATAAACTTTAGATATATAATAGGAATAATCATCAGTAGTCAGTCGTCCTGGCTAACTTTCAAAGGCTCATAACCTTCCAAGGTGTCAGTCATAATACAAAAGTGTTCACCATTATAATTTGTTGTTATACAATCAAGTGCTATTTATAACAAAGGACTATCAGCTTCTTGGTCTTTTGCCTAAGATCAAGTATAACAAATAAAGGACTAACACTGGGAAACATACATCTTTTTTCTATAGCTACTAATGAATCATATTAACATCCTAGTTTTTGTTGTATTTACATTTTCTTGATGAGTGCTATAGGACAATTCCATTATCAAAAACAGTAGAAAAGCCTGACCAGGCAGTGGCGCAGTGGTTAGTGTAAGGTATTTTTTTCCCGCTGAGAAGGAAGGAAGAGGGCCGGAGCCACAAAGTGTGGAATAAGTAAACGGCTTTATTGAGTACAGAGCGCACATCTTGCCCGGCAAGGTTCCCTGGCCCCGAGGAAAGAAAGATGGAGGAGAGATGGAGGTCAGGGAAGTTGCACGGATTAAACCGCGTGGGAGATATTTAATGGGTCCCTCTAGGGAAATGGAGCTACTATGACGTGGTGAAATTTCACTGGCTGGCAGACGATCACTTCTTTCCAAATGGTTCCTGGGAAGCTTCCTTTGGCGGGCTTGATTGTGGGCGGTCCTAGCTAAAGTGGGCGGGTCTGAGTTCTCCACATGACTATCCCTCTATCCACCGACCTTACAGTTAGAGCGTAGGACTGGGATGCGGAGGACCCAGGTTCGAGACCCCGAGGTCGTCAGCTTGAACACAGGCTCATCTGGTTTGAGGAAAGCTCACCAGCTTGGACCCAAGGTCGCTGGCTGGAGCAAGGGGTTACTTGGTCTGCTGAAGGTCCACGGTCAAGGCACATACGAGAAAGCAATCAATGAACAACTAAGGTGTCACAATGAGTAACTGATGATTGATGCTTCTCATCTCTCTCCATTTCTGTCTGTCCCTATCTATCCCTCTCTCTGACTCTGTCTTTGTAAAAAATAATAACAAACAAAAAACTAGATAAGTTTGGATTTTAAAATAAACTCGTAAAAGACCAACCTTTCTCAAAATTGAGGTTTTTTAAAAGAAAAAATCATCTGTAATACTTTGTGCCTTGTCAGGCAATTATGATTTACCAAGTATGCATTATACTGAACAATCCAAAGGAGGGAAGGGGAACCAGCCCAAATCATGAATGTTGAGTAAGATGTTCCATCAGGAATAATTTTTTTACTAGTCAAATTATCCTTTGCTTTTTCAAAAAGAACTCAGGAAGAACTGTGAACAGGAATTCTTGTCTATATCCTTTTAAAAGCTATACAAATGTTATTATTTCTGGTTAATCTGACTTAACCTTCTCAGATTTAACCATCTGAGACCAGAAAAATAATCTAGATAAGGTAAGCAATTCTAAGCTTTACTAAAAATGGCCATACTAACTTAATGTATTTGTATATTTTGACTTGTTTTTTTTCCCAAAATAGTGAGGCCATTTACAATAAATATTCAATATAATGAGATTAGGATAATAATAACTATAATTTGAAAACCTAAGTAATAAAGAGGTAATGAAAAGGTAACATAGCCAAATTTTAAAGTTATTTTTTAATGTTAAGTTTATCCTTATATAAACTAATTGAGCACTTGCTATAAAGGTTTTATATTTCAAGAAAAGTATAAAGACAATCAAAATTTACTCAAATGTATGAAGTACTAGAATTCTTCATATTATTTTGCAATTATAACAGAAAATTCAATGTTTTGTATAGAGGGGGCTCTTAAGAAACGTATAAAAATTACAGACAGCTGATGTTCTACTTCTTAGGGTAGGTGGTAGGCACATCCATATTTTATATATTAGTCTTTATATTTTGCATATATATATTTATATAATGTTTTGTAATAATATATGCCTATTAAAAATAAAAAAATGTTTGCTAATATGAATTGATCTCTAAGCTTAAATAAAAAAACAAAGTACAAAATACTATGTTACATATGCCATATATATTTCTGTAAAGCCAGTTGCCGCGGCCATGACTACAACCGCCCAGCCCATGCAGGTTCACACTGCATTCGGACAGACAGTAATGAAACAACAGAGCCAAGAACTGGTGGGCCATTATCTTTCATCCTAGCTTGCACGGGGTGGGCACGTAAAAACACACACTGGGCTCCAAAACCCACTCATTCAGTGCTCACAAAGCTACTGACTTATCTGAGATTCCTAGAATCAAAGGTTTCTACCTCACCAGCCTCATTCTCCTTTGTTCCCCATCTCCTTCTCTCTGCACAAACTCTGCACTGACTGGCTTCTCCTTTAGCACTCCACCATCTTGGCTGCCTCTCCTCTCTTCCACGTGGCCTTTCTCTGCTCTCTGCTCTAATGATAATCGAACCAAGAGAGCAAGCTCCCGGTCTGCCCCACTTTATAGTGCAGAAATCAAAACCTTTAATCTAATATACAAAATAGGGAAGTATCTGATACAAAGTCCACCCCACATCAAAAAGGGTGGGAAAGGCTTAGTCCTAAAACCAAGCCCCAGGCTATATCCTGCCTGCCCACAACCTGCCCCCAACACATGAGTATCACCTGGGCGACGGGTTCCCACGTGGACAGCACCATTTTTAACAAAGTGAACATAATATATTTTATCTGTTCAACAATTTCATATGCATTGTACATTTCTGTAAGGACACATGATACATAAGACATCAGTTAAAAAAATTTCCTTAGGTAAGGCAAAGCAGTGAACGATGCACAAGGAGGCTACTTCGTACTATCTGGCTAATTAGCCATATGTGTAATATTTCTTTAAAAAAAATTTTAGTAAGTATTTTGTCCTGAATTATTTAGAATGTTTTTTCCCTATTCCTAATGCTTTGTTTAATCAAAGATTGCATCACCATACTAAAGATTCCCTAGTTGGTCTCAATGCATTTGTAATAATATTGATTATAAGAGGGTAAAATTTATAGCTATTAAGTTGACTCAAAGTAGCAACACCTCTTCAAAGTCAAAAAAGCAATGGAAAGTAACTAGCTTGAGGACAGAGTAGAAATAGCAATAAAATTTTATAGAGTTAATTTACATATTTTTGTTATATACATATAAAGAAAAACATTTTTAAACACAAAATACCTCATTATAGTGCATTCTAGTGGTCTTAGGAAAAACTGCAAGAGTTACAAAAAATGGAATAGAAAATATTCTACGTGGGGCAAAAGTAGGTTTAGAGTTGTGAGTAAGCAAAACAGAGTTTATTATATTTATTAATTACTGTATTATTTTCCATGCAAACAACTGTAAATCTGCTTTTGACCCACCCCATATGTAACAAAAGTAATAAAACACTATAAACTAATGCCTCATAAAAAAGTAAAAGATACAAAATAAGTAAAGAACTGCTGTGTTTACAAATTGTGTTCCCTTAAAAATAATCTGATTAAATCCAACATATTGAATTCTTATGACATGCCAAGCACTGTCCTAGCTGCTGGAAATAACCTGCAACTGGTAATCAGTTATAAAGGTGGAGGCACGGAGATGCCTAAGAGACAGAAATGTAAATTAATAATTATAGCACAATGTAGGATAAGAGCTAAGAGTTATATCAACTATTACAGGAACTCAGATAAAGAATTATCTCATTCTGTCAAAGGTGGTGTCAGAGACCTACCAAAAGGAAGGTAACACATTAAGATTTTAGATAAACTCAAAACACCATTAGTTTCCTAATCAAACAAATGAACTGATGTAGAGAGCATTTCTGTCAGAAGAAACATCTTAAAATTCCTCAGTGTAAAAAAACATAGAATTAAAAAACAGCTGACCTGTGTGTGTGCACCATGTTTGTATGTGTATGTACAGGACTAGCAAGGGGCCTGAAGGTAAAAGGTTTTACTAAGAAGAATTCTGAAATCAGTCAGATATTTTTAAGCAGGAATACAGCATCTGTTTTAGAAAATGAGTCCAATAAATATGGAGATGTTAAAGAGCTCTAATTCTCAAAGAAATGTTTTTGTATTACTTAATTTATCACACTTTAATAGTGCCATTACATTTAGAATGATTTCAAATCATTCATATGAACTTCAAAAAGGTACAATAAACCTGACCTGTGGTGGCACAGTAAAGCAGCAACTGGAATGCTGAGGTCACCAGTTCAAAACCTCAGGCTTGTCTGGTCAAAGCACATATGGGAGTTGATGCTTCCTGCTCCCCAACCCCCTACTCCCTTCTCCAAGATAAATAAACAAAATCTTTTTTTTTTTTTTTTTTCCCTGAAGTTGGAAACGGGGAGGCAGTCAGACTCCCGCATGTGCCTGACCGGGATCCACCCGGCATGCCCACCAGGGGGCGATGCTCTGCCCACCTGGGGCTCCGCTCTGTTGCAACCAGAGCCACTCTAGCGCCCGAGGCAGAGGCCACAGAGCCATCCTCAGCGCCCGGGCCATCTTTCTCCAATGGAGCCTTGGCTGCGGGAGGGGAAGAGAAAGACAGAGGAGAGGGGGAGGGGTGGAGAAGCAGATGGATGCTTCTCCTGTGTGCCCTGGCCGGGAATCGAACCCGGGACTCCTGCATGCCAGGCCAACGCTCCACCACTGAGCCAACCAGCCAGGGCCAACAAAATCTTTTTAAAAATCTTTTTTTTTTTAAATATACAAAATCAGAGACTCTTCTCCAAGAGAATCCCATTAGTTTAAAAAACAAAACAAAACTCTTCTCTAAATCAGGCCAGTTCTTTATCTCTTCTGTTCTCCAGAGTCAAACTACTTAAAAAATAAGTGACTATATCTGTCTCCACTTTATCCTTCTCATCCTGGAATCCCTGTGGATCTGGTTTATGTTCCTGCTACCTTACGAAAGCTGTTCTGGCAAGGATCCCAACAGCTCCTATTGACAAATCCAAATGACTATTTTCAGTATTCAATTTACTTGGAGTCTGTCTGGCACCTGCAATTGTCAAACTCCCACTTTCTTTAGCTTGTTCCCCATATACTGCTCTTTCCTTGCTTCTCCCAACTACTCACTCTTTCGTTGGCTCTTCTTCCTCTGCCTTCAAACATTTCTATTTCCTGTGGTCCCTGGTGGTTCTCCTCTCTTCCCACAATATTTGCTCTTCTTGTCTCAACTATAATTTTACCAACAATATTGATATCTACATCTCTAGTTCTGAGTCCCCTCCCATATTTGCTTTTATACCCTTCATTCCTATCCTTTCTTTTATTCTTAATTATCGTTAATTCTTTTAATAACTTCAAAAACTCATACTTTATGCCAGAAACCTAGGAATCATTCTTGAGTTGTCTTTCTTCCTCATTCCCTACACCCAATCATCTTCCAAACTGTATCAATTTTATTTAAAATGTTTCATAGCTGATGCTTCCTCTATTCCTGCAGCTCCTATGCTATCATTTCTCATCCTAGACTCTAAAATCTTCCTGCCTGTATTAACAGAATTTTTCAGTCCATGCCCCACATTAAGATCAGGATGATCTATATCTAAAATTTATTTCACATTATTCCATGATTAAAACCTTTTAATTGCATGACAACTAAATGCAATATGTATTCCTAGACCAGATCTTGGACCAGGAAAAGAAAGCTATGTAAGATCATTATTGGGACATTTGGTGGAAAAAAAAATGCTACAAAGATCATCACTGAACATATGAATATAGGCTATGTTAGATAATGGAACTATATAACATTCAATTTCCTTAATTTGATAATAAACTATAATTATACAATGGAATATCCTTGCTCTTAGAAAATATACACAGCTCTGACTGGATAGCTCAGTTGGTTAGAGCATCTATACCCTGTACATCATCCAAAGGCACAGAGGTTGCCCGTTTGATCTCCAATCAGGGCACATACAGGAACAGATCAATGTTCCTGTCTCTCTCTCCCTTATTTTCTGAAATCAGTAAATAAAAAAAATTTTAAAAATAAAATAAAATAGGCCCTGGCAGGTTGGCTCAGTGGTACAGCGTCGGCCTGGCGTGCAGGAGTCCTGGGTTTGATTCCTGGCCAGGGCACACAGGAGAAGCGCCCATCTGCTTCTCCACCCCTCCCCCCTCCTTCCTCTCTCTCTTTTCCCCTCCCGCAGCCGAGGCTCCATTGGAGCAAAGATGGCCCGGGCACTGGGGATGGCTCTGTGGCCTCTGCCTCAGGCGCTAGAATGGCTCTGATTGAGGCAGAGTGACGCCCCAAGATGGGCAGAGCATCGCCCCCTGGTGGGCGGGCCAGGTAGATCCCGGTCGGGTGCATGTGGGAGGCTGTCTGACTGCCTCCCCATTTCCAACTTCAGAGAAATACAAAAAAGAAAATTAATTAATTAATTAAATAACTGGCCCTGGCCAGTTGGCTCAGTGGTAGAGCATCAGACTGGTGTGTGGAAGTCTTGGGTTCAATTCCTGGCCAGGGCACACAGGAAAAGCGCCCATCTGCTTCTCTCCTCTTGCTCCTCTCCTTTCTCTCTATCTCTCTCTTCCCCTCCCGCAGCGAGGCTCCATTGGAGCAAAGTTGTCCCAGGCACTAAGGATGGCTCCATGGCCTCCACCTCAGGCACTTGAATGGCTCCAGTTGCAACGGAACAACGCCCCAGATGGGCAGAGAATCGCCCCCTAGTGGGCTTGCTGGGTGGATCCTGGTCGGGCACATGTGGGAATCTGTCTCTCTGCCTCCCCACTTCTCACTTCAGAAAAATACAAAAAAAAAAAAAAAAACATACAAAGAGGAATCTAGGGGAGAAGGGACATAATGTCTGCAACTAAATAGCAAATAATTCAGAAAAAAATAAGCTATAGTATGCATAATGAAAGTTAATATATATGCCTGACCTGTGGTGGTGCAGTGGGATAAAGTGTCGACCTGGAACACTGATGTTGCCGGTTCGAAACCCTGGGCTTGCCTGGTCAAGGCACATATGGGAGTTGAAGCTTCCTGCTCCTCCCCCTTCTCTCTCTCTCTCTCTCTCTCTCTCTCCCCTCTCTCTAAAAATCAATAAATATTTTTTAAAAAGGTTAATATAGAAAAATGTAGTCAAATTGATGAATCTGGGTAAATGGTATATAAGTCTTGCAACTTGTATTAGTTTGAGATTTTAGAAATTTTTTTAAAAATTTAATATTCCCTATTATGTGCAAGATAAAAGTTTCAATTCCTTAGTTAGGCTCTCCATGATTGCTCACCAAAGCACAATTAACATCCTTCCCTCCAGTACACAGTCATTACAAATCTCTGAACACACCAAACTGCTTTATTCCATGGCAAATACCATATTCCCCCATGTATAAGACACACCCTTTTTTGAAAAATTTGTAATCTAAAAACTGGGTGTGTCTTATACAGTGGTTGTGGCATTTCAAATGCCATGGATGGAACTGAGGACGAGGCAATATATGAAGACAGTGATCTGTCATCAGACACAGATGAGGACAAGCTAATGAATGGGAGTTTTGACAGTGATGAGGAGTTGTATGAATTTTATGATGAATAAAACTTGAGTTCAATATCTTTATGTAATACACATTTTTCAAATATCGGGTCCCAAAATTAAGTTGCATCTTATACATTTGGAAATATGGTATATCCTGAACCTTGCCTATATGGCAAACATATTATTATTTATGGTGATGTTCAAGTCTCATCCCCTCTAATTACACCATCCTCTCTACTTTCATATTCCAGACAGAAATAACCACTCCTTTCCTCTCTTCAGATCCTACTATACCCTGTACAGACTTCTCCCATAGCACCTATCAGACTGCACTGCACTCTGTGGTTTCCAAGTCTGTTTCCTGCTACTCTAAGCCCATAAAGGCAAGGACTCTGACCTATGTTTATATTCAGCTCCAGCACAGAGCTTAAGTTGGATGCAAAGATTAGTATATTTAATGAGAAGGGAGACAAACACATACATACACACACACACACACAATATTCTTGGTTACTGTAGTATTTGTATATTTCAATTCTTCATCTTATGAGGTACCATAATGTACTACTAAAGAGTATAGACTTCTGGCCCTGGCCGGTTGGCTCGGTGGTAGAGCGTCGGCCTGGCGTGCAGAAGTCCCGGGTTCGATTCCCAGCCAGGGCACACAGGAGATGCGCCCATCTGCTTCTCCATCCCTCCCCCTCTCCTTCTTCTCTGTCTCTCTCTTCCCCTCCCTCAGCGAGGCTCCATTGGAGTAAAGATGGCCCGGGCACTGGGGATGGCTCCTTGGCCTCTGCCCCAGGCGCTAGAGTGGCTCTGGTCGCGACAAAGCGACGCCCCGGAGGGGCAGAGCATTGCCCCCTAGTGGGCAGAGCGTCACCCCCTGGTGGGCGTGCCGGGTGGATCCCGGTTGGGCGCATGCGGGAGTCTGTCTGTCTATCCCCGTTTCCAGCTTCAGAAAAATACAAAAAAAAAAAAAGAGTATAGACTTCCAAATCAGGTAAACCTAAGAGATCTGAAGCACAGCTCTACCTAACTCTACAACTCTATCTGGCCAGTTAGTTTTTAAATCTCAGGGCTTGGTACATATTATTAGTTAATAAATAGTTGCCATTTTAATATTGCTCTCTCTTTTCACTCATGCCTATAATTTGGATAGCTTAAAATCTCAAATATCCCCACTCACTCCTTTTATTTATTTTTTATATATTTTTTTATTTTATTTTTTTACAGAGACAGAGAGAGAGAGAGAGGGATAGATAGGGACAGACAGACAGGAACAAAGAGAGATGAGAAGCATTAATCATCAGTTTTTCGTTGTGGCACTTTAGTTGTTCATTGATTGCTTTATCATCATATATGCCTTGACCGTGGCGCTACAGCAGACCGGGTAACCCCTTGCTCAAGCCAGCAACCTTGGGTCCAAGCTGGTGAGCTTTTTGCTCAAACCAAGTGAGCCTAAGCTCAAGCTGGTGACCTCGTAGTCTTGAACCTGGGTCCTTCGCATCCCAGTCCGACGCTCTATCCACTGCACCACCGCTTGGTCAGGCCCCACTCACTCCTTTTAAAAGTATAGTTTTTGTTTCCCCATCTCCCCAGTAGCGATTTCAATTAACTTCTCAAAGAAAAGAACCACCTATTTTTCACTAGGAAGCCAACCTGTTTTCTTTTTTTTTTTTTGTATTTTTCTGAAGTTGGAAACGGGGAGGCAGTCAGACAGACTCCGGCATGCGCCCGACAGGGATCCACCCGGCAAGCCCTCTAGGGGGCGATCCTCTGCCTATCTGGGGTGTTGCTCTGTTGCAACCAGAGCCATTCTAGCGCCTAAGGCAGAGGCCATGGAGCCATCCTCTGCGCCCGGGCCAACTTTGCTCCAATGGAGTCTTGGCTGTGGGAGGGAAAGAGAGAGACAGAGAGGAAGGAGAAGGGGAGGGGTGGAGAAGCAGATGGGCGCTTCTCCTGTGTGCCCTGCCCGGGAATCGAACCCGGGCCTCCTGCGCACCAGGCCAACGCTCTACCACTGAGCCAACCGGACAGGGCCTGCCGACCTGTTTTCAATCTCTTGTACCATTTAAAGATGCCACTTGAAGGTGAACACACATTCTAATAAAGTTTTATCTATTTCTTGATATTCATAAATATCAGCTAAATGTTATTTTATGGTAGTTTTACAAACAGCTTATTCATCAACTTCAAAATAATAAGAAAAGCATGTGATCACCAAAAATAAAGTAAAATAGAGAATTTCAATATCATCTATTAAGTACTCAAAACAAAGACCTATTTCATACTGCTGACATACACATAAAAATCCAAAAGCTGCCTGACTTGTGGTGGCACAGTGGATAAAGCATCAACCTGGAACACTGAGGTCGCCAGTTCGAAATGCTGGGCTTGCCCAGTCAAGGCACATATGGGAGTTGATGCTTCCTGCTCCTCTCCCTCCTCTCTCTCCCTCCTTCTCTAAAATGAATAAATAAAATCTTAAAAAAAAAAAAAATCCAAAAGCTATCATACATGAAAGCAAGTAGCCCTCATTAATCTGAAAATTGTCAAAACTCTCAACTAGGACCTACTATGCTTGACTTATGACCCAAGTTTAGTTACTTGAATATCTCAGACACTAGCAAACTAGAAAGGTAAGATTTGCTTCTGGAGACATATAAATAGCTAATAGCAAAGGAACAAAATACAAAAAAAGTCTTTAAAGAGATTCTCAACATACTTAGTCTGTCAGCGCAATTTCTTCTCAAAGAAAATGTAACAAATCGACTAATACTAGATAATATGGAAAGGGTTGTATTATAGAAATTCTCTTTACACTCAAAAGCTATTTTCAATCCATAAAGAAATGGATATATTGCCTGACCAGGTGGTGGCGCAGTGGCTAGAGCATCGGACTGGGATGCGGCGGTCCCAGGTCCAAGACCCTGAGGTCGCTAGCTTGAGTGCGGGCTCATCTGGTTTGAGTAAAGCTCACCAGCTTGGACCCAAGGTCGCTGGCTCTAGCAAGGGGTTCATCGGTCTGCTGAAGGCCCACAGTCAAGGCACACATGAGAAAGCAATCAATGAACTAAGGTGTCGCAACAAAAAACTGACGATTGATGCTTCTCATCTCTCTCCATTCCTGTCTGTCTGTCCCTATCTGTCCCTCTCTCTCTGTCTCTGTAAAAAAAAGAAAAAGAAAGAAATGGATATTAATAGTTCAAAAAGTACTTATTTCTCAAGAACAGAGTATGAAAAAATGTTGCTAAAAATTCTTAAATCAGTTTATTGGTCATTATTAAATGTTAATAAAATTAACATATTATAACCATTTATAAATGTTTATTACAGATGCTATTTCCTGAATCCACAAGTATGAAAATTTGGGTTTGTTTTAGGAATGACAGAAAAATTATTCCAATATTTAAGGGAAGACTATCTTCCATTTTACAGAATTACCTTTCCTGTTTAAGTGCATACTCCAACATTTTGATCCTCCTCACAAGATCCTTCTTCAAATTTTCTTGACCTTTCCTTTCCCCCTGAAGAAAGGCAATCTGGGCCTGAGTAAGAAAAAGAAAAATAAAACTCAGCTTAGGCAACATACATTTTTAAAAAAACTTAGTTGAAGCCCTGGCCAGGCTGCCCAGTTGGTTACAGTGTCACCAAGGTTGCGGGTCCGATCCTCGGTTGGGGCACATACAAGAATCAACCAATGAATGCATTAATAACCAGAACAACAAACTGCTGTCTCCCACCAGCTCTTTCTCTCTTTCTGAAATAAATAAATAAATAACAAAAAGAATGAAGATGGGGGAAGAAGGAAAACCATGAGTTCTTACAATACCCTTGCAAAGTAAGAATTCTCAGAGCTTCACCATATATTTACATTTATGATGGATTCCTTGTCAAGAGACTTTATCCTGGACCTCCCCTACAAACAATAAATAGCTGCGTTTTCTCAAACTCCACTTTTCATTCTACCCCCTTTAGATTTAATAATATGCAGGAAAAAAGAAGTGAAGGATAAAAAAGGGAAAATTGGAGATAATGGCCCTCGTTAGGTTCCTGGCACCTCCAAAGAATTACTAATGAAAAGAACTACATTTTAACATGAAACAAACTGTAAAACTGTTATCTTCAGTAATACAGAGAGCTAAGAAAGAATTGATCTGCAGAATAGTTAAAAAGACATTTAAGATTGAAATATCTTCCACTTAAGGAATTGAAGCTATGCTGCAAACACTAATTTATTTTTTTGTTTTGTTTTGGGTTTTTTGTTTTTGTTTTTCATTAGAGAGACAGAGAGTCAGAGAGAGAGCTAGACAGGGACAGACAGACAAGAACGGAGAGATGAGAGCATCAATCATTAGTTTTTTGTTGCGAATTGCAACATCTTAATTGTTCATTGATTGCTTTCTCATACGTGCCTTGACCGCAGTCCTTCAGCAGACTGAGTAACCCTTGCTCGAGCCAGAGACCTTGGGCTCAAGCTGGTGAGCTTTTGCTCAAACCAGATGAGCCCTCGCTCAGGATGGCGACCTCGGGGTCTCGAACCTGGGTCTTCCGCATCCCAGTCTGACGCTCCATCCACTGCGCCACCGCCCGGTCAGGCAAACACTAACTTGTTAAAGTAACTTCATAACACTACTAAGAACAGGCAAGGAAGTCTATTTAAGGGCCATGAAGGTTAACTATCAATTTCACTATTCCCACATGTTTCCCCCTCTCATTTTTATTATATTAACCTAGACAATGTCATTTATATTTTACAGTGCTTTCCATTTTATTACGTAAGAACTACAGTTAATGGTGCCCTTACCACATTGCTAAGAAATGTCCAACTAAGGTTTAGAGAGCAAGCCATAAAGCTTACTTCTACTTAGTTTGATGACACTAATTTTTATTCATTCAGTACTGAAATGAACATAAAATCCAACTCACCAAGCTTCTTAAAATTATCAAGATGTAGGTTGTTATTGTTTTTTTGCTCCCATTCAATAAACTCTTAAAATTTTAATTGTAATTAAAATAATTATTTTTCTTATTGAAATAATTAAGTCTAAAAATAATTCAATTGTATACAAAGGAAATAATCAAGTATCAACAGTATCTATATTTAATGATCATAATTTTTTGAAATTATGTATTCAGTAATAAGATCATGATTTTATATAAGCATAATAATAACAATAATACATGCATTTAAAGCTGACAAAAATGAAAGACTTGCCAAAAAAACATGAAAACCCAATTTGTTTGGCCAAACAATGCTTTGGAACAAAATTCTATACACTCTTCAAAATGGCTTTAATAAAAACAATAATTTAATTAGTATGATCATATAATTAAAGTAATATTAAAATTGTTTATCAGTTTTCCTCTCTATACCGGTATACTCTGGCTAGTTTGTATTTCTACCACCAGCACTGGTGCTGGATGATTCTGAAACTTTAGCCCCTACTACTCAAATGTCTTTACTGTGACGCATTCCTCATCTTCCTATCAATTCATAAACTGGATTAATTAAATATTTAATAAAGAATGAATATCCAGAATTAATGAGAAAGATTACAAAGAAAAAGTAAGTGCCTAGAAAAGGCAAACAAAAGGGTATATAGTAGATGTGTCTGTGATATTCCTTTATGATCATTGAACACCTCTGTGGTATTTCCAGGTATGCCAAAGATGCATAACTGGAAATCAATCATAAAGAAACATCATGAAATTTCAAATTGAGAGATATTTTACATTAACTATTTTGTAATATTCAAAAGTATCAGGTCTTAAAAGTCAAAGAAAGACTTTTACATTGAGAGAAACTAAAAAGACATGAAAATCAAATGTAATTTATGATTCTGGACTGGATTTGGCTATAGAAGGATGTTATTGGGACAACTGGTGAAACAGCAATGAGGTCTCAGGATTAGATAATCGTAATATGTTAGCTTCCTGATCTTGATGGCTAAATGTGATTACACAGGATAGTACTTGTTTATAAGAAATAAACGTAAAGCATTTTGTGAGAGGCAACAGGCTATCAGGTTGGCTGACAACTTGCCATCACATGGTTCAGGACAAAAACTTTTCAGAATCCTTTTTATTGTCCTTGCAAGTTTTCTGTAAATATAAGATTTAAAATCTTTTGCCCAGTCTGGTGGCTCAGTGGATCAAGCGTTAAACCGGTGCTACAGAGGTTGCAGGATTGACCCCCCAGTCAGGGCACATAAGAGAAGCAAACAATGAGCACACAACTAAATGGAACTAAGTGAAAGAAGTTGATGCTTCTCTGTCTCTCTTTCTCTCTGTCTTTCTCTTCCTCTACCATTCTCAAATCAATGGAAAAGTAAAAAGAAGATATAAAATCTTTTATTTTGAAATAAATACTATGCCAATGTCCTTAATATAAGCTACAAACAATACAATTTAAAATCAGCATCATGCATAATGAAGAAACCCTAGTAGTACAGACAGGAACAAAACAAGGATGTTGGTTTTTACCACAAACATTTAACATTGTTCTGGAGGTGGTATTGCCAATGTCATTAGTTAAAAAACAAGTAAGTTTAAAAATAGAAAAGAGGAAATAAAATTACTATTATTTGCAAATGATGAGTGGATACCTGGAAAAATCCAAGAAAATGAACTATAAACTATTACAAAAATAAAGGAATTTTAGTCAAGTAGATAGATGTATATAAAAGTAATAAATTGAAACCAGGGAAATTCTATAAAAACGACTGGCTACATGATATAGTAAAAGAAAAGAATCCCATTTAAAGGAACAAGAAAGAGAAAATGATTAGACTAAATTAAGAGCTATGCAAAGAATACTTTAAATGGTACCAAAGAACACAAAAAAATGCCTCAAATGAGAAGCAAAGTCATGTTCTTGAAAATACTGCATTACAATGATTTTATTTCTCCCTAAATTAATCTTGCCCAATTAAAAAACCAAGAGTGTTTTTAAAAAGCATCATATACGATATTCTAAATTACATATGGAAATATAAATACACAATAAACAAATTATTTAAAAGCCCTAAAATATTTTAAAGCTTACAATTCTATAAGTCATTTAAAAAGTGGTACCAACACATAAACATAGAAAGATATACATGGTACAGAAAATCCAAAAACAAACCTAAATATACACAGGAATTCATTTAAAGCTAAAGGTGACAATGCATGCATATAATTGAGAAAAATGTGTATTATTCAATAAATGTTGATGGGCAGCCATATAAAAATTATTTCTCAAATCAAATGTGAAAGGGATCAAAAAAATTTAAAGAAATCCCAAAGTATTAAACAAAAATATAAAGAGTTTGTTTTAATAATCTCAGGGTTAGGGATGCCTTTCTGAGAATAAGACAAAGCCCAAAGCCATAAAAGACTAATAAATGTCATCTCAAAAATATAACATATTTATATATGGCAATAAAAATGTTGCTGAACAACTATCATGAGAAATAAAACAATTATTTTTCAAGAAATTTCCAAAAAATAGAAAAAGAGTCATATCACAACTCACATTCTTAATAATTCAAGAGATGGCACTGGCCGATTATCTCAATCGGTTAAGAGCATTATCTCAAAATGACAAGGTTGAGGAGGATTCAATCCCCAGTCAGGGCACACAAGGGGAGCACGACTGAGTGGAACAACGAATGCTTACTTCCCTCTCCCCTCTTTATCCCTTCCTCTCTGTCTCAAAAAAAGAAAAATAATTAAGCCCTGGCTAGGTAGCTCAGTTGGTTGGAGCATCGTCCCAGAGCACAGAGGTTGATGGTTCAATTCCCCAGTCAGGGCACATATAGGAGCAGCTCGATGTGCCTGTCTCTCTCAAAAAAATAAAAAGGAAAAGAAAGAAAATAATAATTTAAGAGCACCTACAGCCCTGGCCGGTTGGCTCAGTGGTAAAGCGTCGGCCTGGCGTGCAGAGGTCCCGGGTTTGATTCCTGGCCAGGGCACACAGGAGAAGCACCCATCTGCTTCTCCACCCCTTCCCCTCTCCTTCCTCTCTGTCTCTCTCTTCCCCTCCCGCAGCTGAGGCTCCATTGGAGCAGAGATGGCCCAGACACTGGGGATGGCTCTGTGGCCTCTGCCTCAGGCGCTGGAGTGGCTCTGGTTGCAACACAGAGACGCCCCGGAGGGGCAGAGCATTGCCCCCTGGTGGGCAGAGCGTTGCCCCCTGGTGGGCGTGCCGGGTGGATCTGGGTCGGGCGCATGCAGGAGTCTGTCTTACTGTCTCTCCCCGTTTCCAGTTTCAGAAAAAAACAAACAAACAAAAAAAAGAGCACCTAAAAATCAATATGAAAAAGATCAGGAACTCAACAGAAAAACATACTAAGGACATGTTGATAAAAAGGAAATATAGAAGGCTCAAACATATTAAAAATGTTCAAATCCACATGCAAGAGAAATAAATACCAAACTTGTAGTCAGTTAATACTGTTAAGTGAATAAATGTGAATATCTGAGTACTACAAAACAAAGGCTCATTTATTAGAAGACCCCAAGGTCTCATCTTAGCTTTTTGTATATATATGTATGTGTTCTGGTACTTATATCCTAACTGGAAGTGCACCGTGAGAAGAAATTTGGTTTCATTTGTCTTATAGTCTTCCTTACAGCAATTTGGATTGTGGAAGGTAGTAGGTATCCCCCAAACATGTTATTGAACTGAGTGAAAACGATTTTATTTTCTTATCAGTAAAAATACATAATAAACAAAGAATTTGGGAGAGAATCAAAAAAGCCAGTGTGAACTAGTTTGCCAGCTGGAGGGCCTATTTCATACCTCTGTGGAGTAAAGAGCTGCGGTTCTGGAATAGCTCTGCCCCTTGCTCTTTATCAGCTTATTTGCTTTTTTTCCAGATGACTAATATGCCACAGATGGTGAAGTCAGTGGTTCTCCAACTGCTGTCCCAGACTAGCAGCACCAGCAGCACCTGGGTAGACTTGCTAAAAATGCAAATTCTCAGCACCACCCCCCAACAGACCTGTTGAATCAGAAACTGAAGGTGGGGCTGAGAGATGAAAGCAGTGGTGTTTTTTTTTTTTTTTCTGTTTTTTTTTAATTTTATTTATTCATTTTTTAGAGATGAGAGAGAGAGAGAGAGAGAGAGAGAGAGAGAGAAGGGGGGAGGAGCTGGAAGCATCAACTCCCATATGTGCCTTGACCAAGCAAGCCCAGGGTTTCGAACCGGCGACCTCAGCATTTCCAGGTCGACGCTTTATCCACTGCGCCACCACAGGTCAGGCCGAAAGCAGTGTTTTAACAAGTCCTCTAGGTTAGAGGTCCACAATCTTTTTTGGGCCACGGACCGGTTTAATTACAGAAAATATTTTCACGGGCCGGCCTTTAGGGTGGGACGGATAAATGTATCACGTGACCGAGACAAGCGTCAAGAGTGTGTCTTAGACGGATGTAACAGAGGGAATCTGGTCATTTTCTAAAAAGAAAACATTGTTCAGACTTAAATATAAATAAAACGGAAATAATGTAAGTTATTTATTCTTTCTCTGTGGACCAGTACCAAATGGTCCACGGACCAGTACCAGTCGGCCCGGGGGCTGGGGACCACTGCTCTAGATGATTCTGATGTTTAAATTTGATATCACCAAGTGGTGACACTGTCTTTAGGAGAAAGAGCTAGCCAGAGGTAATTAACTGGATGCCAGACAAAGCCAACTAGTAGCCTAACATGTTTCCTCAGATTTCACCTTATCAGGTCTTTGTTCAAATGACACCTTATTGGTAAAGCCTTTCTTCCCCACTCCACCCTCTCAAGCACTCCATATCCCACTTGGCCCACTTTTTCACAGCACTTAGTACCATCTAACATTTCAAGAATGCATTTATTTATTACTGTCACAATTTATACTTCATGAAGGTAGGATGTTTTCATCATTGCTGCTTTTCCAGTGCCTAGAACAGGATCTGGCATGAAGCAGGCACTTGAAAAATATCCGCTGAGCCTGACCAGGTGGTGGCACAGTGGATAAGAGTGTCAAACAGGGACTCGGAGGACCCAGGTTCAAAACCCCAAGGTCACCAGCTTGAGCAAGAAGTCGCTGGCTTGAAGCCCAAGATGGCTGGCTTGAGCCCAAGGTCGCTGGTTTGAGCAAGGGGTCACTTGCTCTGCTGTAGCCCCCCAATCAAGGCACATATGAGAAAGCAATCACTGAACAACTAAGGAGCTACAACAAAGAACTGATGCTTCTCATCTCTGTCCCTTCCTGTCTGTCCCTATCTGTCCCTCTCTCTGACTCTGTCAAAAAAAGAAGAAGGGAAGGGAAGGGAAGGGAAGGGAAGGGAAGGGAAGGGAAGGGAAGGGAAGGGAAGGGAAGGGAAGGGAAGGGAAGGGAAGGGAAGGGAAGGGAAGGGAAGGGAAGGGAAGGGAAGGGAAGGGAAGGGAAGGGAAGGGAAGGGAAGGGAAGGGAAGGGAAGGGAAGGGAAGGGAAGGGAAGGGAAGGGAAGGGAAGGGAAGGGAAGGGAAGGGAAGGGAAGGGAAGGGAAGGGAAGGGAAGGGAAGGGAAGGGAAGGGAAGGGAAGGGAAGGGAAGGGAAGGGAAGGGAAGGGAAGGGAAGGGAAGGGAAGGGAAGGGAAGGGAAGGGAAGGGAAGGGAAGGGAAGGGAAGGGAAGGGAAGGGAAGGGAAGGGAAGGGAAGGGAAGGGAAGGGAAGGGAGGAAGGATTGGCTGAATGAAAATATGAATCACTAATGCCAAAACCCAGATTCATAAACACTCTAGCACCAGCCTCCACACTATATGCTCTAACCATAACACCTTTTCCACAGTTCCAGCATTTCCAGATAATTAGCACAGCCTCTTCTACTACACCACACACACACATACACACACACACACACACACACACAAATCTAGGGACATTAGGGCTAAAGACAAAACAAAACAGAGCTCTCAGTTCAGTGAACGAAAAGTATATTCTGAATAAAAGGTGTATCGACTGGTAACACATGTTGTGCACAACTAGAACCAGAAACACAATTATAGGCAAAAGCAATAAGTATACAAATAAAATACGGGATGCCTATTTAACTCTGGAGTACAGTATAAAACTGATGTTCAACTCTAAAATTATATTTTATTCTGGTATTAAAACTCTACGCCTAGCTTTATCTTTTAACAAACTAGTGACTTTCTGAAAGATACTCGTAAAGTTTTTGTCACTATTTTTTTACTTACCTAATATTCCTTTCAACCTTAATTTTTATTTATTTATTCAATCATTTTCAGAACATAAATTTCCAAAACATACACTGCCATACATTTCTTCCTTCTCATACATTCTTGCTAAAGAGACAATACCATTAAAAGGTGAAACTAAAAAGAAGATACAAGATTCAGAAAACAAGAATTGTAACGAAGGAGAGAGAAAAAAATGCTTAGATCAGTGAAAGTCAACTTGATCCCTACCGCCCACTAGTGGGTGTTCCAACTTTCATGGTGGGTGGTAGCAGAGCAACCAAAGTATAAATAAAAAGATAGATTTAACTATACTAAGTTGTTTTATAAAGATTTATTCTGCCAAACTTAGTGAAAATCCAACATAAAGTACTTGGTAAGTAATTATTATATGCTTTAACTTGCTGTAACTCTGCTTTATAAATTTTATAAAGTAAAGTTACTTCCCTACTTTGTTTATTTATTTATTTATTTATTTGTATTTTTCTGAAGCTGGAAACGAGGAGAGACAGTCAGACTCCCGCATGCGCCCGACCGGGATCCACACGGCACGCCCACCAGGGGCGATGCTCTGCCCACCAGGGGGCGATGCTCTACCCCTCCGGGGCATTGCTCTGCGGAGACCAGAGCCACTCTAGTGCCTGGGGCAGAGGCCAAGGAGCCATCCCCAGCGCCTGGGCCATCTTTGCTCCAATGGAGCCTTGGCTGCGGGAGGGGAAGAGAGAGACAGAGAGGAAGGAGGGGGTGGGGGTGGAGAAGCAAATGGGCGCTTCTCCTATGTGCCCTGGCCGGGAATTGAACCCGGGTCCCCTGCACGCCAGGCCGACGCTCTACCACTGAGCCAACCGGCCAGGGCCTACTTCCCTACTTTATAAATCACCATTACTGTGGAACCGGTGGACGGTTAGAAAATTTTACTACTAACAGAGATACAAAATTGGGCAGTAGGTATAAAAAGGTTGACAACCTGTTTTAGATTAAAAGGCCTATATAGTAAGTAGGCCATATCAGAACAAGACATGAAACTATAGGAATAAAATCAATAGTTTTAAAAAGGGGGTAAGGGGCTTGAAAATTATTTGGTAATTTTGACCACATATAAATTCGCATTTAAAGGCTATTGAACTCTGGGAGGGGGGGGGGGAGAGCAATGTTCAAAGAAAATTAAACCACGAGAAAAATGAGGTAATCATTAACTCCAGGAAAACCAAAAATTGCATAAGAAAAACAAAACAATCACAGCACACTATCTGGCTGGCTCGTAGTGGCTATTACCTGTGTATATTTATATAACATAAACATTAATTTTAAGTATTTTGATATAACTGAGGGATAGAAAGTGGAGCCAAGAAGTAAAAGGGGATAATATAATAACTAAATCCTCATCTACCACAAAGTTAGTAGATATTATTTAAAATTAACAAAGAAAAGTAGTATAATACTGTTTTGAAATATATGAATAAATAACAGAAAGGGCAATTAAGAGTTTTGAAAAATGGTTGATTCTGAGGAGTTATATTTGGAGATAGGGAATGGCACATCAGGGAACAACTCTCTTTTATCATAAGCCCTTTAGTATTATTTTCCTTTAATTCTGTGCATGTATGACTTTTGACAAAAATTAAAATTAAAATATATTTGATAATTTAACAACTATCAGTACAGCTTGGTACTAAAGGATTCCACGTGAAGTGTGTAGTAGACCATGAACTTCTTGAAAATACACATGTGTCTTAACTATCATTGGATCTCTAGTGCCTAACATAGTCTCTGGTGCAAAAATCACAAAAGTGAACAGAACAGAGATTTCAAAACATGACAAACTATTCTAAAAAATAAAAATATGTTAATCCAGAAGTAATACAATACTAAAAAAAGAGCATGATTTAATACTTGTTAGGACCAAAAAAGAATCATTATGAAAAGAAATAACTTGAAGTTATTCATATGCTAACCAATACACTGCAATAAAACCCACATGTTCCGTTATTGAGTGCTGACCATGTAACAAAACTGTGCTCAATACTGGAGGATAGCCCCAACAGAGACATAGTCCATTTTTGCAGAGTTTATAATCTACATAAAATACTTGTGTTTTTTTTTCAAAAGTGCTTTTCTTTTTACATTCTTATAGAAATAGCATAAGCCTTTCTGACTTCTGAAGGAATTACTATAATCAATTAAAATACCTGTAGTAAAAGTATTCAAACACAAGACATTATACATAATAAACCATAAGGCATGCTTCAAAAAAAATAAAATAGAAAGTATAAACAGGACATACAACTAATAAAAGCATACCTTTTAAAAAAGGTCAGTATTAATCAACATAATAACCAAATTGAGACTGGCAGACAGTCATGAGTCTATATATATAGATGAAAAATCATTACATGGAAACTACAGAGCCTAACTAGCAATAAAAAATATAAATTATCGCAGTTGTAAATATAAAAATTAAAGTTGGGTGAGTTTTTTTATTTTCTTCTTAAAACTTACTGTAAATTAGAATTTTTTGAAAGTTTAAGAAAAGCAGCTTTTATGCATCATGTACGTCTGCAGTTAAATTAAAAAGATAAAAACTAACGTTCACAGACAGATGAATTAGAGATATATCTTTGTGTGGTGGTGGCAATGCAATTTTTTTCCAATAAGGGGCTGACAAGTCTACACCCATACCCTATGACTTGGTATGAGAACACCAGCCCCTTCCTCAACATCAACCAAAAAAAAAAGGAATGTGCAAAGGTATTCAGGAACACTCTACCTTTGCTTCTATTTTTATCCTCTGAGTTATTTCCTTCTCATTTCCCTCAATCCATTTCTCTATACAGATAGAATTACAGTAGAGAATTTTATAGCTTACTTTTAGTTATACAGTTTCTGTGTTATTACTGTTTTTATAACCAACATTTTCATTGGGTTTATTATAGATCTTCAAGTACATTTACCATAACTTATATAACCAGATCTTGTGTACTGGCTATTCAAAATACACATTTCTAACTCCCTTCTACCTTGTACCTTTCCCACTATAAAATCTGGAAAGCAAATGCTTAACTGTCTTAAATTCTGTTGCGTCCAGACCTAGCTATGTAACCAGTGAAATATATATGGATGTCTGCTGGGGTTGGGGAAAAGGTACTTCTGGGAAAGTTTATCACTCACTGATAAGACTCACTCCAGGCCCTGGCCGTTTGGCTCAGTGGTAGCGCATTGGCCTGGCATGCGGGGGGACCCGGGTTCGATTCCCGGCCAGGGCACACAGGAGAAGCGCCCATTTGCTTCTCCACCCCCCTCCCCTCCTTCCTCTCTGTCTCTCTCTTCCCCTCCAGCAGCCAAGGCTCCATTGGAGCAAAGATGGCCCGGGAGCTGGGGATGGCTCCTTGGCCTCTGCCCCAGACGCTAGAGTGGCTCTGGTCTCCTGCAGAGCAACACCCCGGAGGGGCAGAGCATCGGAGGGGCAGAGCATCGCCCCTGGTGGGCGTGCCAGGTGGATCCCCGTCGGGCGCATGCGGGAGTCTGTCTGACTGTCTCTCCCCGTTTCCAGCTTCAGAAAAATACAGAAAGAAAAAAAAAAAAAAGAAGACTCACTCCAGAATCAATCAAACAAACAAAATCCTTTCTCTGCTTTCACTGAGGTCTTAAATACAGTAGTTTCCCCTTTTCCATGGTTTCAGCAGTTTCTCTCACAGTCAACTGTGGCCACCAAAAATATTAAATAAAAAATTCCAGAAATAAACAATTGTTGTTTTAAATTGCACACCACTCTCAGTGGCATGAAGAAATCTCACTGTCCCACCTGAGACAATCCACACTATATAAGCTCCTGAATGCTAGTCACTTAGCAGCCAACTTAGTTATCAAATCAATTGTGGGGTATCGCAGTAAAATATAACCCTTAATTTACGTAATAACTCTAATGCGCAGAGTAGTGATGCTGGCAATTCAAACACACCAAAGAGAGAGAGAGAAAGAGAGAGAGAGACTGTAAAATACAGATGTATGTATAGGGTTATACTGAGGTTCAGTACTATCCACAGTTTCAGGCATCTACCAGAGATGGGAGGGACATAACCTCCATAAAGTGGAACTACTGTCTAGTAATCTTTTAACCATAATATATTAAAAAGGAAGACAATAAGTCAGTACATTGGAGGCAAAAGATGGTAGAGAAGAATAGAAAAAATGTAGATTCTTTATGTTATCACTGAGCAACTACACCAGGTTATGTCAGAGAAAAAGACCTAATAGAACTGTGAGAAAATGATCTTTATGTGTTAAGTCACTATTAACGGAGTTTAATTGCAGCCAAAAACATTTTAAGTGATATTCCTCATTTCACCAGAGTGACATTTAGATTATAATTTTTCACTATTACAAAATAAACTGTAATAGTGTTCTTAATGAATATAGGCTTTTAAGACAATTTTTGTTCATCTCTCTGGAATAGACTATAAGCAGGATCTTATAACACATAGATCAAAGTATAACACTGTTTCCTTATGTTAATTACCAATACCACCAACAATGCATGAGAGTAAAATTTAACACATCACCCCTTCCACTGGATATTATTGTTTTTAAAAATGCATAGATAAAAAAGGGTACCTCACTGCTGTAATGTATATATTTTGATGATAATTATTAATATGGACTATTTTGCTATATGTTGACTATTATCCTCCTCTGAGTCCTCTTGCTAAACAAGACAAGATATTTTAAATTCCAGGTTCATCTTTGCCCAATTTTAGCAAGAATCTTACTAAATCAGTTTAGCAAGAATCCTTCAAAATCGGATCACCCTCAATCTTGATTAAATTCCACATCATCCACCATCTCCCAGTAGATGTCTGACCCCCCTGGTCAGCCTTCAGCAGGAATTCTGTCAAGTAACTTCCACTCACCAGATCCCACCCTCCTCCTAGGCTATAAATTCCCACTTTTCCTTGTTGTATTCAGAATTGAGCTCAGTTATATACTGAGGTCATAATTCCTGATTAAAATTTGCTTTAACCATTTCAGCCACTGTCTGGCTCTGGTTTTCTTTCATACCGCTAAATGTAAAATTTAGAGAGTTTCTAAAAGCAAGTCTAAATTGAACTCCAGATTGTAAATAAGAATTAAACCTGAGTTTTTTTGTTAAAAAATTGGTGATTTCTAGTCAGTGATTTAGTTCTAAATCTCTTCTCTTATTCACATTATAATAAACTTATAAAAATATATTTAATCAATAGATTTCTTAACTTAGGAAGTCAATTTTCTTAAAATAACCTTTCATTAATAACTACCTGACTTTCAGGTAACACATTCATTCCTAATAAAATAGGTCAAGATGTCAAAGTAATAATTTTTATTCAAACAGTCTGAAAACATATAGAACATAAGAAAAATAGGACTTACCAGGCACATACAAAAAATACTCGAGGTAAATTAAATCATTTAGCCTTGATTTATATTGAGTCTTAAAGATCAATAAATTCCTACTTTCATTCTTTAAAAAGCCAGTGAACATAATTTTTCTTGATAACTCAGGACCATAACTCTATACATCAATTATTGAATTGTATTGTATAAAAATTCAATGTCCTTTGATTTGGGAGTTGGGAAATTCTTATTTCTGGTTCTCTCACTAATCCGTGTGATCTTATTAAAGGGACTTAACTTTCTGAACTCCAGTTCCCGCAACTATCAATGAAAGGGTTTACATTCTGTGATTTACATGGAACTAGAGATGATACATGGAAAACACCTGAATAAGTACTGATCCCAAGACAATGGGTTTCTTTTTCCCTAAGATTTCTGTGTGTTTGCATTCTATTTTCATCCTTTTCACAGAAGACTAATGGTATACAGTTGAATTAACATCTTCCAAGGCAGTGTTACTTTGGGTAATTTTTAAAAATTTATTATTGAATCCAAGAATACAGCCAACTTCTAAAAGATATCCTTACCCTACAGAATAACCATCCTCTTCTCTATCATAGGGTCTTTTTTTTCTGGCATTATTTGTCCAAGGGCTCCTTCTTGCAAATCTGAATTCAATTTTAACATCATTATTATTAGTACATAATGTGACAGGTGCTAGAAATAACTTTTTTTTTTAATAAATTTTTATTAATGGTAATGGGATGACATTAATAAATCAGGGTACATATATTCAAAGAAAACATGTCTAGGTTATTTTGTCATCAAATTATTTTGCAAACCCCTCGCCCAAAGTCAGATTGTCCTCCGTCACCCTCTATCTAGTTCTCTGTGCCCCTCCCCCTCCCCCTAACTCTCTCCCTCCCATGTCCTCCCTCCCCCCCCCCCACCCTTGGTAACCACCACACTCTTGTCCATGTCTCTTAGTCTCATTTTTATGTTCCACCAATGTATGGAATCATGTAGTTCTTGTTTTTTTTCTGATTTGCTTATTTCACTCCTTATAATGTTATCAAGATCCCACCATTTTGCTGTAAATGATCTGATGTCATCATTTCTTATGGCTGAGTAGTATTCCATAGTGTATATGTGCCACATCTTCTTTATCCAGTCTTCTATTGAAGGGCTTTTTGGTTGTTTCCATGTCTTGGCCACTGTGAACAGTGCTGCAATGAACATGGGGCTACATGTGTCTTCACGTATCAATGTTTCTGAGGTTTTGGGGTATATACCCAGTAGAGGGATTGCTGGGTCATAAGGTAGTTCTATTTGCAGTTTTTTGAGGAACCACCATACTTTCCTCCATAATGGTTGTACTACTTTACAATCCCACGAACACTGAATGAGGGTTCCTTTTTCTCCACAGCCTCTCCAACATTTGCTATTACCCGTCTTGTTGATAATAGCTAATCTAACAGGAGTGGGTGGTATCTCATTGTAGTTTTGATTTGCATAGAAATAACATTTAAAAAAATAATATTGGGCCCTGGCCGGTTGACTCAGCAGTAGAGCGTCAGCCTGGGGTGTGGAAGTCCCGGTTTCAAATCACGGTCAGGGCACACAGAAGTGCCCATCTGCTTCTCCACCCTTCCCCCTCTCCTTTCTCTGTCTCTCTCTTCCCCTCCAGCAGCCAACGCTCCACTGGAGCAAAGTTGGCCCGGTGCTGAGGATGGCTCCATGGCCTCCACCTCATCAGGTGCTTGAATGGCTCCAGTTGCAATTGGAGGAACACCCCAGATGGGCAGAGCATCACCCCCTGGTGGGCATGCCCAGTGGATCACAATTGGGTGCATGTGGGAGTTGGTCTCTCTGCCTCCCCGCTTCTCACTACAGAAAAAATACTACAAAAAAAGGACTTATCTTCCTAGAAAAACACTCACTTTCTATTTAGAAGGAATAAGAAATGTACATAAAATTTGAAGGTATGGCTTCAGAAAAGAAAAAATATGTTACATGAAACTGCCGATTATAAAGAACATGATGCCAAAGACATTTTCTGGCAGTCTGTATTTAACACACAAAGGGAGAAGACAACAACAAACCTACACTCACAGCTACCAAAACCCAAGCACCATTTGCTGCAACTAACATCAAGCTGCAATTATGAAGCCAGTGGCATCCCTGAAATGAGCTCTGTCAGAATGACTTGGCAGGACCCAGGCAATTTACACAACAGAACGCAGATACCACTTGCTCTAAAAGGCTCTTTCCAGTGTATGTCTTGAGGCAGAACTAACTAGCAGCAAGAGGGATAGATAGGCTGTTCTCCATACAGCAATATTTTTAAACATTTTCATCTCATCATACACATAAAACTAATTACTAAAATTCTGCAGCACACCATAAACATAATTTTTGCTGATATGACAAAAAATAGGTATAATTTTGATTCATTCACACTGGATAGCTATTGCTGTGTTGGCAGCTATTGTCATTTTTTTGACAGTCTAAGGGAAAAGAGGTAAGTGCCTATGACTAAAGTCAGGTATTGCATGTTTAAAAAATCCTGAGGCACCAGCTGAAAATTTCTGCTACATAGCAACATATATTGGACATTTACTATAATCATGACAAATACTGTGAATATCAAATATCTCTGGGACATAAGATCTGCCCTTAAGGACACAATTTAGCAGGGAGACAGGACATGACATACAAAGACATATATTTAATACATATTCAGTAACAACATAACCTAATAGTATATGACTCATTCAAGAGCCATTTATTAAGCAGTTACTATGTGCTAGTCACTCTGCTAGACTTTAGGGAAATAAAAACACCCTTAAGTGACTCATAGTCTAGTGAAGAAACAAACATACAAAGTATGAGATAGGTAGTATAATTGATATACAATGGAAGTTCTCACACTTATCTTCTCTTAACAAACCCTATGGATTGACCAGTATTTTCTAGTCCTCTTGTAAAATAATGCCCAAAACCCAGGATATTAAATATTCACACCTAGAGTACACTATTCTTTATAGTTCATTCATACACTTCAGTTCCCACAGTAGAGTTGTACAAACTCACCAAAAGTCAACTGGTTTCCTCCCAAACCTGTTTGTCAGTTGCATTTGTTACTGATTAGACAATTCAATTAAATATTATATAAACCAACAAAACATGGGTATAAAGAAACACTAGGCTGAATACTTCAGAAAGACAAGATAATAAAGAGATCTACTAAAAATATCACTGTCAAATTAGACATGGGTGAAACAACTGTAAAAGACTGGAAGAAAAATCATAAAAATCTAGAATTCTGTGCTCAATGGGCTTTACTAAAGGAAAACCAAAACCAGAAATCATAAACAGTTGTATTATGTATTACTGTATGTATTACCAATGCAGTACAACTGTAGTTAATTCAAGAACGTCAACACAGAACTCCAATCAGCATTTTTTTAAGTGAGAAGCAGGGAGACAGAGAGCCAGACCCGCATGCGCCCCAACCGTGATTCACCTGGTAAGCCCACTACTGGGCGGATGCTCTGCCCATCTGGGGCCATTGCTTCGGTCAACTGAGCTACTTTAGTGCCTGAGGTCAGGGCATGGAGACAACCTCAGCGCCCGGGGCCATTTTGCTCCAACAGAGCCATGGGTGGGGGGGCAGGGGGAGGAGTGGAGAAAGAAATGGTAACTTCTGTGTGCCCTGACCGGGAATCGAACCCAGGACATTCATACAACAGGCTGATGCTCTACCACTGAGACAACCAGCCAGGGTTCTAATCAGCATTCTTAAAAAAAAGGGGGGGAGGGGAAGGATCAGTGGACTTGTGCCAAACTGGCAAATGATTATACATTTATATATATTTTAACTTGAAATATCATCTTAACAACCTTTTTTAATATACTGCCCTACCAAGGTCTGGGTGGTGCTGAATAACAAAGTTTATATATATATACACACACACACACACACACATATATATGTATGTATATATATGTATATACACACACACACACACACACACACACACACACAAGCATGAAGTTTCATTGTGTCTGGAAGTCAGAGTTCTCCCCAAAAAAGTAAACTGAATCTTTGGAAGATGATTAAGTTTACCAGACAACAAGAGAAGAAAACATCCCAGCTGTACACTGACTCAGAGCATGAGATAACAACAAAAATGTCAAATTATTTCCTTCCACTTACCATGCCCAGGCCCATCACTCAAATTTGTCTATGGCAAATCATTTAATTTATCTATAAATTAGGGAATGATGGTTAATACCTACCACATATAACTGTACAAAGATCAAAACAGATTATACACATATAAAGTGCTTAGCACTGTTCTTGGCACATGGTAAATTTCCAATAAGTGAAACTATTATTATTTTTGGAGGGTAAAAACAGAAAGAGAGGGAACAGATAAAGTCCTGAGTTCAATTACTGGGACCACATGGTATCATCCTCCCCGAATGACTCTACCTTTTCAAGTTAAATAAGTGTGCTGACCCAGATCCATGGGCTCCTCCTTATTCCCTCCTCTTAGCTTTACATGAATCCACATTCCTCAGGAGCAAGTTTTAGTTGTACCTATAATTTAGGATCCTTTGCTCACTACTTTAGGAAGTATAAACAAAAAAAATTGAGAACAAGTCCCAGACCTGTCTGTAATTTTCCACCAGGTGAAATTGGTGTCAGCCTTGTGGAATTTGACATGGTGTTTATTTCACCTAACTAGATATGCTAGTATTGGATCCAATTTCTGTCACATGTAAATGAGTGCTAATGGAACCTGTGCATAGAGTAATGAAACACTCCCCCTGGCCCTTTCCTTGGATCTCTACAGCGCAATTATGCCAAGAATCTATTCGCCACACCCAAAATACCTATTCCACCCAACCTTACTCAATATTTTCCAAAGCTCACCTCAATTCCAGGGCTTCTTTCCCCTTAGTTCCCTTCTGTCATATCCACAAAACAAAATACTCACTTTTCTTTGTGCCATACTGCTCCTAGCCAAATCTATAACTTTTCTTCTTACATATCAGTATATTCTAATATTCCATATCTTGTTCAGATAAGGTACTTTAACAATTAAGATTAAACAGCATTTAGTCTGCCCCCCCAAAATGATTTAATTTCCTCAAATACCTTACTGCATAAAAGCAAAGACATTGTTAGTATTCTATTCTGTTCAAATATAGCATATGTATAATAAATGGGCTATGAATAACCTAGTAACCAAAGTACTAAACAGACTGATACATGATCAATAAACACACACTATATTGCGACCAGAGCCACTCTAGCGCCTGAGGCAGAGGCCACAGAGCCATCCCCAGCGCCCGGGCCATCTTTGCTCCAATGGAGCCTTGGCTGCGGGAGGGGAAGAGAGAGACAGACAGGAAAGCGCGGCGGAGGGGTGGAGAAGCAAATGGGCGCTTCTCCTATGTGCCCTGGCCGGGAATCAACATGGCGACACCCAGGATGGGCAGAGCATCGCCCCCTGATGGGCAGAGCGTCGCCCCTGGTGGGCGTGCCGGGTGGATCCCGGTCGGGCGCATGCGGGAGTCTGTCTGACTGTCTCTCCCCGTTTCCAGCTTCAGAAAAATATGGAAAAAAAAATAAATAAATAAAAAAAAATAAACACACACTATATTTAAAATACACAGACAGAATTTAAGTAAGCTACTCTCATACAAGCTGAAAAAGATCCAATTTTGCAGATTTTAAAATCTGGCGGTGGCGCAGTGGATAGAGCGTCGGACTGGGATGCAGAGGACCCAGGTTCGAGACCCCGAGGTCGCCAGCTTGAGCGTGGGCTCATCTGGTTTGAGCAAAAGCCCACCAGCTTGAACCCAAGGTCACTGGCTCCAGCAAGGGGTTACTCAATCTGCTGAAGGCCCGCGGTCAAGGCACATATGAAAAAGCAATTAATTAACAACTAAGGTGTTGCAACACGCAATGAAAAACTAATGATTGATGCTTCTCATCTCTTTTCGTTCCTGTCTGTCCCTGTCTATCCCTATCTCTGACTCACTCTGTCTCTGTTAAAAAAATATATATAGAGAGAGAGAGACCTTTTATTTCAGTATTCCTTACCCCAAAATAAATAAAATTATTAAAATACAGTAATACATTGTTAAACAATTTCAAGAAATGCAAATTCTTAGAGGTTTTCCTAAGCCCCTTAAAGAATTACTCTTCTTGAAGAAAATTATTTTACTAAATTATTCTTCTTGAAGAAAATTTTGAAAAAAGTGGTTAAGAATTTACTACAATAGATGACAGCTATTCAAAGCATACTTAATCAGCTAAATATTATAATTCACTTGGCTACTTCAGATCAGAAGCAGTTTCACAGGATCCATTAAAGGAGATAATGTAGTATGGTGAACAGTGCCCTGGACTGGGTACTGGACACCTGGGTTCTAATCTAAATCAATAGCAACTCAGAGTGACCTAAGACAAAGCAATTTCTCTCTCTGGCCCAAACTAATAAAACCAGGGATGAGACTACTTAAATTCTACGGTCTCTCAAGAGGTAAAATATTCTGTTTAATGAAGGGGATAGAAAATGAAAGTAGAGATATGGAGAGAGGTGATGGGGGAACAATGTGTGTGTTGTGTGTGTGTCTATCCCAGTCAGCCTAGAATTCTACAATTACAAGTACTAAAATGAAGACTACAGATAATACATCCTTTAGAAACTAAGAGCATGTTAATGTGTGCAGTGCAGTTTCTCCCTCCTGTCTGTCTCTGCTTCCCCCACCTCTCTGCTGCCCTCTCTGTCTCTATTTTTCTTCTACCCTTTCCCCAACTTCTCTCTTGACTGAGGATTCTCTCCCAAACTCCCAATCTCCATCTATTACTATTGTAGTCTTCAGTGCTTACAAACTATTACCACCCACTACTGCCGTATCTGGCCTGCCCCCAGTCCCAATACAGTCAGTTTATTGTCCTTAAACCACTACTAACAAAGCAAAAAGAATGTAAGTAGCTACTACACAAAATGGATCAATATAACTAGTTCTTGTCTTCTAAAATTTGATTTAAATAAATAATACAATCAAAATACATTCTGTCCATAGAAATTTCAACCAACAAGAGTAAACCACTTATTGGACACCTGTTATGGGTTTTGTTTTGGGTTTTTTTGCATTTTTCTGAAGCTGTAAACAGGGAGAGACAGTCAGACAGACTCCCGCATGCGCCCGACCCCGGGATCCACCCGGCACGCCCACCATGGGGCGATGCTCTGCCCACCAGGGAGCGATGCTCTGCCCATCCTGGGCGTCGCCATGTTGCGACCAGAGCCACTCTAGCGCCTGAGGCAGAGGCCACAGAGCCATCCCCAGCGCCCGGGGTCATCTTTTGCTCCAATGGAACCTTGGCTGAGGGAGGGGAAGAGAGAGAGGAAGGAGTGGGGGAGGGGTGTAGAAGTAGATGGACGCTTCTCCTGTGTGCCCTGGCCGGGAATCGAACCCGGGACTTCTGCACGCCAGGCCGACGCTCTACCACTGAGCCAACCGGCCAGGGCCCAGACTTTGCATTTTTTTTAAAAACCTTTTTATTTATTTTTTATATGATGTACTACTTCTTTTCTTTTCTTTATTCATTTTTAGAGAGAGGGGGAGAAAGAGAGAGAGAGAAAGAGAGAGAAAGAGAGAGAAGGGAGGGAGGAGCAGGAAGCATCCATTCCCCTATGTGCCTTGATCAGGCAAGCCCAGGGTTTCGAACAGGCAACCTCAGTGTTCCAGGTTGACGCTTTATCCACTGCGCCACCACAGGTCAGACAGACTTTGCATATTTTATCTTTTTTTTTTAAAGCTTCTAGAAAGTTTTTTTTTTTTTTTTTTTTTTTACAGAGACTGAGAGAGAGTCAGAGAGAGGAATAGACAGGGACAGACAGACAGGAACGGAGAGATGAGAAGCATCCATCATTAGTTTTTCATTGTGCGTTGCGACACCTTAGTTGTTCATTGATTGCTTTCTTATTTGTGCCTTGACCACGAGCCTTCAACAGACCAAGTAACCCCTTGCTCAAGCCAGCGACCTTGGGTCCAAGTTGGTGAGCTTTTGCTCAAACCAGATGAGCCCACACTCAAGCTGGCGACCTTGGGATCTCAAACCTGGGTCCTCTGCATCCCTGTCCGACGCTCTATCCACTGCGCCACCACCTGGTCAGGCTGCATATTTTATTTTTTTAAAACCTTAGAGCTGGCCCTGGCCGGTTGGCTCAGCGGTAGAGCGTCGGCCTGGCATGCGGGGGACCCGGGTTCGATTCCCGGCCAGGGCACACAGGAGAAGCGCCCATTTGCTTCTCCACCCCTCCCCCTCTCCTTCCTCTCTGTCTCTCTCTTCCCCTCCCGCAGCCAAGGCTCCATCGGAGCAAGGATGGCCCCGGCGCTGGGGATGGCTCCTTGGCCTCTGCCCCAGGCGCTAGAGTGGCTCTGGTCGTGGCAGAGCGACGCCCCGGAGGGGCAGAGCATTGCCCCCTGGTGGGCAGAGCATCGCCCCTGGTGGGCGTGCCGGGTGGATCCCAGTCGGGCCCATGCGGGAGTCTGTCTGTCTCTCCCCGTTTCCAGCTTCAGAAAAATGCAAAAAAAAAACAAAAAAAAAAAAACAAAAAAACCTTAGAGCTACTCTATTTGGTGGGTGTATTGTCATCTACAGTTTACAAATAAAAATAAAGCCTAGAAATATTATAAATCAAAAGTGATAAAGCTGTATGACTCTATGACCAACACCTTTCACAGCCAAATTGTAACAGTCAATAGATTGTTTTAGCCAAACGGCCAGCAAAGCAAAAAAACTCCAAAGATCCCAAGAGCAATTTTATTTTTAATGGCCCAGAATTGAAACCTGAATACCACTAATAACATTCATAAATCAAAAAGTGTACCTCACAATGAGGAGACAATAGGCTGGAAAACGAAAACCAGTTTGGTTATTTGGACTTTGAAAGACTGATTAGTAAAGGAGTTTGCTTGTTTTAAATTCTGCTTAAATTACCAAGATTTTGGAGAAAAGTTATAGGTCTCTCTCTACCACTGGAATTCAAAGAAAAGTAGACTCATACAGTATATATAATTTAGAGCTAAATAGGTGCATCTCTTGCACCTATTATATTCTAAATATAATTTAGAGCTAAATAGGTGCATCTCTTGATAACGAACTATCAGTGATATTTCTTCCCAGTAATACTGGGGCCATTCTTTATATGCCAGTTTTGGTTCTTTTTCCCCAAAATGTTACAGGTCTCATTGTCACCACTGCAATAACATTACTGTGGTGGAAGCATAACCTGTCTCACTATAGCCACATTAATGTCTGGACACAATGGACTAAGAATGGTGCCCATTTTTCATCTAGAATGAGGCTTATATACCAGTTTTTAAAAGAGAAGTCTGTTTCTAGTAATGGTACCTAGAAATAACTCCCCTAATGAAAACAAAATTTCTGAATAAAACAGTTTTATAATCATCTTAGAAAGCAAAACTGATAAAACAGTAAGGAATTATTTGGCCAAAACTGAAGAGAAATTGGGAACCCAGAGAGGTAAGGAAACAAAAGCCACTTTTGCCTTTTCAGTGCTGGCCAATCAGAACAATTTTGAACTTTAGTTTGGAGAGCCTTGCAGTACCCAAAAATGAAAAATCAAAGACCAGGACCATATGGAATAGAAAGTCTAATAGGAGACATTCACCACATTTTGATAAAGCCCTAAAAGGCTTATACCCTCAAAGCAAAGGTGAAGTAGACATATATTGGCCCTCAAATGTATTCACAACCAAAATATGCATCACCCTGGTGGTCCAAAACTTAAAGCAATGAATTTGCTTTAAGTGGTTCAGTCCAGATAATGCCTCCAGAAATCTATCAAAAGCAAATGCAAAAATTATCTGAAGAAGCTATCTTTATTTGAAACCTCAGATTAGTCTTACACTTTTTCAAGAACAGTGACCAGGACACAATGATAACAATGCATACAAAAAGCTAAGTCATCAAAGAAAGAATCAGCACAAAACAACAAACCACAGAAAGGGACCTCCAAGACTTTACATATAGAAAGAACAGAGACACGAACTATAAAATAACTATACTTACTAGGCTTAAAAAAATACTAAAAATATCTGCAGGGAACAGGAAACTATTACAAAGAGAAATTGTAGATTTTAAAAGTAACCAAACTAAACTTCAACAATAGCTAACATTAGAAACTCACTGGATAGCTTTAAAAGATTAGATTCAACTGCCTGACCTCTCTCCACTGTGCCACTGCAGTGGCGCAGTGGATAGAGCATCGGACTGGGATACAGGGAACCCAGTTTCGAAACCCTGACGTCACCAGCTTGAGCACGGGCTCACCAGCTTGAGCGCGGGGTTGCTGGCTTGAGCATGAGATCATAGACATGACCCCATGGTCGCTGGCTCAAGCTCAAAGGTCACTGGCTTAAATCCCAAAGTCGCTGGCTTGAGCAAGGGGTCACTTGCTCTGCTGTAGCCCCTTGGTCAAGGAACATATGAGAAAGCAATCACTGAACAACTCAGGTGCTGCAATGAAGAATCGATGCTTCTCATCTCTCTCCCTTCCTGTCTGTCTGTCCCTAGCTGTCCCTCTCTGACTCTCTATCTCTGTTGATAAATAAATAAATAAATAAACAAATAAATAAGTAAAAGATTAGACTCAGCTGAAGAGAAAATAATTGGACTAGAAGACAAAAAATATCCAGAAAAATGTTTAATACATATTAGGACTACCAGGTTGTTCAAAATAGACTAATGCCAGAGGCCCTAATTCCTATAATTTGGATTTAATTGGTCAGGGCCAGAGCTCAGAGAATTAATATTTTTAAAAGTTACACAGATTATTCTAATATTGAAGCTAAAATTGAGAAACACTAAAGTAATAAATATTAGGATATGTTTTAAAAGAGTCTCTATAATCTTTCCAAAATAAAATTTTAAAGATTATAAAATTATCAAGAATGGCTATAATAAAAAAGGAACCTGTTTTGCCTGACTGGTGGTAGTAAGGTGGATAGAGTAACAACCAGGGACATTGAGGTCTCAGGTTCAAAACTCCGAGGTTGCCAGCTTGAGTGTGGGCTCATCTAGCTTGAGTACACAGTTGCTGGCTTGAGTGTGGGATTGTAGACATGACCCCATGGTCCCTGGCTTGAAGCCCAAGGTTGTAGGCTCGAGCTCCAGCCCCCCTCATGGCACATATGAAAACAATCAATGAACAACTAAAGTGTCACAACACGAGGTGATGCTTCTTATCTCTCTCTTTCTCTTTCTAGCTCTCTCTAAAAAAAAGCCTATTTACTAAATTATACCACACCACAATGGGGTTTACCTGCTTCAAGTTTAAAGGTCCAAATAAAACCAAAATTTAGTTTTATAGAGTAGCTAGTAAATGTATATAATTTGTTGCCCAAGAAGTCATACATGGTTAAGATAAACCCATTCAGAAATGTTTATATAAATTTCAAGATAATAGCCTGACCAGGCGGTAGCACAGTGGATAGAGCATCGGACTGGGATGCGGAAGGACCCAGGTTCAAGGCCCCGAGATCGCCAGCTTGAGCGCGGGTTCATCTGGTTTGAGCAAAAGCTCACCAGCTTGGACCCAACGTCGCTGGCTCAAGCAAGGGGTTAATCGGTCTGCTGAAGGCCCGTGGTCAAGGCACACATGAGAAAGCAATCAATGAACAACTAAGGTGTCGCAACTCGCAACGAAAAACAAATGACTGATGCTTCTCATCTCTCCATTCCTGTCTGTCTGTCCATCCCTCTCTATCCCTCTCTCTGACTCTCTCTCTCTATAAAAAAAATTTTTTTCAAGATAACAGACATATCATGGGTTATTAAGTAAAGAAAATACATTTGAAGTGGATTATCAATACTTCGAGGCTGACTCCTATTAAATGTTCCTTAGTGCCACCATCAGACCCAGAACATTAGACTGCTTGGTTCCAGGATGGCACCTACATGTTCTAGCCTTGGAAAAGCTTCATGACTGAAGATTTTATTTTTCTGTGGGAACAAGAAGATACATATATATTTAACATCATGCACTTGGTACATTTCTTTATTCAGTACTTACTTTGTGTCATGTACCAGACCTCTGCTGGGTACTTAAAATATCTCATTTAATTCTCACAAAGTAGTTTATGGCACACTTTACACATATGGAAACTAAGGTTCTGAGAGGTCAGAATTTGGGCAAACATTTATTTTTGGCATAAAATAAAATAGTAAGCCTTACTGCAAAGATTTAAATCCAGTTCCATGCCATGTTGCCTTCACTGCAATTGTAAATAAGTTATGATATTTAAAAGAACTGTTATTTTAGGTGTCTCTACTTTGTCCATTTAAATGCTCAGTAAATCACTCAACAGTCTCACAAAAACACTCAGTCAAAATAATTTTTAATCATACTTGAATGTCCCTTTTCTCAAATCTCACATCCTATCCTCCAGCACATCTTTCTGATTCTACCTTCAAAACTTCAGAATCCATTATATTTTGAATATGTACTAAAATATATAATCTCATATCTCATTATTGCCCTTGTAGTTCATCTCTGGCCTGGATTATTCAGAGTTTCCTAACTAGATTCTAATCGTCTACCCTCATCTTCCCTCCAAATCTATTATGCATCCTTGCAAAGGGTTGCATTTAAAGATGATGTCCTTCTTTTGCTCAAAACATTTCAATAGTTGCCCATTTGGTCAGGAAAGTCGTTACCATGGGCAGAACTCAGCACCTCTGACATCATTTCTTCTATTCTCCTCCTCTACTCCAGCCACACTCGCCCCACTATTCCTCAAACATGCCAAGCGCGTGCCTTCCCCTACCAGTCCCTCTGCCTAGAACAGTGTTTCCTTAGATTTCACCTTTCCAGGTCTTTGTTCAAATGACACCTTATTGGTAAAGCCTTTCTTCCCCACTCCACCCTCTCAAGCACTCCATATCCCACTTGGCCCACTTTATCACAGCACTTAGTACCATCTAACATTTCAAGAATGCATTTATTTATTACTGTCACAATTTATGCTTCATGAAGGTAGGATGTTTTCATCATTGCTGCTTTTCCAGTGCCTACAACAGGATCTGGCATGAAGCAGACACTTGAAAAATATTTATTGAATGAAAATATGAATCACTAATGCCAAAACCTAGATTCATAAACACTTGAGTACCAGCCTCCACACTATATGCCCTAACTATAACACCTTTTCCACAGTTCTAGCATTTCCAGGTAAACAGCACAACCTTGCCTAGTGCACATGCATACACACATACACATCAAAAGCTAGGGCAATAACTTTTATTTTTTATTTACATACTTGCTTTGCCGTAAGTCAGTAATTTACAAATACTGAGCCTTAGGTTCTCATTACCTCATAAAGTTCTTCCTGCTATTCTCCCTACTCACTGCTAAACTCTTCTGTGCTAGTCTAAAAAAATTTAAACCCCCAAAATGATAAACACTTGATTCCTCTGCATTTTGTTTGTCCTATCACTCTGACTAGACTGCATGTTTCTTTGAGGTAATCCTCACCAGTATGTCTCATACATAAAATTTTTTCAAATGTTATGTATCCCATTTCCAATTCCCTTCACAAACATAAAGCTCAGTAGCAACTTTGACCATTCTTTTCCCTTGAATTATCTACTCTCATCTGTATGGTGGTGGTAAGGGGGATTACCAACAGTAAAAAAGAGAGTCACACATGAAGTAAAATGGGAAAGGAGGGACAAAATGACAAGTAAGTTTTTGGTACAATGTGACCAATTCCTTAGTCTTGAGATCCAAAGGAGGGAGGGAGTAGTGAAGGCAGGCCACTTAGATGAAAGCATGCATTGCCTTTCACAATTCTACCTTGACAATTTGAGCGAGCAGGACTGACAAGCTCCTGAAGGGATGACTTAAGACTTAATCCTAAAGATATTTTTGTTGACTTTAGTGTTAATGACTTGAGAAGAGATTTAAAAATTAAAAGGATACCAGGTAATCCAAATTTCATCATCATTCAGAGTCAGAGAGAGGGACAGACAGGGACAGACAGACAGGAACGGAGAGAGATGAGAAGCATCAATCATCAGTTTTTCGTTGTGACACCTTAGTTGTTCATTGATTGCTTTCTCATATGTGCTTTGACTGCGGGCCTTCAGCAGACCGAGTAACCCCTTGCTCGAGCCAGCGACCTTGGGTCCAAGCTGGTGAGCTTTTGCTCAAACCAGATGAGCACGCACTCAAGCTGGCAACCTCGGGGTCTCAAATCTGGGTCCTTCGTATCCCAGTCCGACGCTTTATCCACTGCACCACCATCTGGTCAGGCCATCATTCATTCTTCCTATTGTTATTCTAGGAAAATTCCAATGCCAAAAAAAATTAAAAAGAATGTTTAAATTTAATGATGTTGATGTAAAGAAATGAATTTAAAAAATATTTTTAATAATGCTAATAAGAGGCATCAAAGACCACAGTTCCTGCAAACTCTCTCCCCCCAAAATACATACTTGCTCTGTTTAAAAAATATGACATATTTTTAAGTTTCTCTGTGGATGCTTAATTTAATTTGAGTACAAACAAAAGTTACTGTAAAAATATAGTGTCCTTTTTTTTAAAATTAATTTTAATGGGGTGACATTGATAAATCAGGGTACATATGTTGAGAGAAAACATCTCTAGGTTATTTTTTTTTCTTTTTTAAAGCTGTACCCCTCTCTTCTGTGAGGCTAGAGTACAGTAGCAGTCTATTTTTTTAAAATAATTTTATTTATTTATTTATTTTATTTATTTATTCATTTTAGAAAGGAGAGAGAGAGGGAGAGAAGAGAGAGACAGAGAGAGAGAAGGGGGAGGAGCAGGAAGCATCAACTCCCATATGTGCCTTGACCAGGCAAGCCCAGGGTTTCGAACCGGCGACCTCAGCATTTCCAGGTCGACGCTTTATCCACTGCGCCACCACAGATCAGGCTCTAGGTTATTTTGATATTTGATTATGCTGCATTCCCATCATCCAAAGTCCAATTGTCAATATAGTGTCCTTAATATAATGAGCACTAATGGGAAACTTATGTTAAATTTAATATTTGCCATAAATAACCCAGGAAGAGGTAGGTGTGTATGTGTGTGTGCACATAAAATTGAAGAGTGGCTACAGTTACGGGTAAATTAAAAATTTTAAACACACCCTGGCCGGATGGCTCAGTTGGTTAGAGCATCATCCCGAAGCACAGAGGTTGCTGGTTCAATCCCTGGTCAGGGCACATACCGGAACAGATCTATGTTCCTGTTTCTGTCTCTTTCACTCTCTCTGTCCCTTATATCTCACTGAAATCAATAAATAAAAAAAATTTAAGAAAAAAAAATTTTTTTTAACACAATGGGGTAGGGTAAGGCATAGAGTGTGAAATGGGCTGGAAATTCCCAAATCTTTCACAGGTAGAAAAATAAGAGTTGTATTCTTATCTGGTTTTGACCAAATTAGTGTGATTTATCCTACATTCTCTAAAGAAGAAATTAAAATTTACAAGGTCACATATCAAAATCATTCTCCACAACTGTACAACATTAAAGTTAAAGCTGGCCTCTAACACTTCCTTGAAGAAACTCTATTTATGAAACTCATTGCTAATAAAGGTGAAGTACCTATAAACTTGAATAAAGCATTTAAGTTTGCTGCTTACTATACAGACATCATCAGATTCATTAGGAGGAAAATTACAAATATCAAAAGACCAGATACTTAAAGCAACATCACAGTATGAATG
This sequence comes from Saccopteryx bilineata, assembly GCF_036850765.1. Taxonomy (NCBI): domain Eukaryota; kingdom Metazoa; phylum Chordata; class Mammalia; order Chiroptera; family Emballonuridae; genus Saccopteryx; species Saccopteryx bilineata. The sequence goes on from NC_089492.1 coordinate 94,123,729, forward strand.
CAAAAGCCACCAAAAAATATTATATAAACAAAGAGTCAGAAAGCATCTTAGAAATCATGGGTCAACTCCCTCACTTCATTCAACTTCTCCCAAAGGCCTTCCCTGAGCATCCCACCTAAAATAGCTGCCCCTATCATATTCTATTCCTGTACCCTGATTTCTTCTTCTCATAGCAGTTGCCACTATGGGTCACTATATTATACAGTTGCACTTGCTAATTGCCACTGGACCAAAACATAAACTCATAGAGGACAGAGGCACTGTCCATTTTGTTAATCCCAGGGACACAGGTGGCACTCAATAAATGTGCTGAATAATTAAGTGATGAAATTGAAGTTCAGAGAGGTTCAAGAATTTCCTCAAGGTCACAGAGCTAGTAGCAAAGCAGTCCTTACTATATACTTGCTCTTTCCACTGGCACCTGCCCTACACCAGAGCAACCTGTCCCAGCACAGATTCTATTGAAAAGACTTCTCCTTTTCTTTCCCTTTTTTTTTAAGTGCCAGAAAAAATACATATTACCAAAAAAAAGTGACACTCTGGGTAGCATTTTAACTTCAAGTGTTCCACCAACCAAAACTGTACTCAAATTTCATAAGCATACAGGATAAGGCAGTAAAGCTGAAAGGCACTGCCACTCACAGTTCTTTCAATTCCTTGTGAATTGGTGTATGGCTTGGAAGTTTTAAGATCAGCCACTGAAACCTACTTAGCAATTCGGAGTGGCCTGTAAAGTATCAGCCTCACTTTCATTCTTCTAAGAACCCACAAGAGCTCCTCCCTGGATATATTTTACCTTGCGGATTATGCAGGAAATGTAACCAACTTTAAAAGTCAGTCTCACAAAACACTGAACATAAAATTAATCCTCGGGAAGTTTTAGACTCTGAAAACAGGAAACCATCTCTGAACTATCATCTGACTGTGATCATCTAGGTCCTTCATTTAAAATCCCATGAATCTGAAATACCTAAAAGAAACGCGGGAGGGGGTGACGGACAGGGAAGAAGAAACCTTTACAGGTAGAAAAAGAGCTGATATTCCTGGTAACGCTTCCCCCCAACATGAACATCTTGCCTAATGTCAGGGCCTCGCAGACACAACTTCTGTGGTCTTCTTTGATCACCTTGCTCTCAGAGGAGCCAACTGCCAGTATGTACTGCGGGGACGTCTCTAGACCTGGGACAGAGGATGGCCGAGGAGCTCGACGTCTTTCAAAACTACTGTTAACCACAATTAGCATAATGAAAGGGAAGACCTAAAATGTGGGATGGCAAGACAGTGGTAAAGAGACAGAGTTAAGAGAAGGAAGGAGCAAACGAGAAGGAGCAAGGAGGATAAACAACGCATCGGGGCGGGAATGGGAACCCCGGGTCAAGGAAGTGGGGTCAGCCAAAGGCAGAGGTGAACGAGGGAAGGAGACAGTTCTGGGTGGGATGGGTAGGAGCAAAGAGGAGGGGACCGGCGATGGCCGAGGGGGGAGGGGGAGGGTCTGAGGCGGGGCGAAAGGGAGCGAAGAGGCGGGATGAAGAGAGCCAGGCCGGGAGGGTCTTTACCTGCAGCTCCGCCCGCTCCACCTCCCACTGGGCTCTCTCCACCTCGAAGCGGGCCCACTCGTGCTGCAGGAAGTGCAGGATCCCCGGGAGGCTGTACTGGGCTCGGGTCGCCCCCGCCGCAGTCGCCCCGTCGCCGGCCGCCTCCGCCAGAGGCCCGAGACCCTTGGCACCGCCAGCGCCTGGGTGGTTATTGCTGAAGAAGACGCCGGGACCCGCCTGCTCGTCCATGGCGGCCGCAGAAACCCGGGAAACTGCCCAGCGCCCAGCAGCGGAGGCAACGGCGGCGGCCAGCAGCGCCTCCTCCTCCCTCCGCCGCTCCCCGCCCACACCCCAGTCAGCAGGGAGCAGCCGCCTGGGCGCGGGGGCCGGTGGAGCCCGGGACGGGCCGGGAAATGGGTCAACTGCGGCGCGCGGGCGGCCCGAGGCTTGCTGGGAAATGTAGTCGCGGGGCGTGGCGACGGCGAGCGCGGCAGAGGCGGCCGGTGGGGCTGCGAGGGGCTGCAGCGAGCCCGCGGCCCCGCCCCCTCCCGTGGCGGTGGGGGCGGCACGCGGGGAGCGCGGGTTTCCTCAGGGAAGGGGCGGGGCGCGGCGGGGCTGCGCTCGGGGTCCCTCGCACGCGGAAGTTCACGGGCGGGGTTCCCTGTTGCACACCCACACCCACACACACGGAAGTTATCAGGCCCAAACAACAGCTCGGGCTGCACATCTTATGGGGCTTCCTGGTAGGTCTGTGAAGAAACAAGCTAAGAGCGAGCCCAGCTGGCCCGGCTCCGGGCTGCCCGAGTCCAGGAGAGGGCTCCCTCCCTTCGGCTCTGACTTCAGGGTCTCTCCGAGCCTAGACACTCCGTTCTGCAATCTGCGCGTCGCTGTCGCTCCTCCCTGTTTCACTCGGGAGTTCAAACCTGTTGCCAGATCGGCTTTCTCTTATAAGAAACTCGGATCACCTCTCTCTCCCATTCTGGTTTGTTGACACCTCATCTGAAAGATTGATCCGCTGAAGTCGCTTTCCCTTTGTAGTTAATCTTGCAGTAAATCTTTTTACAGTTTCAGTTACCCAAGGCTATATGTTATTTCGGTTTCCTTTCCCCAGCCTTATTCCTGCGCAGTTTTTACTCACTTCAACAAATATTCGATTGTTGGTTATATCTGTCGCTGGGGATATAAAGATAAGTGACACTTCCTGTCATCAAAGGGAAGTTGGCAAGTATATAATCAGTCTCAGTGCCTTGAAGCTACACTCCCTGAAAGAACAAAGTCCCTTTCTGCTCCCTGGAAGTGTCTTAGGTCTCCAGGCACTTCTCCTTTTTCATTCACTTGTCCAGTTCCCAGTTTCTCCAGGGTCACCTGCAAACCGGCAACAATGTGAGCCTATCAAAGAAACACCAAAGTCCTTTCAACTGTTGCTCTGTAAATGTCATCCTTCTCCAAAGTCCCTGAAATTATCACTATAATTTCAGACTACAATGATAATGAAAGGAACACACTTAAAAATATGTGTAATAAATTAAAATGAAATTAAGCACTTTGTATTCATAACAAGTTATTTGCAATTCTTTTGTTTTGTGGGATGGACTGCTGAGTTAACAGATTTGATGGCCATGGAAAAATGTAAAGATACAGGTTGCTGAGAGACATGTCAGGGAAGGACATCCTGTCGGGGCCCTCTCCCCCCTCCCTTCCCATGGCAACTTGTGAAAAGGACAGGAAACACATTGTGTCTGCTCTGGCTGCAAATAAAGATGGCAAATCTTCTCCCACTTATTGACTTGGTTCTGCTTTATTAATTCATTCTTTATTATGAAAGAGTTTGATACATGGCCAAATCCCTGTATCATAATTATACTGCTCACAAAAATTGGGGGATATTTCAAAATGAATATGAAGCTAAAAACTATCTGCTAATTTTTGTGTATTTTGGCTGTAGTTGTCCTTTGCTATACTGCCCAATCCTCTTCATTTTACAGCTTAAAAAACTGAAGTTCAAAGAAGTTGAAACTCGTTTACAGTGAGGCTTTGATTTGGTAGCACTGGCAAAACTGGAAGCCAGTATTCCTGGCTGCTAGTTCCCTGACTGTTCCATTAACATTGCCTTCTCTTACTTAATCAGACCTACAAGAATTCCTAGTAGACAATAATGCAACAATGGCATATATTTTTATTTGAAGAATTTAAGTAAACTTAGAGGTTTTAAATGTTAAAAGCTGTTTTTTCTCTAATAGAATATATGTCTGACAATTCATTTAAATAAATTCATAACACACTATTAAACATTACTAAATTTAATGGTGGTTGTTTAAGAATCCATAAGTCCTGCCTGACCTGTGATGGCGCAGTGGGATAAAGCGTCTACCTGGAACGCTGAGGTTGCCTGTTCGATACCCTGGGCTTGCCTGGTCAAGGCACATGTGGGAGTTGATGCTTTCTGCTCCTCCCCTTTCTCTCTCCCTCTCTCTGTCTCTGTCTCTCTGTCTCTCTCCTCTCTGAAAATTGAATAAATAAAATCTTAAAAAAAAAAAAAAAAAAGAATCCATAAGTCCTTGAGCTAGACTCACCAAGAAAAAAAGAGAACTCAAAATCAGAAACAAAAGAGATATTACAACTGTTACCACATTAATACAAAAGATCATGAGACTACTATGAACAATTATAGGTCAAACTGGACAATCTAGAAGAAATGGATAAATTTCTAGAAACATACAACCTACTAAGACTGAATCATGAAGTAATAGAAAATCTAAACAGATCAAGCACTAGTAAGGAGATTGAATCAGTAATCAGAAATCTCTCAACAAAGAAAAATCCAGTGGCCCTGGCTGGTGGCTCAGTGGATCGAGTGTTCACCTAGTGTATGGATGTCCCAGGTTCAATTCCCACTCAGGGCACACAGAAGTGACCATCTGCGTCTCCCCCCCTCCCATCCTTCTCTTCCTCTTCCCCTCCCACAGCCAGTGGTTTGATTGGTTCAAGCCTCTGCCTGGTACTGAGGATAGCTCAGTTGGTTCCAGCATCAGCCTTGTGCTAAAAATAGCTGGGTACTAGAGTATCTGCCCCAGACACAGTTGCCAGGTAGATCCCATAGATCCAGGTAGGGGCGCATGCGTGAGTCTGCCTCCCTATCTCCCCTCCTCTCACCTTAAAAAAAAAAAAGTCCAGGACCAGATGGCTTCATTGGTAAATTCTGCCAAACATTCAACAAAAATTAATACCAATTCTTCTCAAACTCTTCCAAACTCATTTTTTGAGGCCCGTATTACCCTGATAACAGCACTTTACAAGGACACAAGAAAAGGATATTAGAGGCCAATATCCCTGATGAAAATAAATGCAAAAGTCCTCAACAAAATATTAGCAAAGCAAGTTAAACAATACATTAAAAGGATCAAACACTATGATCAAGTGGGTTTTATTCAGGGAATGCAAGGCTGGTTCAACATCCACAACTCAGTCAATGTGATACACCACATTCAAAAAATGAAGGATAAAAATCATGATCCAGAAAAAGCATGACAAAATTCAACATCCATTTATGATAACAAAGTAGGTATAAAGGCCACATATGATAGCCCACTACTAACACCCGAATTAATGGTGAAAAGCTGAAAGCTTTTCTTCTAAGATCAGGAATAAGACAAGTTTGCCCCCATTACCAAGCTTATTAAATATAGCATTGGAAGTCCTAGCCAGAGCAATTAGGCAAGAGAAAGAAATAAAAAGCACCCAAATTGGAAAGAAGTAAAACTCACTTTTTGCAGATGACACAACAGTCTATATAGAAAACCCTAAACACTCCATTGAAAAACAGAATAAACATATTAGTATTGTTAAAGGATACAAAATAATTGACAAATATCTGTTGCATTTACATACACTAATAATGAACTATCAGAAAGAGAAATGAAGAGAACAGTCCCATTTATAATTGCATCGAAAAGAATAAAATACACAAGGGTAAATTTGAGGAGAGAGATATGAATACTGAAAATTACAAGACATTAAGGAGAGAAATTGAAGAAGAAACAAATATATGTAAAAAATATTCCATGCTTAAAGATTGGAAGAATCAATATCTTTAAAATGTCCACACTATCCAAAGCAATCTACAGATTCAGCGCAATTCCTGTCAAAACTCCAATGACATTTTTCACAGCAATAGAACAAACAATTCTAAAATTTGTATAGAACCACAAAAAAACTATGATCCCTTCCCTGCATTTTGTGTTTATCTGTCTATCATATTTGCGATATTCAGCGTGAATTATATTTTTTTAAGTAAATACCATATATAACATACAGAAAAGCTCACGAGTGGTAACACCTCAGCAAACTTATAAACTGGACTATTCCATGTAACCACCACCCAGATCATGAAACAACATTGCAGGTACCCCAAAGCCCCTCTCAATGTCTCTTCTCAGACACCATAGCAAAAAAATGTTCTTGAGTTTGAAAAAATATTCTTAAAAAATTAATAACTAGAAATGACATAGTATTTATTATTAGTTAAACCTAAATTTTATTTCCTACTATACAGTTTTCCAAATCCGGAAATCTTAGACAAATGGTTTAACCTTTTTCTTTTTTTTTTTCTTTTTTTTTTCTTTTTTTTATTTTTTTTCATTTTTCTGAAGCTGGAAACAGGGAGAGACAGTCAGACAGACTCCCGCATGCGCCCGACCGGGATCCACCCGGCACGCCCACCAGGGGCGATGCTCTGCCCACCAGGGGGCGATGCTCTGCCCATCCTGGGCGTCGCCATGTTGCGACCAGAGCCACTCTAGCGCCTGAGGCAGAGGCCACAGAGCCATCCCCAGCGCCCGGGCCATCTTTGCTCCAATGGAGCCTCGGCTGCGGGAGGGGAGGAGAGAGACAGAGAGGAAAGCGCGGCGGAGGGGTGGAGAAGCAAATGGGCGCTTCTCCTGTGTGCCCTGGCCGGAATCGAACCCGGGTCCTCCGCACGCTAGGCCGACGCTCTACCGCTGAGCCAACCGGCCAGGGCTTAACCTTTTTCTGCTGCAATTCTCTCACTCTAAATGAGAATCATATTTACCTTATAAAGTCACTGTGGAAATTGAATGACATAAGAAATGTAAATCCCCTAGCATAGTGCCTGACATACATATATACTGAATGATAGCTTTTATTGTTCTTTTTGCCTTTCATTTTCTGTTCTAAACTTTTAATTCAGCAAAGTGAAAATCTTTTTTAAAATTAATGTCTATGTCCATCCATTAAGCTTCAGACCTCAAGGTGCTGCTGATTTCTTGATTGTTTCACTTTATAATTAATAAAGCCTGTTACACAAAAAATAGTGTTTCTTTTCCAAGTACAGAGAGCAGCTATCAAAATGTTGAGTTATATATCAGTGTATCCAGTTTAAAGTGAAAAATTATGAAATGCTAATATGTTATTTAAATAATTGGAGTGTTTGCTATCTTTTGGTTTATATATGTGTGCTTTGTGGGGATGGGGTAATTATATACATAGTTCCACAAAATGGCAAATAATTCATCTGTTCTCTTGTTTATTCTTGTATTTTTCATTAAAATGAGTGGCTATTTAAAAACAAAAAGGTTCCAGATGACCTGTTATTTGGGTCTCTGAATCTAATTGCTCAAAGAAAAGTCTTCAAATTGAATTGGATGGCTCTTTTAAGAATTCTGCCAAGAAAAACAAAACAAGAGTGTACAACTTGGTGAGAAGCTAGGATGAATGGAACTTTGAGGAAAAGGAATGTGCAATAGCCTACTGGTTATTATCCTCTTAAACCACTTGCCCACTTCCTAACTTCTCTCACCTCTCCTTTCTGCCTGTGCTGCTTCATGGGGCCAGTTTCTCAGCCTCCGAACTTACTCCCTAGACTTGAAGTGTGGTAATGACTGGGTTGGGGAAACAGCCGATATCAAGTTGGGAAGTGAAGGAATTCTATTACTGATTTCTTTTTCTTGGAGTCCAAGAAATAAATCTACATCACTGTCTTGAGAGATGATAGGAACATAGATCTATTATTTATTATTATTACTACTGGTATTTTCTTTTGGAAGGATATAGTTGAAATTTGAGTTGCCTAACTTTTGTTTTTAAAATTAAATTTTGGCCCTGGCTGGTTTGCTCAGTGGTGGAGCGTCGGCCTGGCGTGCGGGAGTCCCGGGTTCGATTCCCGGCCAGGGCACACAGGAGAAGCGCCCATCTGCTTCTCCGCCCCTCCCTCTCTCCTTCCTCTCTGTCTCTCTCTTCCCCTCCTGCAGTGGAGGCTCCATTGGAGCAAAGTTGGCCCGGGCGCTGAGGATGGCTCCATGGCCTCTGCCTCAGGCGCTAGAATGGCTCTGGTTGCAGCAAAGCAACGCCCCAGATGGGCAGAACGTCGCCCCCTGGTGGGCATGCTGGGTGGATCCCAGTCGGGCACATGCGGGAGTCTGTCTGACTGCCTCCCCGTTTCCAACTTCAGAAAAAAAATAAAATAAAATTTTATTTTGCCCTGGCCAAGTGGCACAGTGGATAAAGTACTGTCTCAGTGTGCCAAGGTCCTGGGTTCAATTCCTGGTCAGGGCACATAAGAGAAGCAACCAATGAGTGCACAGCTAAATGGAATAGTTAAGTAGAACAGTGAGTTCTACTTACCCCCCCTCATCCCTCCCTCTCTCCCAAATCAATAAAAAAAATTAAATTTAAAATTTTCATTTTACTTAATCTATTGAAATAAATTTAAGCAAAATTTAATTTTGAAATAAAAATTGATTTTAATATTGTAGTGGCCGAGCCTGACCAGGCAATGGCGCAGTGGATAGAGCATCAGACTGGGACGCAGAGGACCCAGGTTTGAAACCCCAAGGTTGCTGGCTTGAGCATGGACTCATCCAGCTTGAGCATGGGGTCACTGGCTTGAGCGTGGGATCATAGACATGATTCCATGATCACTAGCTTGAGCCAAAGGTCACTGGCTTGAAGCCTAAGGTCACTGGCTTGAGCAAGGGGTCACTTGCTCTGCTGTAGCCCCCCGATGAAGGCACATAGGAGAATGCAATCAATTAACAACTAAGAAGCTTTAACGAAGAATTGATGCTTCTCACCTCTCTCTCTTCCTGTCTGTCCCTATCTGTCCATCTCTCTGACTCTGTCACACACACAAAAAATATTGTAGTGGTTGATATTTAGAGAAATAAATACTTAATATCTAAAATCAGGATTGCTTTAACAAATCTAAACATCTAACACAGGGGGATAGGGCAACAGCTCTGAAGCTTAGCAAGACTTCTCTTCGAAAATTGGTGGCGAACAATTTAAGATTCTGTTTCTGAAAGCAAAGATAAAGCAATTATGAATATATTCTTTTCATTTCTCCCCATTCCACCCCTTGCTTCTTAACTTTGTCTTTTAAAATTCCAAATGAATGAAAGCTCTATTCAACAGGTTGTTTTCTTTTTCTTATTTTTTCTTAAAATAACCATGGTGCCCCCATTTCTAAGGCAGGAACTAAATTTCAAACAATGAATTTGTGGGGTGGGGAAAGAGAACATTGGTAGAAGCTGGCTATTCCTGCCACCTATGCAAGACAGATATTCATTTCCATGTGGAATCTCTTCTCCGCAGCAAACACCCAACTCCATGCTCAGAAGAGCAATCCTCGACTCCTGTCTGATCGTCCTTTAACTCCTGACAGTCCTTTAACATAAATTAAGTCAGTTCTCAAAAGAATTCAAACGTGGCACTTTAAAAAAATAAATAAACATGGCATGTCTGGGGGGAGAGGGTGGGAATCTGGGCTTTGTGCCAGAAAAGCAAGAAAAATGCATCAGGTTAAGGAGTTTCAGTACTTTTTTTTTTTTTCTGAAGCTAGAAACGGGGAGAGACAGACAGACTCCCTCATGCGCCCGACTGGGATCCACCCAGCACGCCCACCAGGGGGCGATGCTCTGCCCCTCTGGGGTGTCGCTCTGCCGCTACCAGAGCCACTCTAGCGCCTGGGGCAGAGGCCAAGGAACCATCCCCAGCGCCCGGGCCATCTTTGCTCCAATGGAGCCTCGGCTGCG